>NW_024423343.1:77073164-77156650 GCF_017311325.1 Ursus maritimus | reverse complement strand
AACAGTTTCTGCACAATTAAGAGTCTCCGCTCTATTTTATATTTTGCGTGTAACTCTTATTTACACTTATGAGAATTACTGAACATATCTCGGGGAATACTGGCCTCGTTAGTGGACTTACTCATTGGAACTGGGAGAAGAGATCCACCCTTTTTTCCCCTCAGATTTTTAACTTAAAGAGTTGCCCTTTTCTAGAGATATGATGTGCCCTTCCGCATTACTGAATTGATGTAGTCTATGTGGTTAAGCCACTCTAACTAGCAATAATTATGAATTATTAGTATTTGGCTGACAGTGACTAGGTATGTAATTTGCCATATAAACTGGGCCCTTTCGAGAGCCAAAAAAGGTACTACTAATGATTATGTCAGAACAGCAGTTGTAAACTGGGTCTATCCCAGGCAAAATGAGAGGCATAATCACTTTACCAATGAATAATCTGAAATAGTGGGTGACTATTTTTGGAAATCAGGTGACCTGAATCTCCAGGAATCTGCCAGTTGCTGAGTGAAATTTAATGGCTGTGTAATAGAGTAGAAAACCAACTGCCTGAAGTTCCCAGTCTCTGAGTCTCATTAGAGCAAGAATTCTTTCCTTTTCTTCTTTGGATCTGTAGTGCTCAGTGTCTCATAGATACTCAGTATTTTTAAAAATTCATTTAGTATTTAGTTCAATGGATATTTATTAAGACCTGCAATATGCCAGGCACATTTCTAGGAACTGCAGCTGTAACAGTAAATAAGCCAGCCCTGTTTGCTGCTCTCAAGAGTGCATACTCCAGACCAGAGAGAGACCATAAGGAAGTAAGTACATAAATAAGAATGAATGTGCTAAGCTCCGTGGAGAAAAAATGGGTGTCTTGATAAACTATAGTAGGTGGGGATTAGACCCAGGGGCCTGGCAATGCCTTTCTAAGAAGACTGAGTCTTCAATGCTGAGCAAATGAGAGCAAATCAGCAGAGAAGGCCCCCTGAAAGGCAAGGGAATGGAGAGTGAAAAGGTCCCATGCAGGGAAAGAGTTTGGCAGGTATGAAGAACAGAAGGAGGGCCAGAGGGATTGGGGCCCCCGAAGAGGGGAGAAAATGGGTAGCAAGGCAGAAGGGAGCAAGCAGGAACTAAATAATTGGGCCTTGGAGATGTGATCATAGAATTTGGATTTTATTCTTTTTTTTTAAGATTTTATTTATTTGAGAGAGAGAGAGAGAGCAAGAGAGCGAGCATGGGTGGGGAGAGGTGCAGAGGGGGAGGGAGAGAATCTCAAGCAGACTCCACGCTGAGCTCAGAGCCCATTGTGGGACTTGATCTCACAACCCCAATATCATGACCTGAGCTGAACCTGGACACTTAACTGACTGAGCCACCCAGGCGCCCTGGATCTTATTCTAAGGGTAATATGTAGTCAGACATAGGTGGGCTTAATGATTACATGAATGAATGAATGAATGAATGGTTCCAAGTTTAGGTCTGCACCTGTCACTTCAGTAACTGTAAAACTCTGATGTAACTTCTCATCTTCCATGAGATTTTCAGATCTAAATGATATCTAAAGTCCTAGAAAAGACTAAACTTTTAGACTGCAATGAAAGTTTTTCCCTTAAGAAAAACATTCATTTGAAAGATGTGAAACCCAGTCTAGGGATCATACATTACCTAATGTCCTTCTTTTACTTATTCTTCCTGTTTGTCTTCCTATTACTCTCCTTTCTCTGCTTAAGCCCTAAGTTCAAGAGAGAGAAAAAAACATTTCAGAATGGGTTGGCTAATAAACCATGCATGTTCAGCATTCAGTTGCCCTGAGAGGCTTGAGCTTAAGAATTCTTTCCTTTGTGGTTAACCCTTTATTAGGGGGAAGCCACCCGTCCCACAGAAACTACATTTCATCTGACAGAAAAAAGGGTTGGTGCCAGGCCTGGAGAGAAGGCTACCAGAGAGAGAATGGCTGTCTCAGAGTAACAACAAAGGATAAACAACAACAGCTCGGTGTTCTTTCTGTAAGCACTGGCCTACAAGTCGGGAAAGTTGGGTTTGGGTCCAGGTTATACTAATGCACCGTCTGACCTTGGGCAAACAGACTGAATTATTTCCCTTAGTTTCATCCTTACAAGAGGGTGATACCATCTGCCTCCTTCATGCTGCAAAATAAGGCTGCTTAGAAAATCACATGCCCTATACTTCCAAACATTCTTCTTTAGAAACGCACTATAGACACCCCCCTTTCCAGGTTCAGTGTATTTCTGGAGCTCTTGGCTCACAGGGGAATACTGTAAGGCAGACTCCTAATTGTTTATTCATGGCTGCTGCCTCTCTTCAGACTCCAGCAGAAGTGTTTGAAGGAGCAAATGCACGGCGAGGAGAAAGCACAGGTCTCTCTCGGGCAGCAGCAGCAGGGCAGAGGGATGGCAGAGAAACAGGAACACGTGCAGGCTGCCTTCGTAGACGTCACGTCAGAAAATAGGGCGAGGAGTCACGGGCATTCTCTTGGAGAATTTAATTAAGATGTGGGTATGCAATAGCTTCAAACACATGAGGCTCAATATGAACCATAAGGACAGATGTGCACTCTGCTCTGAAGTCGTCTCTTCTCGAGATAATCACTCAGCTGGCCTAATGTAACATCAACAAAATGGGATTTCTTTTTTTTTTTTTTTGGAGATGGGGGAATGGAGGAAAGGTTTATAAAATGCAGTAGATTGAACTTGTTACCTGGGGAGAATTTGTTCTCTTGGAAGGCAATCTTTATCTTTATTTCCTCTTAAAATTATAGCTGATTGCCCTGTCAAGGGCATTGCAGCAAGCTGTGTAGTGTTCGGTAAGGGTGCTCCAACTGGGTAGCAGAATTTGGTCTTGTTTTTCCTCCGTAGTGCTGACTGCTGATATGATTTACTGCCGCTGTGTAGACTCAGCTCTCCCCCGTTAGCCAACAGGAAATGACGCAGCTGTGTGAGTGGTGAAGAATAAGTGATTGCCCAATTGATCATCCTTTTCTCTGTTTATAGCAAATTTGACAAAGAAACTGCGTTCTTCAGAGACCAGGACCACATAATTTTGGTTCTGTGTATGATAGGGCACTCATAACCCTTCCCAACTATTCCTTCCAAACTTCAGTGTCCTTGACTCCTGATGGTATTTCTTTATTTTATAGTTCAGTATTTCCTAGGGGAAACAAAAAGATCAACGCGTAAAGGATTAATACAGAATTATAAGACTCATTGATTACTTAATATACCAAATACCCACCTATACTTTATATCAGTTTGTCAGTGCAATAAGAAAAAACATTGAAGGAATTTCCCTAAGAAAAAATTTTAAAAATGAGTGCTTTATAACCTGTTCTCTTTGAAAAGCATATAGTACATTCAAAAGATACACCTTTTTCAGTATTCTAGGAGTAGTGAAAGAAAAGCAAAGATTATTACTGAGCACAGATCAGACAGGCCATCTTTCAGAGACTGCCAGAGCGGCATTGCTAATCTGATGAGATTTACAGAGCCAAGTTACTTATGGTGCTGTGCATGGTCAAGTGGCAGTCAGTATTTTAATCCAAGACTTAAAAGATGGAGTCAGAAATGTCCTGTCAAGTTTCTGGAAAAATCCTTTGTGGAAATTCTTGTCTCTCATGATGAAATGCTAAAAAAAAAAGGAAATGTTAAAATTTAGTTGAGGTTGCTGTTTGTTTAAAGAGAAGGCAGTAATTGTTAGATCAAACTTAAAAACAAAAACACCCAGTAGCCACTATGTTATTATTCCTGAGCTTAATGTGAGGAAACACAATAATTGGCCAGGTTGAACTGAAAGGATTCATTAGCTTAGACGGAGACAAAGACAGTAGGTTTCAAAGCATTTAACCTTAAATTGCAGATACTACTCTATAACATATGATCGGGCAGAGGGCTACCACTTTCATAAGTAAAACCGACCCACCCACCAACCAAGAAAAGCCCGCAGGTGTTCTCTGTGATGCTACACCCAGAATTAGAGGTCACATCGCAATCATTTCGATGGTAAGTCTCTAAAGAGATGTCTAGGTTGGTCTATAGTATTTATTTAAAAGTTGAGTAACTTAGATGAGTTATTCTAGAACTTGAATGGTCCATGATGCATGAACAAGGCTTATAATGGATCACTGGTGAGTCCAGACCTAGACTCTGAGAATTGCTGCTCTAAACCAGAGTTTAGTGGGGCAATATTTCCCTTCTGACACTGCCAGTTTGACGGCAGCAGAGCGGATGCAGTACTTCAGATCATATTCTCTGCAGGAGGGGTAGTACGTACCAAAGCGTTTTTGGCTTACCTGTTAAAGACTATAGAATATATGACAATATCGATTCTTTCTTCCTTTATGTTGCAGAAATGGGAGCAAAATTATTTTCTTTGCTTTCAGTGAATTATTCAAAATAGTTTATGTTCTTACCCTAAAAGATCTTTCCAGCTAAATTTTCTTTATATCTGGCTCTAAATTAAAACCCCAAATCTTATTCTTTGCTTTGAAGGACACCTCTTTAAAGGAAGAGGGCATTCTGGAAAATAAACCCCAAATGCTCAAAATAATACTCAAGAATAGCTAAGATAATGCAGGTCCGGATAAGATCTTGCAACCCCTAATTTTTGAAAGCATATATGAGGGAAAGAAAATTACTCTTTTATCCCTGGCCAGCAAGAATCTTGTCTTCTATAAACATCTTCTAGTCTTGTGGGTCCTCTGGTCCCTCCTTCTCCTCTCCAACCTCCAAGGAACCCTCTCTGAAAGGCACTGCTTTTCATAATGCTGGCTCTTGTTGAGTGTTGTTGAATGTGATTATGAACTAACTGTTAGCGCCTTCAAACAGGCCACCTAAGTAGAGGTTAAATGACTCACCACAATCTGATCCTGGCCCTTATCCAAGACGTTTCTGTTGGTCACATCACTGTCACCAAACCACGACAAACTGGCCATAGGTTAAACCAATGTGTAAGCATTATGATGCAATGTCTGGTAACTAACAAGATGTGTAAGTCGTATGCAAAAACAAAAGACAAAAACAAAAAACACAAAAAACACAACCTATCTTGTGCTTTAAAAGCAGAGAGGAGGTCCTAATACATCAATTATACAATTCGTCTTAATTTAAACTCCGAACAAAAAGCTACAATCAGCACATTGTATGTAGCCATTGATCTTAATAAATATTTACTGAGGATTTCTGCCAGTACACATCGTTCTGGCTTATAGCCTCCATGGTGCCTCTGAAAATGCCTCCTGGTGCTCTCACATTGTCACGGCAATGCTGTGGAGTCAGTCAAATGGCTGCTTTTAGGAGTCCCCCGTGTCATCCAGTCCACACAGAGGAGTCTAGCTTTGTGTTAGACAAGGCCACTAAAGGCTCCTAACATGTTAGCACCAGGGCATTTATGGCAGTCAGGTGCAATTAAAACAGACATTGGAAACCAAATTTTATAGTACATCAGAAATCTTGGCATGGTGTGAAAGAAAAAAAATAAGGTGAATATGAATGTATTTATTTTTATTAAAAAGCAGGAATTAGAAAGAAAGGCTAATATTAGCATGCTAAAGAGAGGCTTATTTATTATAATGTACAATGGAAGTCATTCAACTTTGATTCATTTTCCCAAAAAGCTAACTAACTGTTGCCCAATTAATACATCTTAGAAATTTTCCCCAAATGGTGCTCTCCACATATATAAATTCATAGTTTTATTTCTCCCCGGAGTTCTCAGTTTGCATTTTCAGCAGCCTTGTTGAGTGCTACCTGGCCTATGCTTCTCAGTCAGAGGGGCTGGAAAGTCAGGTCAAAGGAGTTGGAGAAAAGAGAATCAGGAGCCTCTGCAGGTCCCTAGACCCCACTTACTAGGGCATTCCATGGACTGTGAGACTTCTAAGGCCTCCCAAACTGACTGATGCCTGTAGAACTTACACATGGCCCTCACACAGTCTCAGGTGGATGAATGGAAGACTCTAGGAGCCACAATTCTAATTGTGCAAATGTCTTTCGGTACTAGTCCAAAATGTCTGGATGCAAGTGTAACAGGAGAAGTCCTTCACAAAGGAGGGGCAAATTGGATAATTCCAGACCCCCAATATCCACTGTTCCCCCCCCTCCCCGCACAAGTCCCCAAGGGCTTTCACTATGAGGAAAATCACCTTGTATTAAAATGTAAACAGCACGTTAGACTGCACATCCTATCTCCAAAGGAAATCTGGGCTGCAAGCATGGTCTCTAGGTTTTCTAAAATTTCACAGGAGGAAAAACAATGAAGTTACAGTTTGGAGTGCAACATTTTGCTTACATCTTGAAAATATAAATGATCCTTACGTCGTTTTAAAAAGCCCAATAGGGGCGCCTGGGTGGCTCAGTCATTAAGCATCTGCCTTCAGCTCAGGGCGTGATCCTGGCGTTATGGGATCGAGCCCCACATCAGGCTCCTCTGCTATGAGCCTGCTTCTTCCTCTCCCACTCCCCTGCTGTGTTCCCTCTCTCGCTGGCTGTCTCTCTGTCACATAAATAAATAAAATCTTTAAAAAAAAAAAAAGCCCAATAAAATTACCGTTTAAAATAAATGCAAATGAACGGTTGTGTTCACCTTACGGAACAGAGGCAGGTTCAATTCAACGATGCCTTGCACCCCCCTATCTGATCTTAAAACCTCTACGGAAAAGCTGCCGCAAGAAACTGAAATGTGGGTCCTTGCAATGAAACCCTTTCTCAGTCATGAGCCAGCCCAAGAGGCTTATGGGCTCAGGCAAATACCATTAGTTACTCACTCTTTCCTCTCTGACCTAAATCTGGTTCGAGTCTCTCTCTAAAGAAGCCTTAAACGGATTGGGGGAAACTCAAAAGGCAATGTTTCTACTGAGGAGTGTATGCACTGGTGGTCCACTCGCTTTTACTTTGAAAATCATGGGTAATTTTAGGTGTGAGAGGCATCCGTCTATAATGGCTTCACATGGTGTTGGGAGTAGGGTTATTTTGCCGACCACTAACTGGTTGTGTGATCTTGAACAAATACTTAACCTGGGTGTCAAGTTCTCTACCTGTAAAATGAGAAGGCTGACCCACATGACCTCTGAGATTTTGTACAGCTCTAATATGCCATGGTTTATGACTTGCATTGTTTTTTTATTTTTATTTATTTATTTATTTATTTAAAGATTTTATTTATTCATCTGAGAGAGAGAGAGACAGAGATCGAGCACAAGTGGGGTGAGGGGCAGAGAGAGAAGCAGACTCCCTGCTGAGCAGGGATCCCGATGTGGGACTCCATCCTGGGACTCCGGGGTAAATACCCGAGCAAAAGGCAGACGCTTAAGCAACTGAGCCACCCAGGCGCCCCTGGATTGGCTTTTTAGATCAATAGGGAGAACCACATCCTCCACTGCCTACTTTCCATCAGCCTACAGCATCTGGCTCCCAAAAGGAGGCCTTTGGGCGCTTAAATCACTTTTCTAGGACTTGGGTCCTCCACAGGCACTTTTATATTTCAACTCACGAATCCAACTACATGATATGTTGAGGTCATTGGCCTATAAGGCGTTTAACTTCTGTTTTGCCTAAATAGTATATTTTGTAAGGCATTAAGAAAAATCCATTCAAATCCAATTCAGAAGAGCAGATTGCCACATGGTCAAATGAATTGGTCTTTCCATACGCACACATGCAAACATAACTATAGATTGTGTCATATCATACATGCCCATGATGACATGTATCATACAGATTTGGGGATTTGGGGAAGTTTTTCTTTATTTTATTGAAGTATAATTACATACAGTAAGTATAGACTTTGAGTGTACAGATGAATGGATCTTGACAAATGTATACGCTCATGTTATCAGTGTCCCAAGAAAGATATAAAACACTGCCTTTGAAATTTTCCTTAGCTCTCTTCCCAGTTTCTCTACTGAAAACAGCAACTATGGTTTTGATTTTATCCCCATAGATTAGTTTTGCCTATTCCTGGCTGCTGTACGGTGCTTAATATAATGCTGTTTAGATTGATCCATGTGATTGCATGTATTTGCTATTTGTTCCTTTTTCTTGCTGCATAGTATTCCATTGTGAATATACCACAGTTTATCTATGCTTCTGTTAATAGACAAATTGGCTTGATTGCAATTTTTCCTCTAAGGAATAAAGTTACAGTGAGCATTCCTATACATGGCTTCTTGGGGACATACATTTTCTTTGGCAGGGGAGGGGTGTGTGTATATAAATACCTAAGAGGCAATTGCTGGATCAAAGGTGAAGTAGATATTCAACTTAATGAGAAATTGCCAAACAGCTTCCCAGTGCTGATGTAGTGTTTTACTATCCCATCAGCCATGTGTGAGTAATTCCACTGCCCTACATTTTTCCTGACATTTGGTATTTTTACTTTTAGCCATCCTAATGGATGTATACTGATATCTTTTTGTGGTTTTAATTTGCATTTCCCTAATGTATTTCCCATGTTTTCATATGTCTGCTGGGAATTTATATATTCTCTTCTATGAAGTATCTGTGCAAAACTTTTGCCCATTTTTATTGAATATTATCTTTTTACTGTTGATTTATAGTTTAAAAAAAATATTCTCCTATGTAAGTTATTTGTCAGGTGTATGCACTGAGAAAATTTTATCCCAGCCTGTGGTTTACTTTTTCATTTCTGTAACAGTATCTTTTGGATTTTGTAAGTTTTGTTTATCAATTTTATTCCCTTTTTGTCTTCTGTTTATAAATATTTTCCTACCCCAACTTCACAAAGATACTCTCCAGCTGTTTTCTGGAGTTTTTAGCTTCTGCCTTAGGTCTGTAATCCTTTTCCAGTTAATTTTTGTGTATAGTTTAAAAAAAATATATGAATATGCAGTTTATCTAGCACCTTCCATTGGGGAAAATTATTTTACTATTAAATTTCATTGACATCTTTGTAAAAAACATTTTAACCATAAATGTATAATCTGTTTCTGTACTCTCTGTGTCGTTCCATGAGTCTGTTATCCATCCTTACACAAAAACCACATTTTTTCTATTATAACTTTATATGAACTCTTGATCACATAGTGAAAATTCTCCAATTTTATTCTTCTTTTGGAACGTTGTTTTAGTTATCGAAGGCCCTTTGCATTTTCCATATCAATTTTAGTTTCAGCTTGTCAAAAAAAAAAAAAGTCTTGCTGGATATGTGATTGGAATTGCATTGAATCTATAGATGAATATGAGAATTGGGATCTTAGCAATATTCAGTCTTCTGACACAGGAATCTGGCTCACCTCTCCATTTTTTTGGTGTTTAATTTTCTCAGCTCAGCAGTATTTTGTATTTTTCAAAGTACACGTCTTGCACATATTATGTTAAATATATTCCTAAGTATGTCATGTATTTTTGCCATCATTTTGAAATGTTTATTTCTATTTATTGCTGGTATATAGAAATAGAATTGATTTTTTTGTATACTGATCTTAAATCTTAAGATCTTAAATCTTATGATCTTGTTGAAATCTCACAATCATTTATTATGCTTAATAGGCTTTTGGTTTTGAGGGTTGTTTTTGTTTTTTGCTAAATTCCTTACGATTCTCTTCATACAAAATCCTGTTGTCTGAAATAAAGACAGTTTAAATTTTTCTTAGAATCAATACAGTGTTGGGTAGGATTGGTGAAAGTAAACATCCTTAGCGTGATGTTTGCCTTGGTGGAAAGTGTTCAATATTTCTCTGTTAAGTGTGATATTAACTACAGGTTTTTTGTAAATGTCCCTTATCATATTAAGGAAGTTTCCTTCTGTTTCTGGTTTGCTGAGAGTTTGTTGGGTTTTGTCAAATGCTTTTTCTACACCTATTGAAATTATTGAGTGAGTTTCTCATTTATTTTAATACTGATTTCAATTGATAGATGTTTAAATGTTAAGCCAATATTGCATTCTTTGGATGAACGCTATTTGCTTATAATGTATTATCTTTTTAATATATTGTTGAATTGTGTTAAGGTTTTGTGTGGGTATATGTGTTCATGAGGAATATTGGTCTGTAATTTCTTTTCTTATAGTGTCATTTTCAAATTTCAGTTATAAGATTATTCTGGCCTCATAAAACACATTGGGATGTATCCCTTCCCCCTTATTTTCCAAAAAGTTTTGTGTAAGATTTTTTTTTTCCTTCTAAATGTTTGATAGAATTTACCCTGAGCCAGGTGTCTGAGCCAGGAATTTTCTTTGAGGAAATTTTTAATTACAAATTCAATTTCTTTAACATAGATACTTTCCTTCAGGTTGTATATCTTCTTGTATCCATTTTGGAAATAATATTCTCAAAGAATTTTTCCACTTCATCTATGCTGTCAAAATTGGTGGCATAGAGTTGTTCATAGCATTTACTTATTTTCTTTCTAAGGATCTGTGGATAGTACCTCTTTCATTCTTGATTTTGGCATTTTTAAAAATTTTTTGATTAATCGTGATAGAGGTTTATCCATACTATTAATATTTTAGAAAAACCATCTTTTGGTTCTTCCAAATGTGTTAATTTTCATATTTTTTAAGATTACTTAATTGATTTCTGTTCTTACATTTATTATTTCCTTTCTTTCACTTACTTAGGGCTTAATTTCCTTTTCTTTTACTATGTATATATAT
Organism: Ursus maritimus; assembly: GCF_017311325.1. Classification (NCBI taxonomy): domain Eukaryota; kingdom Metazoa; phylum Chordata; class Mammalia; order Carnivora; family Ursidae; genus Ursus; species Ursus maritimus. The sequence goes on along the minus strand of NW_024423343.1, from coordinate 77,146,042 downwards.
ATATATTTTTTTTTTTTTTGAGAGAGAGACAGAGTGCAAGTGGGGGGTTGGAGAGGCAGAGGGAGAGAGAGAATTCCAAGCAGATTCCCCGTTGAGGACTGAGCCCCCCATGGGGCTCAATCTCACAACCCTGAAATCATGACCTGAGCCAAAATCAAGAGTCAGACACCTAACCAACTGAGCCACCCAGGTGCCCCTTTTTCTATAATTTTAAAGTGCAATTAATTTTAGACTTTTATTGTTTTTCTAATATAAGCATTTAAAGCTATAAATGTCCTTTTAAACACTCTCTTAAGCGCATCTTATAAATTTCAATATTTGTGCTTTTTATTGTTCTATTTAAAATACTTTGTAACTTCTCTTGTGATTTCTTCTTTGACCAGTGAGTCATTTAGAAACATGTTGTTTAATATCCAAATATTTGGAGGAATTTATTGGTCTTTTTTGTGATTGATTTCTAATATAATCCTGTTGGGGGTCAGATAAAATACTCTGTGGTTTCAGTCCTTTAAAATTTATTGAGGGTTTTTAATAGACTAGCATATTGGTTTTTTGTTTAACATTCCATGTGTGCTTGAAGAGAATGTGTTTTCTGCAGCTGTCAGATGTAGTTCTATAAAAGTCTATTAGGTCACTGGTTGAGAGTGCTGTTCAAATCTTATTTTTCTGTCGAGTTTTAAAAATCTATTTGTTCTGTCAATTTCTGAGAGTTGCCTGTTAAAGTTTCTAGTGATGATTGTGAATTTATCTATTTCCCCATTTAGCTTTGTCAGTTTTTGTTTTATGGACTTTAAAGCTCTGTATTAGGTGCCTTATGTTCAGAATTGTCATGTTGGTTGCTACATTCAATATTTTATCATTATAAAATATCCCTCTTTATCTTGGCCAATACATCTTGTTTGAAGCCTACTTTGTCTGATAGAAATGCAATTACACTAGCTTTCTTATGATTTGTGTTTGGATAATGTATCTTTTTTCTATCTTTTTACTTTTAAACTCGTTGTGACTCTGTATTTTAAGTGTGTATTCATATTGGCAACACACATGTCAGTCTTATATTATTATTCATTCTGAAATCTGTTTTTAATTGGAAATTTTAATCCAGTCACATTTAATATAGTAATTAACATAGTTCAGTTGGCTATAATATTTCTGTTGTTTTTTCTTTTTCCTTCCATGCTAAGTTTCCTTTTGTCATATATTATCTAAATAGGTTCCTAAGTGTCATCCTCTTGGCTTAAGGCTGCTTCTCTATCTCTCAGGAAAAGTAGATCAATACAGCATATATGTACTAAATATAATCAAATAAATAGGTAAATGGAAAATAAGTCTATTGGGAACATAGTCTAGGGTGGATCACACAACTCGTGGTCATTTTGCAGAGAGGACTTATCAGAGAATCAGTGTCAACATTGGTGGTGCTACTCTAGGGCCAACACCAGCCCTGATACTGCCAAATATTTTCCTTGGTGATTTGTGAGAATAATAATTAAGGAAGTAAATGATTACTGCCAGGTGAAAAGGTTGGTTAGTCCACGGTTGCCCAGATCATAAAAATAAAATAATATGTTGGAGAAATAATTGGTACCAAACAAAATGAATGTTAATTAGATATGTCTTTAGCTGATACACTTAAAAACAAAGCTAAGAAAAATGTAACTAGTAAGGATGAGAAATATTAGCAGGAAAAAAAGTCTTGAGGTCAACATGGATAATAAAATGATTCTTTCACCACTTACATCCAATAATTTAAAAATATTATGAGACCAGGATTCAGAAGTAGTAATACAGTATGTCACAGTGATGACCTAACTTCTATACTTAGCATTCGCGTGCTGTGTCCAGTTGTAGCTTCCCTAATTAAGGTGGAAGAACTAGATAGATTTCAGGGAAGCATCAGAAATTTGGTTTTAGAGATAGATGAAGAGTTAGAGATAATGGTATCCAAACTCCACATTTCACCGATGACAAAGCTTAGAAGGTTGAAGTGTTTTATCCAAAGGCATACAGTGGATTTGTCGTAGAACACAGACTAGAGCCTTAACTGTTAATTCCTTATCTGTTGTTCCTTCCAATTCTCAGAGTGAACCAGGGATTTTGAAATGAGAGGAGATGAGGAAAGATGCAGGAAAGTGATATTATTCATTGTAGAGAAGAAAACGTTTAGATTATATACAGTACCTATCACCAATCCTATGAAAATTTCTTATTTAATGGTTGATGACTAGACACTCTTCATCTCCTCTAACAAGGAACTTCATTTTTTACTGAGGACTAAATGGAAGGAAATGCACAATAAAGTGCAACAGGAGGGATTTAGGAAACACATAAGGGGTCTATTTCATGCAGCAAGAATCATTACTTATTAGCGTGGTAACTTACAATATCTGTTAACGGGCCAACACCATTCCCAGAGTGAGCTGACTCCCTGTTGAGCCTTTATTTTATGATTTCAGCTTTCATCGTTTACTATGAACCATAGGGTTGTGGTGTTAGGTGAGACAATTTGCCTAACCACTCTCTTGGCTGGCCAAGATCTAGTGGAGAATATGACACTCCTTGTCAGCAGCAAATGGAATTCTTCTTGATAAATGCTATAGCAAAATTTTAAATTGCCAAGGTGTGGATTGTTCAAAATAATAATTTATTACCAGTTTATTGAGGAAATTTTTAAAAACCTAGATACTACAAACTACATGAAAAATTACAATTAGAAGTCATTACCTGTGGTGGATTTTGCTTCTAATACAAAGAGTTTTTAAATGGAAAGCAAGTACAATTAACATTAAAATCTGTATTACATAAGTTCAGACATAGAAATTTGGAGCAACCTTAATGATCTTAGAAATTCAGAGATTGCTTTTTGTTGTTATTCATCTTCTTCCCCAAAGATCCTGTGCTACAAATAAAACAATTTCCCCCCTTTTTTCCTTTCTTTTCTCTTTATTGTATTTATATGAGATGACGGATGTTAGATGAACCTTTTGCGGTTATCATTTCACAGTATGTGTAAGTGAAACCATCACACTGTATGTCTTAAACTTATACAGTAATGTATGTCAATTATTTCTCAATAAAACTGGGGAAAAAACCAATATAGCATCCTTGGTAGTTGAAAGTGAACTGAAATTCTTTCTTAGGCAAGTACTTTCAGTCAAGAAAAATAACTGTGTTTTAGTTTATTTCAAGGTTGATTCTTTTCCATTATGGAAGAGTGTTTACAAATGATTTTGACAAAGATCACACAACCAAATCATTATTTTTCTTTCAAGAGTGTACCTCTATAAGAGATAACAAAATAAGAACCAGCCAAGGAAAGTAAATAAGTTTGTTGACTTCTCCTGAATATATGTGAGGACCATTTGACTTGTCCACATCCCAGATAATTTATAAAGGAAGGAGAACAGTGGCACTATAACACGCAGCTGTTTGAAATGGCTTTGGTGTTAAAAAGTATCTTGTATTTCAGGTTGTTTTCCATCGAGTAACATGCACCCGTTATACGATGTTATAAAGCATTTTGTTATGCCGTGAAATCGGTGGCACACATTTGGTATGCACAGTCATATTCTTCGTGTAGAGAGAGAAGAGTTCTGTGTGGTGGATGGGTAAGAGCATGGACCACGAAGTCGAGAGACTTGGTTCAGATTTCGACTCTTTATTTCCTGTGAATGAGCACTGTGGGCAAGTCACTTAACCTTTAGCTTCTCTGTGCTTGTGGGTGATGACGCAATTACATTCTTTTGTTTCTAGTAATCATCTCTGACTTCTGTAATGTTTTCTGTTTGTCTCTATGCTGACTCGCATGAAAGAAGGAGAACAACCTCCTCAAATCCAGGAAGGCTGGTCCCCACAATGTCATGGCTGTACAGGCTCCCGCACGGTATTCTCTAGCCTGGAGGGAGCAGCTCTACCTCTCCTGATCTTGGGCAAAATGAATCTTAAGGGATCCTCTTGAGTGTTTGTGAATAGACAGACTTCGCCATTGTTTAGTTTAAAATTACGCCATTTGGGAACAAACTGAGGGCTTCAGAGGGGAGGGGGTGGGGGAATGGGATAGGCTGGTGATGGGTAGTAAGGAGGGCACGTATTGCATGGTGCACTGGGTGTTACACGCAACTAATGAATCATCGAACTTTACATCGGAAACCAGGGATGTACTGTATGGTGACTAACATAATATAATAAAAAATAAAATAAAATAAACTTACGCATTTGGTTTACATTCCAGGAATATTACTTCCACAAAGTTTTATGGTAATTAGAGCTATACCAGGGTTAGAACTTCCTTCTCACGGCTCAATAAAGTGATTTTTTTAGAGTTACATCTCAAGATTTCCAAACAGCCAAGCATTCTAGACAGAACAACATGACAGCTATTCTGAAGACCCCCCTGCAACTTTATGGCATATTTCATTCATTTCTTTGCACTTTTAATAAATATGGAAAATGTCTTCGCTTGGGCTGCCATAACAACATACCACAGACTATATGACTTAAACAGCAGAAATTTATTTTCTTGTAGCTCTGGAGACTGGAAAGTCTAAGGTCAAGGTCTGACAAGGTTCTGTTTCTGATGAAGCCTCCCTTCCTTGTTTGTAGGTGGCCATTTTCTTGCTGCGTCCTCACGTGGCCTTTCCTCTGTACAGAGGAACAGAGACGGAGAGAGAGAGAGAAAGAGTTCTCTTTCTCTGCTTCTAAGGCTATCAGTCCCACGGATTAGGGCTCCACCCTTAGACGTCATTTAATGTCATTACCTCCTTAAGATCCTATCTCCAAATACAGTCACATTGGGGGTTGGGGCTTTGACATATTACTTTGGGGGGCATAACTTAGTCTATAACCAACAATAAATATGGAGATTTATTGGCATTGTCTCAATTTCTTAATGCATTTTCCTAAAGAAAGGCAATTATTTAAATGTATGATTAAATGTGATTTGATTTTTTTTAAATTTTACTAGATTTTTTAAAGGCAAAATACTTCTGTATCTTTGCTTGACTTTGCTAGAGTCTTATAAAGTATATTTAGATATGCTATAAATCCAAAAATGACCTTTGTTACATCACCAGCTGTTGGGTTCAAAAGATCACCATAGCTTTGTAAAATGCCTTCAGAGAAACTATGTGAAGAGCAAGAAACATGAACACCATCTTGTAAGGCCAGAGAAATTGAGTTCAGTGCCTCCTGAAAACTGTAAAGCTCGTAAACCTGAGGTCCAAGGAAAATCACAGGCAAATAAGTAGCGGAGGCACTTCTGCAAACTTGATCAGCTTTCAGACTCTCACTGAACTTTGCCTTCCTCATTAATTCATCCACGGTCCTTCTTTCTCCTACCCACGTTCTTCTAAGGTCGAGAATTAAATGTAAAACTCTTCCATGGAATGCACACAAGGCGTAACCCAAGCCTCTAGCAGAAGAAATTCTTGTGCTGTGAAGTGGTGGCACAACTTTGACCTTATAAATTGATCCAATAAATCTGAATTTCTAAGTGAGTAGAGATTCTTAAGCATTCAATAGGTCACACGATGACCTTATTTAGAATAAATAATGTAATCATATACAGCCCTGAAGAGAAAGACATCAACTCTGGTCTGAAGCAAGTTATTTAATACTTAAAATTGCTGGCACGTTTAACACTCATCAGATGGACCAGAATACTGATAAAGTATTATATGGGTTATTCTATAAAATACATTTCTCGCAGTTATCTAATCAACAATTGTTTGTTGAGTATCTACTAGGAAACAGTATCAAATAGAAAAATGGCATAATTGCTCTGCTTTCCAAATTGAGACAACCTTCCAATGTCACTTGAAGTATTTTAAACTAATATGAAACACACATGCATTGTCTTATAAGCAAAGGATTTCATAAGAAGGGCAAAATAATTAAAATTTTAAAATGAAAATTTTAGTGAATATTTTATTACATCCCAAATTATTGAGTTCCATTGTAGTGAAAGCTGTCAGTTCACTACTCAGAACAGGTCAGACATGGGGGTGAAGACGTACCAAAGGGAAAAAGAAAGAGCTCCAAATAAATGCTGGTCCTTGCTAAAGAGTCACTCAGGTCTCTCTTTGGGGTGCTGAAATCCACCTGCCTTCAGCATACTATTTCACTTAACTTCCATTTGTCTCTTGCCCCAGCCTGAGTGCCTCAGTGAGATAGTGGAGAGAAGGAACTCTCAGGATTAGCTGTGGGTTATAAAGTACTTTTGCTAATAATAGTGTAAGTAAGCACCTGGTTCAGAGGGGGTTAAATCAAGGGCATGGAGCATTCTTGCTTTGGGTGGCAGAAATCTCAAAGTGTTACTGAGCTCAAATGTAATGTAAACTGCTGAAAAGCAATAATTAAACTTACACCTTTAACTTTGTTAAATGACTGATCTAACAGCCCCACCCCTCTCTCTGAACAAAATAAATTAAGTAGCATGAGTCTACTGTTGGCAACTGCAGTGATTATATGGGCCATGAAGTCTGGGATTATTTGGATTAAGAACAAATTGTATGCATGGAGTGTTCAACCACTGAGGAAATAATTACAATTCTTCCAGGACATGTTCACTATTAAATGATATAAACATATATCAGATAAAGCCAGAATCTCCCCTGAAAGGAAACAATTCACAATTCATAGAACTGTACATCCAAAAAAACTGAGAAAAAATTAAATGTACTTTCTTTTAGATTTTAAAATAATAAAATTCTCTATTATAAAATCTCCCTTAATGCTACTTATAAGGAAAATATTGTCATAAAGCCCAAGTGGAGGAAAAGTCAAGATTTATATTGAAACTATATTGAAACCATATTAAACTATATTGAAAAGAGTCAAGATTTTCACAATACAAAAGCAACAAACCTCAATAGAACAACAGCTCAAGAAACCAAAGAAATTGAGACCCCATTTAGTCTAAGAGGGAGACCGATGGCTATAAACAGTCAGGTGTTGCATTCAGCATCTTCTGTTGAGGTGATGGAGATGGTAAAGAATCTATAACCCTGTGCTTTTCCTTTAAATTCTGGCTAATAAGTGTGTGCATATGTTTATGCACATTTGAAGATTTTTTCATTGGGCTCAGATTCAGCTCCTGCCTCCTTCCTCTATATGGATCTGTCTTTTAATGTAGATTATACAGTTCTCTCTGGCAGACCCCATACAACCATGTCTGCTGTGGTACACACTTACATTGAGCACGCAACAGGCTAGACCTGGCTAGCAATGAGCCCCTTCTCTCTGGAAGCAAGAGAGCCCTCTACTAATTGATCTTTCCTATGGAACTAAAGAGTAATCCTCCTGGGAGAAGTGATTGTGCTCACTAGGAGAGATGATTTTGCTGGGGAAGAGTTTGCTCTCCGTGCTACTCTGCTGACTTGGCACTAACAGAATTCTTTGAAGAAGCCCACGGCCACACCAGTGTTCAGTCACCCCACGTTCTGTAGATAATACCACACAATCACCTAGAGGCATCTCAACTAAGTGAGCATGACTGTCCCAATTAGGCAAGAGTCCTCACTATTAAATATTATTAGATTTAATTTGGTGCCCCGGGAAAATTCTTGATGAAGCCCATCCCACTAAGGACAGGCCACTGTAAAGCCACAACAGGCTCAGAAAACACTTCTACAGTCATGTTGATTAAATCCCAAACAAGATCCTTTGGTGACATGGTCGCTAGGTGTTTGGAAACATCAACCGTGACAGCTGGAAAGAACTTTGGCAATGTCATCACGTCTGATCCTGTCACTTTACAGATGAGGAAATGAAAGTCCATGGTGGTGTGGTTGACTAGTTAGGAGAAATAAGACTGATTTTAGGCCTCCTGACTCTTCCAGCCCTGGGCTTTTTACACCATACCGTCATACATCCTAAATATGCCAGTGACTGAAAGCACATCTCTAAAGCTGTGATCTCTCAATGTAGTTGTTGCTAGCGGTGGAATTACAGTACTTAGCTTTGCATTTCTTTTTTTTTTTTTTTTTTTTTTTTTTAAAGATTTTATTTATTCATGTGACAGAGAGACAGCCAGCGAGAGAGGGAACACAGCAGGGGGAGTGGGAGAGGAAGAAGCAGGCTCACAGCGGAGGAGCCTGATGTGGGACTCGATCCCAGTACGCCGGGATCACGCCCTGAGCCGAAGGCAGACGCTTTAACGACTGCGCTACCCAGGCGCCCCTAGCTTTGCATTTCTAACCAGTGGTTTAACCTTGAGGAAGTCAATCTGACCGCATCTCATTTTTAATTGTAAATTAGAGATAATTTTGTCTATCTCAGGAAGTTGTGGTGAAAACGTAATAAATATTGCATGACAAGGTGCTTTCTGTAAATACAATGTTAAAATGGAGATGGAAATTTATCTTCGGAAGCTTATCTGTGACTTTTGGTTCCAGATGGTGGATTGAGTACATGTTTTGTTTTGTGCAATGGGCAAGCATGATAGCTCACTATTGTTTTAATTATTAGTGGAATTTATCTTCTGTTCATATGCTTATTAACCATTTGTATTTTTTTATTCATATCTTTCAATTATAACTTTTTTCCTTTTTAGCTGTTTGTGGTTTTCTTGTTATTTTGTAGTTCATCTCTTAGAAATATTCATTTTATTATATATGATGCGAGTATTTTCTCCCAGGCTGTTGGTCGTCTTCTGTATTTTTAGTTTATAAGTGTCACAAACTGCTTATGGATTATCAGAGAAGAGGTCATAGAAGGGAAAGAGCTAGTTTGTTATTTCTACGAGTTCTTAATTTTTTATACACATCAGTTTGCCTTGACTACTGAATTTTTACTATATATTGATGCTATATGAATCCAATCTAATCTGCAACTTCTTAGTGTATGTCACATTAAATTAAAAACAAAATTTAATAAAACTCTTTTCAGAGATTCAATTTCCCAAGCAAACTTTTGCAGAAGTTTTTGAGGATCGTCTTCAGCAAAATGAGGGAATGGACCAAGAAAAAAGAAAAGCATAAACTCAGGTGTATCCAAACCTGGAGAACAGTTGAAGGAAGACCCAGAAGGGCAGCTGCCCAGCAGGCTCACACAGTAACCAGCACAGATGGAAGGAAGAAGGACCTTCTCTTCTGTATGATGTGATTTTTAAAAGCATATGCATGTATTATATACACTAGAAATACTTAAGATAAAAACCCAGAATATTTAATGTTACTAACTTTATTCTAAGCACACAACGCCCTCCCTCTGCCTTTTTATTTTTAAAACATTGTGTTTTTAAAAATTTAATTAAGTGGCAGGGGGCCTAGATGGCTTAGTCGGTTAGGTGAATGACTCTTGGTTTTCGCTCAGGTCATGATCTCAGGGTCCTGGAATCAAGCCCTGCATCAGGCTCCATGCTCAGCATGGAGTCTGCCTGAGATTCTCCCTCTCTTTCCCTCTCCCTCCGCCTCTCCCATTCATGCTGTGTCTCTCTCAGTCTCTCTAAATAAATAAATAAAATCTTTAAAAAAATTTAATTATGACATCAGTCAATGCAAACATGGAAGTAAAATCAAAGTCTCTGGCTGCCTTCTACATGCTCAGGAGTGAGTAACTATTCATATTATGCATCTTTTCAACCTGTAGTATACATCGTTTTTATTATGATTGTATGTTTTACCAAAAAAGATCATACTCTATATATTCTTTCACAACTGGCTTTTTCACACAACACCATGTCACACATACGCTCCCTTGTCAATGAACACATAGTCAGCTTATTCTTTTTTATGACTGTACAGATTTCTGCAGATGGACAGACCACAATTTATTTAACCTGCACCTTGTTAATAGATATTTAGATTGCCTCCAATTTTTCACTAATGCAACAAATGCTGCCAGGAACATTCAGACACATGTTTCTTTGTACAAGTATTTTCTTAAGATAAATTTCAAGATGTGAAATTGCCGGTTCAAAGGACACATGTGTTTTAAATTTTAATAGATTAGAAAGTGAAAACCCCTTCCCCCAAAATGGGCTGTACTGTTTTACACTCACACTAAAAATTTTGAGTAGTCATTGCCCCACATTTTACCAATTGCTGATATTATTAACCTTTTAAAGTTTTGTTTCGTGAAACCAGCAAATTTGATAGTTCACTGTTTTAATTTGACTTTTTGTTATTAGTGGGGTTTATCTTCTTTTCATATGCTTATTAGCCATTGGTATTTTTTATTAATATCTTTCAATTATTATTATTTTCCCATTTGGCTGTTTGTGATTTTCTTGTTATTTTGTAGTTCTTTGTTGCTTAGGAGTACTCCTTTTATTATATAATATGCAAATATATTCTTCCAGGCTGTCGTCTTTCTTTTAAGTTTTTAATTTATAAGTGTCCCAATATCACCATCCAGGGCTTTAAAGAACTTGATTAAAACATGACTTTTCTCTTTGCATTAAAAATAAATCAAAGCAAAACTAAGCTATTGAGCAAATTCTTATTGAATGCCCACTATATTCAATAATCACAGAGGATACTAAGATAGAAAGACGAGCCCCGATTATAAAGATCATCCCGTACAAGGAGCAGATAGACCTGAAAATACACAATTCCACTATAATAAATTTATAACATAATATACATTGGAGACAGGGGAGAAAGAATGCCAAAAACAACCCATGGGTATCAGAGGAGAGCTCATAGAAAGGGAAGAGCTAGTTTGTTATTTCTATGAGTTCTTAACTTTTTGGTACACATCAGTTCGCTTCAACTGTTGAATTCTTATTATATGGTAACAGCATATGAACCAAATATAATATGCAACTTAGTATACTTCACCTTTAAAATTGTTTATTCTCAAAGTTTTAATAAGCAAATTCTTCAAAGTTTATATCTCTTATTGCCATTAAATCATGTAGGTATTTTTGAAAGAACAGTTGAAGAGTGAGTCATATGAATGTGAAACACAAAACTATTTCATTTTTAAAGTATCCGTCCTAATATTTCAAATTTAATAATTTTTAATAATCTGAAATTCTTCATCCTTACAGAACTATGAACCATCTAGCAATATTTTCTAGGAACAATTTATGAACGCAAGTTATATGAAAAATAACACTTTAAAGGAGGAAAATATGATAAAGTGTTTCTTTTAAATCATTGGCAACTTTCTTTTATTGTTTCCCCCTCTTTCACTCTGGCCTTTGCCTTATCTTGCATGAACTATTCCACAACGAACTCATAAAATGATGAATGCAACTGCTCATAATATCTCAAAACCTCTCCCATTATTTGAAGTGTTAAACACAATTGGAAGGCTAGCCTAGCATCAACAAGAAACCATAAAGCATTGGAACACTTATCACATGTCGATCCATAGCCCTGTTCTGCTCCTGTGACCTTTACAGCATTTTTCATTCTTCTCTACCCCATCCCCTGCTTGGTTCAGTCCTTTTCCAGTATTCACCTGAAAAAGATTTTCAAGGAAACCTTGGCTGTGTGTAGAAGGTAAGGTGTTGACCAGGCAAAATTTCTTCTCTAGATGTCTCTCTATTACCCCATCCCAAGAAAGACAGAGCATAACCTTCGAATACCTTGAATTTTTTAATAATAATAATAAGTCCAAGTAAATTGGCTCACCTATAGTTCTAAGCAATCAGAGATTTGTTTCTAAATAGCTCTGGGGGATTTCACCATATGACTCCTATTAATGGAAATTGCTGAGCTAATCTCTCCATGTGACATTACAAATATTTGCTTCCCATCCAACTTTGTTTGAAACTTTTCTGTATTTCTTTTGCTGTTAGAACAAGAACTATAAATCTGGAAAGAATTTTTAAGATCAATCAATTCAGTCTTCTAATATTACAGATGAAGGAATAGATTACTAGAGGTTGTTACTGATTATCAAATGGCTGTGTGTTTGGGCAATTTGATCTGCTGACCTTAAAGACTGGCTTGGAATTTAGGAAGCTGTTTGTAGACACCATCTACATAAAAGATAAGTGAGGAAGCTTGAAGAATAATCTAGATTAGCTGAATTCGGTGTTGCAAGGGTTTTCTTTTATCCTACGAGCATTACTACTAATGATTGTGTCAATATTTGGAAGTTGTCCATGTAAAAGACTATATTAGGGCGAACATGGTAAGGGTCACCAGATCAGCCAACTAAAGGGTCGTTATTATGAATAGGGGCTAATGTGGTAGAATAATCTCTCCAGAATGTATTTTGCTATGGCCACCTGAATAAAAAATTGCATCATAAAAGCTAGATTTTAATAAGCTTCGGTCAAGTGGGTTCCTACCATATAGGTCACTGTAAAGTTTTCGAATGGGTGATGAACCAGTCACATAATGGTGTAAGCAGCCCCGTTTGTATTTTACATGCCAACAATTCTCAGTCACATTGCAATCCTCCTTGTAGAAATTGAAATTCTTCCCATTTGTAGGTTCAGTCCGTTTATTTAGAGCAAATGAGATGCCTGTTTTCCTTTCATGATATTCTGTTTTTATTTTCTTACTTTGGTTTTTGGTATGGAAGAAATAGGTTCTTTCTTATCTTTTGGTGGCTTTTGTACAACTGAATATTTTCACACATTACTAGGATTACACAGGGCATATGGCATACTTCACAAGCTATTGTTGCCCATTCAAATATCTCCTCAGGTGGAGAAAAAAACATTTGGCATTCATTCACGTATGATTCATGATCTTCTGACTTTGTTTTTGTGGTGGCCATAGTGACCCAGGTCTGAAAAAAGGACATTTCAAATCTGACTCTTAATCTTTGTCTCTTTAGCTTCCATTCAAATGAAGGTGAAATATTTTGAAAACCAATAGTTCATGCAGTTAGTTTTTCCTCAGGGAGGGGCAAATGTGTGACTAATTAAAAGAAAGCCCATCAGTATTGATGCTGTATGTTCAAACCTAACATCTTCTAGAAAAGAAATACTTTCTCATGTAGATATTTCTATCTGGAAAATTGTCTTTTCCTCAAAATATTTCTTTTGAGAAATGAGTGATCCCATAGTTCAAGCCACAAATATCACAATTTTACATGTGGAAGTTTTTTGGTTTTGTGTTTTTAGAGACCTTAATTTCTCTCACCATACAGAACTGCTGATTTTATCCGCCATATATGGGGGTTTATCACAGTGGAAAGATGATTTAGTAATTGAAGCATAACTCGTCATGTTATTTCTACTTTGTCCTTCCTTAGAAATGGCCCATGACATGACATCAAAGCCAAATTCTGCAATTAGAAAGGGGTTTGCATCAACTGCATTTTGAAAACAGAAAACAACAACAAAACCACCCCCAAATTCTCGATATAACAAAAGAGAAAATGCAGCCAAGAGGGAAAAAAAAGTCTTGGCATTGGCTCACCTCTTATAACCCTTGTTCCTTCATAAATAAAAACATGTTGGAAAAATTGTTGTGAACAAAGGGTCTTAATTGCAAACAACTCTTTAGGAATGTTTGAAAGGAAATGACAGAGTACATTTATTGAGCCTGGATCAAGCCCACTTATCTTCCATTATTTAGCTTTTTTCTTTCTTTTTTTTAAGATTTTATTTATTTATTTGTCAGAGAGCGAGCACATGCAGTGGGAGTGGCAGGCAGAGCAGACACAGCAGGCAGAGGGAGAAGCAGACTCCCTGCTGAGCAAGGAGCCTGATAGACAGTGGGACTCAATGACCTGAGCCCAAGGCAGACGCTTAACTGACCAAGCCTCCCAGGCGTCCCTATTGAGCTTTGATATACCTAAATTTCCATTGAGAATTGACATTATGGGACTCTTTCACATATGCTATATAGTGGTGAACATGTGACACCAACCAACCAAAGAAATAAAAGCATATTTAGAAACACAAGCTATGGGGCACATCTCACACAAAGAAATTTCATCCCTAGGTATGTATGTGCTTGGAGGCAAGAATCAGCACCTGAAAGCGGGAGCCCCTGTGCTGTTAGGAATGAGCCCGGCTTCTAGCAGTGCCTTTATAAAAGATACAGAGATTTGTGGAGAGGAATGCACTGATGACAAGCTGGCTCTTTCCTTCTCAGTGGGATGGAGGGGGAGAAGATGGGCACAAAAGCTTGCAGTATTCAAGTACTGTGATTTTTTTTTCTTATAAAGATGGAAGCTATTATTTTTTAAAGCATGTGGTTTCAATGGTGCATACTTGATTTATGACTAAGAATTCTTTTTCTCCATGCCATATTAGCACCTTTGTATAATTAGTTTCCCTTTCGAAACTTCGATGAGTCTAAATTCTGTTTTACCAAGGTAGCGACTTGGTGTGGACAACCTAGGTTTAAAACACATCAGACATGTGGAAAACTGGGACCTTTGCCTCCTTGAATTTCACAGGGTAGGAATCTCTGTCCTTCCACTGCATTCTGCAGGCATAGCTACAGCGTTGGTCTGAACAACTTAGAAAAGCCTTAGTTTCATCGGCACCTCAGTCTTGTCAGAATGACATGGGCGTGTGAGCTTAGCTGGATTTAACAGGATATGAACCTGAGCACATATTACAAATGCAAATCAAGTCTCCATTTTTTTCACCATAAAAGGCATGAACGTAAATTCCAAAGATGATTCCACATTAAATGACGTGGGATAACAGTAGTCCTTCCCCTTGTGGACCTGTTTCTCCTCCCGTAAGACTTAAAACTTCTTTACCTCTCTTGAGCTTGTCAGTGCAAGCCCATAAACATTTACCTGTATAAACTTATAATTAAAAAAATATATATCCTAATCCTTCAGCAGGTAATTATATTGAGTATTATTCAGCCCGTCACGAGAAATCCCTTTAAGATCTAAAGGGTGACAGCCTCATCAAGTTTTCATTGCCTACCTTGACGCATTTCCATTTTTGGAAGTATCCTCTCACTTTCTGCTTCACATACAGCAACACAAAAAGAAATTCAAAGGAAGGTACCTTGAAAGAAGAACTTCATTAAATAATTATCAAATTAGAAAATTACATACCCAAATATTCCACACATTATAATAAGACGAGATATACATGTGTTTGCATGTCTGTATGGCATATACAGTCTCGGCATATATAAATATGCATAATTTTCTCCTACAACATAATTAGAGAAAATTACACATCTAGCCAATTAGTCTTCAGAGCAATTTTCTTCATATTTTCTTTCTCCTCAGCTAAAATGGCCGTAAGAGCCTACCGCCACCTCCATGTTCAGCAGTCTGACTCTCCCCCACTCCCGATGCCGGCTTCCCTCCACCGTGCTTAACATTTTATGCCTTCCTTGCAGGGCTACTTCCTTCCTCCCTCTCCAGTTCTGCTCATTCTCTCACCCTCTTCTCAAGTCTCAGATACTGGGCAAGACTCCAACTGTTTTAGGTGGACAAAGCAATTACATAGAAACTCTAATAGAAACAAAGAAGACTCTCCACCTGATGCCATGGATGGCCCCAGACCTCTGCTAGGTCTCTCCATCTGTTCGTCCCTCAGTTACAAGGAAGAGAATACGTCATCACTCCATGCAGCATTTGGTTACCGAAGTGTTCTTCCATTCAGCCCACTGGCTTACGGGAAGCCCAATGCAGCCAAACACGTCCTTCTCGAATATCTCCATATCCCATGAGAAGGGAGACTTGTAGGCTCTGGAGAGATAGCATTCATGGCTAAGCTCAGCATTGCATGTTTGTCCCCAAATACAGAGCAATATGGGGGAACCCCAGCTCTGCCTGCATAAGCCTGAACTCTAATGTGGGCCCCACCTTCAAACTGAATGCACACTTCTAAGCTGGCAGAGCCTGCTTCTTCCCCAGCCACCACTCGGCCAGCTCACTCCATAGCCTGGCAAGACCAGGGAATTTCGTATGCTGCCATCAGCTCTCTGAATACCTACCTCAGCCTTATCAGAGCGGGTGCTAAGTATTCAGGCATCTCTGCCTTGGCTCAGAGGATAGAATGAAGGTGGGCTCACAGATTTCCCTCTCTCTCCCTGTCCATTTCCACTGTGAACCCACAGGGGCAAGTTTGAGGCTCCTGTGTTCCTATGACAGAGTTTCTCAATCTTTCTTTCATCCGTGCTCTCCTAAGGAGCTTAAGACATGTTTTTTTCTTAATAAATTAGTAAGTTAATAACCTTTCCCTCATAATAATTTAATACCACACATACACTACACTGTTTCTATACCGTATGTGTTTCTGTGTTTTATACGTAACACAAGTGTGATGCTTTTCCTCCCCGAGAACCAATTTTCCCCCTTTGGAGGTGATATCATCCCCACTAAAATGCACTCTCTGTGGATTTGTGTCTCCGAGGTGAGACCGGCCCTGAGTTTGACACAACCAGCGTCTCTAGCCTGCTGTGGCCTCATCCCCCCGCCTTCTCAGCTGCAGTGCATTTCGGTTTGTACCCTCTCAACATTAGGAAGCACCAGGAATCTCCGTGAAACTGTTTGGGCCAGACGGAGGGCTGTGGAGGAACAATAAAGCGTGGACATTTCTCTGGAGTTAACCACTGGACTAGCCAGAAAGCATTTCCCTGATACCAGGCTGATTGCCGCCCGGTTCTTTATCTAAATGCCTACGGCTACAGATGTGTTGCCCAGCACATGCACTGCTCATGAAACATTCCCAGTGGAATACGATTGATGCTCGAGGGGGCTCGTCTGGACAGCCGGCCCAGGAAAACCGGCTGGGGGCGAGTCGGGGCGAGGAGAGAAATGTTGTGGGGCAACATGAAGAGTAAGGAACGACAGTCCCCGCACAGGTCCTTCTTGGAGACCGCCTCCTCTTTACCCTCCACTTTGCACTTGCTGTAGACAATGTTCCTTGTATTCAAGATACAGTATGGTCAGGACTGCATTTTAAGAAGCTTAATCAGTACTTTTTTTAACAATCCATTTAACGACTTTCAATTATCTACAGATTGAAATGCATTCTTATTAAACCAGCATTTTAGACTCTCCATAGAATTAAGACCCTACTTATTTTTCTGCTCCTTTTCTCTGACCTTCAGTCTACCCCCTGTAGAATACCAACTCCAAACTCATTACGACCCAAATACCAGCTTGCACGCCTTTGCTGGTGCTACGTTCTCTGCTTATAATAAGCTGCCCTTCTGTTGCCACCTAGTCATATCCTGCCCCTCCTACACTTTCAAGGTCAGCCTCTAGAAAGTAATTTCTGATTTTTCCAAATAGATATTAATTCTTTTTCCTTCACACTCTCACTTCATTCCTTGTGCAAGCACCAAAAAGGAAATCAGATTACAACAAAAGGTAGAATAAGGTGTTTAGCTCCTCGGCTAAGCTGTGTGTTCCCTGGGAACAAGGGCTCAATTGCACCCATCTGTGGATCTTAAAAAGTGCCCAGTGCTCATACGGAGGACACAGTAGAAATACTGAATGTTTTGTGTTGATTAGGTTGTGTCGTTGTTCTGGGCGGGGCCAGAATGGGACAGAATTTTGCTAGAAACACCCACCCCATAACATCCCCGTAATGGATAATGAGACTGGAGTCAACTCTAAAACTAGAAGCATAGATTCATTTAGATAAACAGAGACAAGGTGTATGCTTTGTTATCCTTCTCAGTCTTTTTGTTTTGATTTATTTGCCTCACTTTCTTATGTTTTCTTTGAGGAAAAAGGAATTGATCGGGGAGGGGGGCATATAACCTAGATGGTTTTTCCTCTTGTGTCTTAATATTTCCTGTTTACTAATATTCCCTTTCACTGGAGCTGGTGGGGATCATTCACATGGTTTATTAGCCTCAATAAGCCAGCTCAGGGAATAATTCATTTCATTTGCTTATATCATTATTTTAGAAGTCCTTTCAAATCACTCTTTTTCTAGGCAATCTCCCTGTTGCCCAATTCCCTCAGATTATTTAAAAGTAAACAATATAGCTAGATGCAAAAATCTAGCTTTTATTATTGTGTGTGTAGAAGATATGTGTTGTTGTTATTTCTTTGGAGTAATTTTTTTCATTGTTTTTAAAAATAAGTCGTATCCCGAAGCAAATGAGAAACACTGAAGCCATCCGGAAGACATTGTTCAGGTGAAGGTCACCTAGTGCTTGGGATTCAATAGCATAACTGTTGAAATTTGAAGTATGTTGGGTTTTTTTTTTCCTCCCCTTTTGGTAACCATGGGGATAGCAGAGTATCTTACATATAAAGCTTCTGGGAAGGAATAACCTTGGAAATTCTTCTACTGAAGGGTGATTTAAGCCCTGTTCTGACACATGAATCATGGGGTGGTGCTTTCTGTCAACATTCTTTGCTCTTTAGAACCAGAAAAGCCAGTATCTGTCTGGTTACTGGTGCTGCCACCGCTACTGGGAAAATGGCACTAAGGGGAGTTTTTCTGAAATCATTTCGAAATAGTTGCATATGCCCAGGAACACTCAAATGATATTTTCATAATAGGTTATCTTTTGGACGTTTTACTGCTATTCTGTACTACATAAAATGACATATGGAACAACTTAATTTTTATTCTTAACTAAGAGAAGGAGAAAATAATCCAAGAAATTCTTTTAATATCTGAAAATGTCTAGGTGTTTTGCATGATGGAAAGGATATGCTTCCTTTGTTAATTTCAGTTCAATATTATCTTCAATATAAATACCTTAAAATAGGTATATATATATAGTGATATATTGTACATAAATTAGTTCAAATGACTTGTTTTTCTTTTGTAGAAATCATTGTTTTAGATTACCCTTTTTCTTCAAAAATGAAAATAAATATAAAGATATATTAAAAACATTCTAGGGGCACCTGGGTGGCTCAGTCGGTTGAACATCTGACTCTTGGTTTTGGCTCAGGTCATGATCTGGGGGTGGTGAGACTGAGCCCCACAACTGGCTCTGCTCTTGGCACGGAGTCTGCTGGAGATTTTTTTCCCCCTCCCTCTCCCTCTGCTCCTCCCCCATCAAATAAATAAATAAATAAATAAAATCTTAAAAAAATCATTCCAGAAATTATTAAATTAGTTTTTATCCATTACAAAGGAAAAGGGATATCTGAGAAAAATACATGGCAAGATCATGCAACCAGACCAAATTTTTATTTACTTAACTGAACATTTTATCAGAAATAATTCTGTGTTTCCTTTGCTGGCTATAATTCCTTGAGTAATTGCTTCTCTATCTCACTTCGCATCAGTGCCCCCTTTTCTGCAGTTTCACTTTCCATAGTTTCAGTTACCCACAGTAGGGCAGCAGATGGCCCTTCTGACATATTGTCAGCACGTCAGCAGTAGCCTGTCACAGTGCCCACGTCATTCACTGCATTTCATCTCCTCATGTAGACATTTTATCATCTCACAAGAAGGGCGAGTACAAAACAGGATATTTTGAGAGAGAGACCACATTCACATAACTTTTTTTTGCAGTACATTGTTATAATTGCTCTATTTTATTAATTATTGTTGTTAATCTCTTATGATACCTAATTTTTAAATAAACTTTCTCATAGATATGTATGTGTAGGAGAAAACATAGTATACATAGGGTTCATATATCTGAGGTTTCAGGCATCCTACTGGGCGTATTGGAATGTTTCCCTCACAGATAAGAGGGGACTACTGTACATTTATCAACACAATTTCATCAAAAATGGTTTCCTCCAGACCCTCCTGAAAATAGCAACAAAAGTAACCTTAAAAAGTCTTCTTTCCAAACTTTCTTCATTTCAAACTTCCAGTTATAAATAAGTCACGGAGATGAAAAGTATGGCACAGGGAATAGAATCAATAATACAGTAATAACATTGTATGATGACAGATGGTGACCACACTTATCATGGTGAACACTGAGTAATGTAAAGAATTGTCAATCGACTATGTTGTATAACTAAAACTAATAACTAAAACTAATGTAACTTTGTATGTCAACTATGCTTCAATAACAAATAAATAAACAAATAAATAATTTTATAAAGTCTTCTTTCCACGTATCAAAAGACTATACTTGTTTTTTTCATCACTGGTTCTTCACTTTCCACCATACCTTGGTCAATTTTCTTTGCTGCAACTCAAATACATATTCATCAGGACATTGTGTTCAATGTCGAAACTCATAGGACACCTTTAACTCCACTTTCCCACCCTCAACCAAAGGTTCCATAACATGAAATGTTACCCCTCAGAGTCACAGGAAACCTACTCATTTTCAACCATATGTATATTAAAAATAAATATGTATATAAAATATATATATTGCTAATACTGGCTTGGATTGTCTCTTTTGCCCACTTAGCCCCTGAATAATGGATAAAATTTATTTATAAGCTGAAGGTACTCGACTTGGGTATCCAGATTCTAGGACCCCAATGTAACCAGGCGGGGAAGACAGACATTTCTTGCTGTTGATTCATCTATATCATCGTCCTGTCACGAGCCACTCATTGCCGCACCACTGGACTCTATGAATCCATTCTGCCTCTCAACACTGAATATTAGAAATAGGTTCTGCCACCCAAATAAATTTTACATTGGCCCTGTTTCTTTGCATCACTCACACCAGACTGCAACAATGTTCATAATACCTTTAAACACTCAATTGTCTTCATTTCTTTACAAATTCATCTTCCCAACAAGACTGATTTCCTTGAGGACAGAGACAACAGCTGATTCATCCCCACGTGTTTCCCGGTGCTTTGCTCAGCTTATAGCATATTACATATGTCCAATAATGGACACAGGCAGAGGGTCCTCTCCTTTGCCTGGCTCAATTAAAAAAAAAAAGAAAGACTGCTGGGGAAACTGGGTGGGTCAGTCGTTCAGCGTCTGCCTTCGGCTCAGGTCACGATCTCAGGATTCTGGGATTGAGACCCACATCGGGCTCCTTGCTCAGCGAGGAGTCTGCTTCTGCCTCTCACGCTCCCTCTGTGTTCTCCCTCTCTCTCTCTCTCTTTCTCTCTCAAATAAATAAATAAAAATAATTTTTAAAAAGATTAACCTTTAAAAAAATAAAAAAATAAAGATAAAGAAAAAATTTAAAAAGCCTGCTTTTGTTATCACTTTGAAACCAATGTGGGCTTATAGGAAGTCTTTGACCTACACACTGGTTGTATTCAAGAAAGGCTGTATGAACCAGAAACTCCCTGGCCCTCTCTGTAGTTACTGCATCACGATGCTATGTTGGATTGGGTCCCATGAGTGTGGTAAAGGGACTATGTCAAATTGCCTTCTGGGAGCAGATGGCATGGAACAGTGAAGGAAGAAGACAGGAAAAGAAGATAGTTTCTTGGTACCTGGTGTGGCTTTGTTTAAATTCTAAAATAGATAAAGGTCATCTGAGATATTCTTCCCCATTCAATTTTTTTTATTATTTGCAACTGTGTCCCAAACTTTTCGGGGCTGTTCCTACTCACCTCTAGTTCCCACCCCACAGTGAATTTTTGCTGGTCTACCCATCACTGCAAACTCTCTGCAAGAACGGGCAATAAGAAAGACTAAAAGAAGAGGCTGATTTTAATGAGAACAATGCCATCTCTGATTAAGCTAATAGCCGCTCAGGTTTGAATGACTAACAGCATTTTTAATTCTTCTGTTATTTGCATTTTGATGACTTGCCCCGTAGCAAAGTACATCAGTCCCTGCTTTTCATAGATTCCTTCCTCCACATTTATACTACACAACTTTCTCCAAGTTCTACCTGTTTATTGCTGTGAGGTGTGTGTGCATGTGTGGGGGGGGGATGGTCTGTGTGTTTGTTTTGGCAGAATCACCAGGGTCTTTAGCATGAGAGAAAAGATAACACTGAAGAAGAAAGATCATAATAGTTCTAAGGATGGGTCATTAGTAAATCAGGTGTGTAAAACCAAAAAATTGCTTACACATTTAAATATCCTTCACAATGTCTATGTTATGAATCAACATTTTTGCATAAAGGTGAATGTGGGTTTTGTGGAGACAGTAAGCTTGGAATTCCACGAGCCTGAAACTCTGATCTATGACTTTGTGTTTAGAAGTCAGGAATGTGTAATATGTGGGAAAGCGTTATTGGGGCTCAGATCCTGTTTTGGTTTCCATTTCATAGTCTTTGCAGCTTAAAAAAATAATCCACTGAAAATCCTTGGTGGGGAATGTAACCTTCAAACAAGTTTTCTTTATTCTTCTGTGATTCTAGAAATTTGATTATATCAATTAGGGAGAGTTCACATTTCCTGAAGTCCCTAGGGAGTTTCGTGTTATAGTCTTTAGTAATTTACATAAAGTTTTGAGTGCAAATAAGCCTCAGACATGAGAGAACAACATCGCCTGCTTCCTTAAAGAGTTTGTAAGAAAAGAATGTTCTTTGGGTCAATAATATACGGTATAATAGGACTTTGTGAACTGTAATGATATTGGTCTCCTTGATAAATAATGTACATCTCTATGTATAGAGAAATTTATATAACATAACAAATCTAATTTGTTATATATACAAAAATTTATACACAGACTGTAAAAATACATAGCTGAACAAATACATATGAACAAATACATATTTGTTATATTAGTTGTATATATTTATATACGACATATATATAATTCTATGTAGACAAACTGAAATATGATTATTCTGAAGCACACTGATTATGTTACCACTAGAAGTTTGAATATAAATGAATTTACAGCCCTGTAACCAAGTCCAGCCAGCTCCTCTTCCCAACAAAGAAACGTGCTGGGAAGGGCACAGCCTGAGCAGCTGTGTGACTGAACACATTCCCAGCTCCTTCTTGCCCTCCACCATGTTCCTTTAATCCATTTTGAAGTTGGATTAAAGTAGGGGTTGGTGTATTATTTTATCCCGTTGACATATTCCTCCTTGCTCAACTGGTATCCTTCTGCTGTCTAAAACCAGACCCTGCCGTAGCTATTTTTTTAACTGTTATTTTTAATCACGTTTTCTTTGTTTACCAAATATTTATCAAAGGCCTACTATGTGTAGATACCACAATGAGGAAGACATTCTTCTTGCCTTTAGGGAAATTATCATCTGAAAAGAGTTACCGCCTTGTACTGTACTATGTGGATATAACTTTGTATTATAACTATGTGTTCAGGTTTACAGATTTAGAGGTTTTCTGTAAAGGGTCTTTATGTGCACATGTATTCAAATATAAGATAGTTACATTACATAGTTGTTTGCAATGGATTCTAACTGCAGAACTAGGAACCAATTTTTTTTTTCGAAAGTCACTGTAATGAGAAGATAAAGTGAATCTGATAAACAAAAATAGAGTTTTTAGCTTGTGAAGAGAAAAAAAAACAATAGTGTGCATTTTTCTGACAGTGATTGGTGAGTTTCCAAATATCTCTAGCCTAACTTATTAAAGTTAAATAGTAAAACAATATATCTTCATAAGTCCTTGTGTAACTTTGACTCTATAACTAACTGTGTTATTTTCCCTTTACTAAGAAAAAAAGGCTTTTAAAAATCTCATATAACTTATTGTTGATCAAGTACTTTGTAGAGAATAACATTTTGATAAAAAAAAAATGAGAGTAACTCAGGCACATATGGATTACATTTACCTCCAAATGCATAAACTTTTAAAGAAGTTATAAGGGAAATTCCTGGCAAAAAATGTCCCTTGATTTGGAGTATGAAACATATCTGAAAAAGACAGAAAGATAGGTAACAGGGAAATTTAATATACTGAGTCTGCAAGAGGTTGAACTGTTTTCTCATTCAAAAATGTCTAGGACTGTTCTAAAAACACACAACCAACTCCTAGAATGACTGCCCTGTGCTAAAAATTCAATTGTGAGTGAAATTTGTGGTGTGGTTCAAGGGGCAGCCAGTTGCACAATTGTACAAATATCACCCTGAATAATACAGGATTTCCGGTATGTAACTTGCACAACCTTTTCTCTAGTGGCTAGAGGAGTCTGTGTGGTGCTTGTGTGCACGCGTGTGTGTGAAACATCTTCTAGCCACGTGCTTTGGGAAATGGAGAATTTATATGCCGATGATGCATTCTCTTACCACTTTTTATGATGCATCTGCATGAATTTCATTTACATGTACAAGGTTACTCACTTTTTTTTTCTTAATTAACAGGTCTCATAACCTTCCTGAGTGGCAGGGGTGCACAGCTGAGCCTTCGGAAGGGGATGAAAGAGAAATTAGGGCACCCTCGCCCCCCCATGGAGGGACAGTGGCATTGTCTGTGGGTCTCCTCTCATCTCTGCTCTACTCTCATTCACCAGATGCCAGGGAGGAGTGACTCCAGGGTTTCTGAACAAACACCCAGTCAACTTTTCACTGGCCACCTGCTGGAAAGTTACAGCAGGACGCTTTTAGGTGTTCTGTGACTCTTCATGCAACCGGTGTGCCTCCCCCTTCTCTCTTCCGGTTCCTCCTCGGCAGGAGGAGGACACTGAGAAGTTCCAGGGATGATGAGAGGAGAGAAGTATTCAGAAAACAAAGCAGTGGTGAGGCAATAGGGCGGCGGCACAGTGGCGGGTGGTCCTCGAGCCTGCCAGGTCTGTGATTACAGTCTGGGGCACCAGGGACTCGGGGCTGGCTCAACACATGAGGCCTCCTGGCTTTGGTTTCCCACACCTTCCAAATGTCTCACACCAAAGCACTGTACCCAGAGCTGACTCTAAACTTCAAGGAATTGCTCTTGTGGTCTTAAAAACTGAACCTGAGGCTGAAGCAGATTGGTACTCAGAATCTCCCAAGGCATTGTCTCTTGACAATGAGGTGAGAGCCAGCTGCCTCTCTCCCCGCGCAGGCTCCGCTGAGAGCCACAGCTTCCCGAGGGCCCAGGATGTGCAAGGAGTGGCTTACTGACCAGGACGAGTAGGCTGAGATTTTCCCACACTCCGACAGAAGTCTCTACGCGCAAATTCTTCATTTGTGTGAATGTTTCTTTTGTTAGTACGTACAATTCCACCTTCTTGGATGGTAACAACAATAACTATTACATTTGTTGACAGTGCCAGACATTCATCACTTTCTGTTGCTCATGTCCTGATTAAACATTCTTTCCCCAGAACACTGTACGGTTTCTGATCTTATAACATGGTTTTGGAATTTACAAAATATCTGTCTCCTTCTTTTCTCAGCCAGAAAATACAGAGAAGGCCGATTTTTGCTTTGGCTCCATGAAGGAACTAACACCACAGTCTCTGACGCACAGGCAAGAGGAAAACATAATTTTTCTCCCCCACCCACAGATCTAGATCTCGCTTCGTCCCCGCTTCCACTCCAGTGTCACCGACAGCATGTGCAGATCCTGGCTTAGGAGCCTCGTAGGCAAACCCTAGAGCTTCCTGGCAACCATATCAGCAGCAGGATCACCGAGGGCACCTGGCAGTGGGCCCACCCTTTCCAAACACTCTAGGGCTTGTGGGCACGTGTACGGCCACGGAATTGCTTGGCCCTGAGCTTGGGCACCACCTAGCCCACAGCATCCTACGGTGATTTTCCTCTTCCCTGGAATTCAGCCACAGATACATCTGCAGAGGATAGGCTTTTGGCCTCGGAAAGCCCGGGCTTCCAGTCCCCTACAAAGGGCAAAGCTGGAAGGACCACACGATTCCCTGCTATGAGACTCTAGACACATCTGCCAGCCTGCTACTTCTCCACCCCATTCTCTATCAGTGGCTCTCAAAGATTTTTGACCATGACCCATAGAAAACTAAGCCCAGCATGAATACACATGTAGAATGACATCCGCAGAATGCATAATAGAAATAATAATTTCACAAAACATCACTTAGCTTTGCGGTACTCTATATGATGGGACCCACTGGCATGTTGGAAAACTTATCAATAATATAATAATGATACTTGTGCTTTATTTAGCATCTACCAGTAGTCAGACAATAAATGCTTTACATTTATTACTTTAATCCTTACAATAATTTTGTAAGTTAAATGCTACGCATATTTTGCAAAAGAGATATTCAACTTTAAAGTATTTACTTTAAAATGTTTAGACTTTGTAGCATAGTTCAGCTTTTTGAAAAATTTCTATTTACAATGACTGAGTGAGGGGTATATTTATGTGTGTGTGTGTGTGTATACAGATACACAGATATATCTATATCTATATCTATATCTATCTATATCTATATATACATATACATATACATATATATATGTATATATATATATCCTATAAGACAAAGGGAATCAGAAGGAGGTGAATTGCATGGGCAGGAGAGGGTGTCTGCAGAAAAATGATCCAGCGAACTTTGTGCAATAATTCATGGAACAATTTTAAGGCCTGAGGTGGTGCAGCTATAAAAGGAAAACCTGTCATGTATCAACCAGTATAATTTTTGTCGGCTAAAATTTTTCTCTGCCTGAAGAGAAAATTTAACATATTTGATTTTGTCTCTCTTTTAAAATTTTATAAACTATTTCTTAGACCTTACGTATAGAAGTGAGTGTGTTACCTAAACTTGTTCTGTGTGCTGCCAAAGGACTAATTAAAAGTAGAAAAATGCTCCAGAGTTGATGTTGTTGGATCAAGTGGTCTCTACACACATGGTCAGGCCGACCCTCTTCAACAGGAAATGAGTACAGACAGCAATATTCACTGCTTTTGCTTTTGTTCTGTTTTAAATCTCCTCAACACCAGTGATGCTGTAGACGGAATCACAGTGATGTTTACAAATATTTTGTCTCTCTGGCAGGTTGTGGGATCACAGAGGGAAGCTGCTCCCTTCACGAATGCCCCTGGTTGTGTTGCTGGCTCCTGTGCTAGGGTAGATGTGAGGAAATGTGTGGCTCTTCCCTAGCCTGACGCTCGGCATCTGTCCATACTTGGGATTATTATACTCCGAAGGTGACAGATAAAAGCAAGCACTCTGGAATGTTCTTTACGCCCCGGAATGAGCCTTCTTGGCCAACAACCAGTAAAGCACAACCTGCTGTGGGTCTCCAGCCAAATGTTAACTACCTTATTCCCTTCCTCCTGGGTCATGACGCTTCCTGTCCTCCTGCTTAGAACCTCTCAATGACACCTGAACTCTGTATGGCCAATGACAATCGTAAGACACCAAGTAAATCAGAAACTGCCCAACCTTAACATAATCTGCAGACCCAAAACCACAGTATGGAAGCAAGCAGGAATCTTTTGATCATTCTTCTTTCCTTTTTTTTTTTTTTTTTTTTTTTTGTGGGAGAGGGAGAAAAGTAGGAAACCAGTCGTGATTAAATTGGAAAGAAGTAACACATTTAGGCTTTTGAGGAACCTTCAGCCCTTCATGTGACTTTTCGGGAAGAGCAAACTATAAAGGCCAGTTGAGACCTAAACATCTGTGGGATAGGATCTGCAACGGGAATGAAGTAAACCCCGCCATACTGAAATAAAACACTCCCCAGAAGAGAGTGGGAAAAGTGCTACCTTAGAAAAATGAGACCAGCATAGAAGCAAGTAAATTCCTGGAAACAGTGATCTTAAAGAGAACATCTGCCCACGCAGGAATGTACAAGGAGTTCACCCAGGAACGATTACAAGGAGTAAACAGTCTTCCAGCACATTATCAGCAATATCTTTCTAAACGTCTGAGTGCTATTTATCTAGAATTCCTGCAGCAGTGGCAGTGTAGAGATACGCAGGAGAACGCAGGTGCTCATTCGTCTCTTGAATGAACTACTTAGCATGGTGACTGTCAAAAGTTAAAGGATCCTGGATGTATCTTTAATTTTACCTTCTTGGAGGTTCCCTTGCACTATTTTTCACAGAAGAATGAACTGAACCCTAAGACATTTTTTCATTTGTTTATCACACAAGCTTCCTTGGATTACAAAAGAAATCTTTTTCATCTTCTTGCCCAGTAAATTGTAATCCACTGATGGCTTACTAAGACCGGTCAATCATCTTGTCCTCTCTTCCTCTGCTGATGGGGATCTCCTTTATCAGGCCCTTGTAAGGACAAAACTTCTCCCCGTCGTTCAATAATAATCACAAGACACCAAGAAAATCACAAGTCATCAAGTACCTAAACTGCTGCAAGGAAGTCTGACCAAATTTAAGGAGGCCGTTAAGCCTCCACGAGGCCACCTGCACTTGGCAATTTAGGACAATGTGTGATGAGCAGTCCTCACCTCCCTGGAGCAGCAGCTGTTGAGAGTCGCCCAGAAACGCCACCGAAAGCATGTAGACAAGGACTGTTAAGACTTAATACTTCATACAAGATGCACTCCAGTTTTGATCACAAAATCTCACCTACATTTATTCACTCAAAAGGCCATTCACTGAAAGTACAATTTGGATCTTTTTTTGCCAGTGATGCCCAAATGGTCAGACCCCACTGAAAGATCAGAGAACTGAGTAATTATCATCAAAGCTGGCCGAGGCTCTACACACCTCAGGGCTATTTTCTAACTTAGTGGAAAAGTTCTGTCTTTATTACGTAAAAAATTTTTTAAGCCTCGATAGTTAACTCAAGTCATGTGTACATTTTGTAACTTCTCTCAGGAAATTTCTCATGAATAGCTACATTTTAAGACTGTTTCATGTAATATGACATCATGCAAAATAAACCAAAGCAGATTTTCTGAACATACTACACATGACAACAAACGCCAAGATATGGCTTGTGTCCAGCATGGGTTCCGCTTCAAACATTTGGCTGGAGGAGCAAAAAAATTATAATAAAAAAAAAAAAGCTGGAATTATTTTTACACAAAGCAGGAAACAGTTACCAAAGTCACGATTTTTTGTTTTGCCTTTAGCATTGCTGGGTTTTCAGAACATTTTTTGGTCACACTCATCTGTATTTTAGACACAGGATGTAAGACAGCCAAAGGCAACATTCCTTACTCACATTACTCACGCGAGATCTCGTGATGGGCAGTAACAGAAGTCATGGTATAAACAAAAACAAGTCCATGACCCTCAAAACCATGGATTTTAATTACTTCACGCAAGTAGGACATTGCAAAAATGTATGCTGACATTTTGGTGAGACAATAGCATAGGGAAATAAAAGCACTGTTTCCATGTGAGCAGTGTGTGAAATGTAAATCTCCCAGTTTCATTTTGTCCTGATCCTGGGTCAGAATTTTGGGGTGTCGGATATCTTTAGACATGAGATTTCCAGGGGTGAGACAGAAATACTGAATCTTTTTTAGTCCCCATTTGACTATTGGCTTCACCAACTTAGACCTGTTTCCCTACCTACAAATGAATTCTGTGAAAAAGACAATATCTAGGGTTGCTTTTATTCTAAATTTGGGGAGTGTATGATTCTTTTAGAACTTCCTCATGAATTCTGTGGGTGTGTGACAAACTTTATCTCATTAAAAGTAGTGCAATTTTAATTCGCTCACTGTATTGTTTGCCTAAACGCATTCCCCTCTGTGCCATGGTTCTTAACACTTCCACACCGCGCTTTGCACATTGCGGATGATTAGTTTGGTGACGCCACCCAGGGAAACACCTCAGTTCGACAGCAGGCAGCGTCCCTGACCAGCAGCCACAGTTTTATGCGGCCTTCAGGTTTTGCCTTAAGATTTCTTAGAAACAGAGCTGGTGATAGTTATTTCACAATCCAATTAGAAAGGGTACGATAATTTTTACAAGTTAGATACTCTTTCTAAATTACATCTCAGAGTCACTGAGCAGTGATTAATGTGAAAGCAAATATTATTTCAATACCTAAGTTTATTTGTACCACACCTCCGAGATGTAGATGAATGATAATGTCTTAGGATGTTGAGGTTAGGACAGCACAACCCTAAATGGCCTCTCAGCATTTTATTTTTAGTCATTTTTATTTTTTTAAAAAAGATTTTATTTATGTATCTGACGAAGAGAGAGACAGCACAAACAAGGGGAGCAGCAGGCAGAGGGAGAGTTTCCCTGAGATCATGACCTGAGCCGAAGGCAGATGCTTAACCAACTGAGCCACCCAGGCGCCCCACCTCTCAGCATTTTAAAATACATCCTCCTAAGCAAAGTTTTCAGTTTAAGCCTATGTTCAAAAGAAGTAAACTTTGTTTTGTTTAATTCTTGCAGTCATTTTAATAGATGTGTTTTTATATGCAAGGGAGAGAAAGAGAGGGAAGACAGTCTGTTAAAGAAAGCTGAAGGCAGTGAATGAGGAAAAAACAAATTCATCATATATTCCAGATAATTTTCATTTTTCATATTTATTCTACTCATGTGAATACTTTTCTAGTCACCGTGTTTTTATGTTTACACAAAACAGCTGAGTAAGAAATTAACGTTCCCCGTTAAATATGGTGGGGTGAATTTCTAGCTTTAGGTCAACCCTGTCCCAAAGCCAAGCCTCTTCTCCTGCTCAACAACACAAATTTTAAAAAGGCATAAACAGTGCTTGGCTGAAGCCAATTATTACCTGCTGTCCAGACACAATTGTTAAATATTCAGGTCTCTTGAAAGCCATTGTTAAACTATTGGTAGCTTGAAAATAGTCATAGTGGGAGTATACACCACTGAAATTAGCAGAGGCTACAAATCAGAGCTTTTTTTTTTTTTTCCTTTCCTTTTCTTTCTTTCTTTTTTCCAAAGAGCCACTTATCAGCACAGCACTAAACATACCCATAATGAAAAAGACCATCAGAGAGAAGACATCAGGTGGGAGTTACTGGTATGAATTCAGAAGCTAGGAACCAGATATTTAAGTGATAACTGACTTAGTAGACTGAAGGAAAGAAGGAAAGCCTTCAATGGGGGGAAGGTCTACCTTCCCTTTCCCCCAACACCCCAAAAAAGTTATTCAATGCAGAAAACCCTGGAAAGGTTTATGTATTGGGGACTTCAGTTGCCTGTGAAAGCAGAAGCACAAAGTAGGGCTGAAAATAGGAAGAAAGGTTCTTAAAAGAGAAATTGGATCCTTAGACCCCTCAACTCCAACATTCAGCCCGGCGGTCACTCCTCCCGCAACCTGAGAGCCTAAATAAGACAGGCTACAAACTGTGGTGCTCCAGGCTTCCTGAGACTGAGTGATGTGCTGTACTGAAAGCAGGGGAATTAAGTGAAGATTAACACACTGACTGGAGAGACTCGAGCCCTCTTCTCCCGCTCAGCTGATAGGACCCTGGCAACCGTATGATATGGAAGGACTGAAGGCTGAGGACGTTGCCCTCAGGGATGGGGTCAGTTAGTGATGCTCCCAGCTGGGGCTCTCCCGATAATGGCCTGGTGCCCATTATTAGCCTGTGATGAAGCCCACAGCAACTGCCACCGTGTGAAAACCAGAGTTTCTAATCGGCAGCTACTCTTACAAACTCTAACACTTAAAATGTCAACTGACAACCAAGAATCAACAGATATTATGGGAAACACTTACGTGCAAGGAAATGACCAAAACAAAGAGATGAAAAAAGAGCCAGGAGGAAATAGAGACCATGTAGAGAGTAGGAAAATGTTTAAAAATTAATTTTCTCAGAGCTGCGGAAAAAGGTATTACATCCACGAATAAGAGCAGCAGGTTGTGTAAAGGACCTTACGAAGGAAAAAGACAAGATCTTTGTAATTAACGATAGGTTAACATGACTTAAAAAGTCACCAGGAAATTTAAAAGCTACCGTTGAAGATAAATCTCAGAAAACAGCACCAGATAAGAGGAAAATAAGAGAGAAGAATTATAAGAGATACAGGATAAAGTCTAATTTCTGAATAATATAAGTTTTAAAAAGGAAGACTGGAACAAAATCGAATGGAAAAATTGTCAAATTGTCAAATTCAAGAGTACATGAATATTTCCTAGAACGAAAATAAATGCATTTTCAGATTGCTAGAGTCATGGATTCACACCCACAATTGAACATACTCAAAGGCCCATGGATGTAAACTACCAGCATGCTAGGAACAGAAGATTCTAAAAGCAACCAGCATAGGAGAATGGGAGATGGTGTCAGGGCTGCAATTTCATCAGAAGCTCAAGGTCCTCTTTCAACCTCCTGTGGTTGCTGTGGGAATCCACTCTCTTGCAGCTGTAGACCTCAGCTTGCTTCTTCAAGGCCGACCTCCAGACTCTCTTTGAAGGGACTTGCCTGATTAAGACAGACACTCTCAGGATAATTCCCCTTGATTTAAATCAAAATCAACGGACTCAGGGCGTTGGTTATATCGCCATAAATCTTTTTACCCTGCCATATCTGGTAACAGACTGATAGGAGCGGCGTTCCATCCTGTTTACAGTTCTTTTCACACTCAACAGGGGGAGATAGGACAGGACTGCAGGATGTGGAGACGAGGGTATAGGGATCTCCAGGCTTGTCTTCTGCACCTGGTTTTAGATTCTTACCTACAGTTGTATCTGCTCAAATTCAATGGCAGAACTTTGGAACCCCCAGGAAAATAGTCTAGGATGGATTGCTTTTCTTGTATTTGCACTGAGTTTTTCCCTGTCTCATATAACCTAATGATACCCTTATTCTCTATTCGAATATATATTCTAAATTTCTATGAAAAACTGAAATTCGGAAAGAAAAATTCTGGGATTTCAAATCCTGAAGGCCAACTGCTTAGGTTCGTTTCTCCAAGATCTGCTAAATAAAGTTTAGTTCTCTTAAAATATTATTGCATATGCCCACCACCCTGTTCCCCAATAAAACAGCTGTTCCTGAAAAGGCAAGGAACTCATGGCTAGATGTTATCTGAACAAGTTTTCCAAAAGAAAACATTGTAAAATAAAGCATGCACACTGGTGACCTTTTCATTTCTATAAGGGCAACAGTTCATTTGAATTAGAGAGACATAATTTGTTTTTGTGAATAAGCAATGGTTGACAAGACCTACAGCATTGTTGAAATCCATTGTTTTTAATACTAATACTCGGACAAGCTTTTATGTTTTCCCTCTCTGGAGGTACAGTGTCTGCCAGTATTACTTTGTACTTGAGCACTAAAAAAGTCAATTTTCTTGGACTCCTAGAGCAATAATCTTGGAGGATTCTGATTCTTTCATAAATGTGCCTGGAAATATAGTAGATACAAAAATAACAAAAAAAACTTTGGAGGGTTTACAGGCCTTGGACAGTACCTTGAATCCTGCATGCATTTTTAAATACATGCAGACAAATTTATCCTAAAAAAGAAAGATAAAAGAATTTATTTCTGAAATTCAGTTGTAGAAACACATAAGCAATATTTGTATTATTTTGAAATTAAGACATACACACATTTTTCACATTCAAGGAAACGTCCCCATTTTCAAGTGAATTCTTCTTGGAATACAAAGACTTTTTGTCTTATTTGTTTTGAAATTTTGTAGGATAAATTATTTAAAACGGGGTGTATGCAATATAAAAAGTTTAACAGTATATGGAGTGTTTTATTAAAAGGCAGAGCCCAGCTTGGAAACTGTGACTTCCCAGCTCTAATGAGTGGAAACTCACCACACCTCTAAAGTGACATTGCTTTTCCAAAGGGGGAAAATGATAAATGATTTCAATAACTCTTAGTCTGTTCTTGGAATGTTTCATGAGAAAAGGTACATGAAGTTTGGAAAGAAATTGCCCTTATGAATTTCAAAAAGTTTTGCCAAGCACTTATTCTGAATTTCCTTTTGTTTCATTTTCTATTTTTATAAAATCTTCTGGAAGAGCACTGTTAAACTGAATTCTCATCATCTATGTTTCAGCTTAAATATGTTCATAGTCACATTAATTGTCTCTTACATCAATTAGATTTTATTTTTCTATTTTTAATTTAGATTTTATTTTTATTTTTTTCTAAATATGTCTGACTTTCTCTAATTCTAGATCATTCAATTTTTCTCTTTTATACCAGTCAGCCCATTTCAGAAATAAGATTTTGTATGCTAGTTTCCTTACTTTTTAAAATTCTTTGTGTGATTTACAGCATTCAACAGGTACTAAAATTGCAAATTTGATGAAGAGAATAACTAAGTGGTGTGGTCTAAGGGGCAGTATATTTAGCATAAGATAAAGTCTCCAAACTAGACCATTTTGATTCTTTTAACCACTGTTAGCAAAGCTACCATAATATGCTATTCTCTATAGAAATATCTTTTTCATATTTAATTAAAATGCACTCCTTATTTATTCACTCTTAGTTTATTATAAAATAAAATTAATCATCCTAAGATAGACATGTTAGAATTTTTAGCCAGTGTGAAAGCCTGAATAAGGAAAAAATAAATGCACAGTAGTGATAAATACCAAATTCAACACAGCAGTAATTCTTGTCAGGGAGTTAAGTGGATACAATTGGGGAAGAGTATACAGGACGTTCTATGAACTTGACAAAATTTTATTTTTTAAATGAGTGCTCTTTGTAGTACCGCATTTTGTATACATTCTAGCACAGCGCAGTAAACTTTTGTAAACACACGCATACACACCAGGAGTCAGCAAAGCAGGTAAAGTTTAGAGTCGCTCTGCTTTCAGTGCATTCCTGCAGGTCGCAGGGAGCAGAGCCAGGATTAGGACACAAGACCCTGTGCCTTTCTCCTCGGTGAGTGTTGGGGTGGTGCTGTCTGAAGGCATAGTTATTCTGCTAAAGCCCAAGAGGTGCCACCCGTGGGGGAAGGTTTCAGACCTGGACGAGGATCGTTCTCAGTCAGGAAAATGGAGTGTAGAAGAGACTGCTCAGCTTGGGTGGGGAAGTGGAGAAATCTGAGTTTGCTCGCTCACTTTTTACTCTCTTGGGCTTGGAGTTCAGGCAGGATAAATAGCCTCGGTGCCAAGTGCTAGCATGCCGTCTTCTGTGATAAACCAGTCCAGGAGCCATGAAGGAGGGACTTTCCTAGAGCCATTGCTTTTTTTGAATTGTCTGATTAATCTAAGGCGCCTTACCTGCTTATTTTCTTTTGTTGCCTTAGAGACTATAGTATCATGTATTTTCTCACACCCCAAGTTCCTCAGAGCCTAAAGGTGAGGTCAAGCCAAATCTGAATGTCTCTACATTACTCTAAGACCATTACGCCTCCATCTTGTCTGCATAACGTGGTTAAATTTAATTTTTCTTATAAGAAATAACACAGATTTTAGTAGGTGTATTCCTATTGTGGAAACTTGTGGATAAGGAGATTTTTAGGAGTGTAACAGATTTATCACATACCACTCAATAGTACTACCTAAGGAAACAAGGAAGAATAACCACTATTCATAAGGTGAAAAATCATACAAATGAATATTTGTATATAATCATTTTTAAAATCCTTTACAGCTATATTGGTGGTGTTGACTCCAATTTTTCTAGGTAAGTTGCCAGAACTTGTCAGCCAGAACTTCCTAATGTAGTGGGCAATTATCTAGTCAATTGGGTTAATATGAAAATTTAACCAGTCTATTCACACCGGGCAATCGTAAATTACCCAGTCAGAAAATCTATACTTTGTACATAAACTGAACAACTGAAAATCTGCCATTTCATTCTATTAAGTGGGTACAGACCCAAATAATGAGAACTGTAGTACAGCAATTCTTTCCTATTTAAAAACTGGACTCTCAAAAGCAACAAATAAAATGGTAAAGAAACTATGGTCTAGCACGGATCATCGGATCATTTTCTATTATCGCAGTATAGATTATCCTCTTACCAAATGGGTCATGTAATAATATGCACAGGTGTTGAACTGTCAAAAGAATCACAAAATTTTCATTCATTCATTCATTCATTCATTCATTCATTCATTCATTCATTTCCTAATTAGAGTTTGGGGGAGAAAACTTCTCTAAATGCTCATATTTTATAATGTAGATGATTAGCCTGTGTTAATGACCACGAAGTTAACAATCAGATTTCTTAAAATACAAAACTTGACTTAATAAAGTTTTTCTTTCTACTAGACATTTGTGCGAGAAAAGTCATTTTATTTCATTCTTAAAAGGACTTCATGCATGAGATTGCCACTTCACTGTGTATTTATCAAACATGGTCCTGCTTATTTTTAATCAAGGTGTTGGGAGGGCTAGGTTAAGAGAGCATATAAACCTACACCTAAGAGGAAGGTGAATTTGCAAACTGTGACATTAGAGAAATGCCCCACTCTCAAGGGCTAGGTGTCTTCCTCAAGTTTGCACCGTCTGTGCTCACTCCTATGCAGCCTGGTTAACGAGATAGCATCTCCCAGTTAAAATTATGGGAGAGGGAGTTTATGTTGATTTTTTAAAAACCACAAATCACAGACACCTAACATTTTAAATAAATTTCATCCTTCCTAAGCAGTTTTTGATGAAAGAGTCCTCTTAATTCATTTTAGTTCTCATCTACATATTATTAGCATGAGTATTCTTATGAGAAAAAATTCTTCTAAATGGCGTCTTCTCCTGACTACTTACAGAGTTATTGGAAAACTGAGCTAGAGAAGGGGTGGATGTAGGTAAAAGTGATGTTGCCTCTATCTCTCTATATATTATCTTATTCAGTAATAAGGTGGGCTTTTCCCAGTCAATGTAGCACATATTGTTTTAGCTTATAAATGTTAAGAAGTAATTAATTTCCTATCAGAGAGAGCCCAGGCAAAAAGTTAAATTGTATAAATGTATTCATAACCTTACTTGTTTTAGCTCTATCCCTTACTCTAGCTTCCTTTCATCTTATCCAGGGTTAGAAAGATAGACTGAGGGATGCCTGGGTGGCTCAGTCAGTTGAGTGTCTGCCTTTGGTTTAGGTCATGATCCCGGGGTCCTGGGATCAAGTCCTGCATCAGGCTCCCTGCAGGGAGCCTGCTTCTCCCTCTGCCTGCCGCCCCCCCCCCCGCTTGTGCTCTCTCTCTCTCTCTCTAACAGATAAATAAAATCTTAAAAAAATAAATAAAAAGGTAGACTGAGTCAGA
The DNA here is from genome assembly GCF_017311325.1 of Ursus maritimus. Classification (NCBI taxonomy): domain Eukaryota; kingdom Metazoa; phylum Chordata; class Mammalia; order Carnivora; family Ursidae; genus Ursus; species Ursus maritimus. The sequence continues at coordinate 77,109,373 of NW_024423343.1, read as the reverse complement.
CAGATAGAACCATTCTAATTTTAGTGCTCGCTGAGCTGCTGTCTTGAACTCTCTGATCCTCCAAGTCTTCTTGAGCATGAATGTTGATAACATCATTGGGTTACTGTGAGAAATTCTTGCCTCACTGTATATGAAACGCCTCCACTAGCCCCTGCCAGGTACAGCAAACCAAAAGGAGGCTCTCTGATGGTCCTCCTCTCACTCCGAGGTTCGGAGAAGCAGGAACTGATCGCTGGAGGAAGTTAGCCGTGATTATAGTGGTATTGGCATCATCCCCTGTTCTGGGGGCCTATGTACCAAATCCTGCTCATAGGGAGAACTCTGATATCCTGAGGGCATAGATGATTTATGGACCCTCAGGAGTTATTATTATTCTCAGAAATATTACATTTGAATAAGTGCAAATAAAACAAATGACATGAAATTAAAAATGACATGAAAATGGTAAAAAATCTCCTATAGAATTTCAGGCACCAGTGAACCAAGAGCCGAGGAACCTTGTAAATTCACGCTCTAATAGTCCTAACTTTTTGCCTACTGGGGCTATCTCGGTCAGGAATTATTTCATCGCAAAGAACAAAAAACTACACACATTGTACTAAGCAAAACAAAGCAAAAGGAAAAAACCCCAGCAAGTCAAGGGGAGGGGTTTATTGGGAGGGATGAAAGGTATTTCACATAACCCCAGGACAGGACGTGTCTCTCCCTTCACAAATCCTTATTTCTTTCTTTATGCAGACTCGTTCTTACTTTTTCTCTCGGCCAAGTGTGACCACTCCTGTCGGGAGTGCTAGAAGAGACTCTGGGCCAGTTGTCTCGAGGAGCTTGTGCCTGTCCCCTTCCCCTTGCCCCTGTGTAGCAAGCTTTCTGCCTTAGGTCAGACTATCGGCGAACATACTCCAAGCCTGTCAGCCGTAAATCTAGACTGAATGATCTAAATTGAGTCTAAATATTATATCCATTTTAACATATGCTATATGTTGCCTGGGAAGGTAAGAAGCTAGAGTGTTTAGTTCAATCTGTTAGGAATTCTCCCCTTTCTCACACTTGGTTTTGGGGACACGGGAAATGATACTAAATTTATTTTGGTTTTATTCATACTGTGTGAGGTTTTTTTCTATAATGATATTTTTTTTTTCTAGTTCCCTATCTATCATCTATCTATCTATCTATCATCTATCATCTATCATCTATCTTAGTTCCAACTTTAGGGCTAGAAAGTTCATCTTTAACCAAGTGAATGACTTCTTTTCCATTACTTCTCACTACCCAGCAGAGGTTGACCAGTCTCTGGGTCTGAATGACAATTCACCAGAGAGAATGGCTAAAGGACCCTTTTTGGTTCCGGGAAACATCTCTATTCTAATTAACCATGGTCCATAGTTGGGCCTGTGGGACTCAGACCCCATAGGCACAGGGTAAAAGCAGGTTCCTTAAGAAGGGGAGGGAAGATTGGAAAAGAAACTTATAGGAGTATCCTCCAAGCAACAGAAACCCTACCGCCTAGGCCTGCAGGTTTCGATTTGGGGAACATACAAGAAATACCTGGGGCGTTTGTTAAAAATGCAGAGTCCTGCACCCCACCTTTGGAACATAACCGTTTATGTTGAAATAACGAACACAACACATTGTTACTTGTTGTTAAGATCCACATTGCTAAGCTGGGGTAAAAACAAACATATTTATCTTTGCAGTATATGTTGGCACTTTTAAAATAACATCTTCTGAGTTCTTTACAGGACCAATGACAAGGGAGTGGCAATCCTTTCATAAAAAATGATACATGAGGTGACATTATATTAAATTGAGTAAACAGTGTATGAGAAGTAACCCAAAGCTTAATTTCAGGGCTGCTGTGATTTGATTTCTGCTGATGAATATTGTTGTTTAAAATTTAAATCATCTTTCACAAGACATTATCTTAAGAGTTCAAGTTTCCTTTATTATAACCCAAGAGCAATGAGGAATTATACCCAGCTGTGGACAGTAAGTACTTGTGGTGCATACTTGTTGATGTCATGATAGTATGACAGCTTGGAAATACTGCTTTATAATTTAAAAAAATACCTGCTTGTTACAACAATATGCAAAAAAAAAAAAAAAAAGGATTTCTAGCCCTATGTATTCATGTCTAGAACAAAGTTAGTTCTAGAATTAAAAATGGCCATCACCTACATAAAGAACCAAAGGAACTCAGTCAAGTAGATGTTAAAGTCATACATTCATATGATAAGATTAGAAGTAATCCCTTTCTAATATATCAACACATTGCCAAAGATTATGCAGCTATCATCTAGAAATGACAGAGCCAGAAGAGAAACCCAGGCCATCTGATGTTTCCCAAAGCTCAGGAGCTTTGTGTCCTGGTAGGCTGCTTTCTCGGGTACTGTTTTTTTACACCTTAACTAACTTCTCTAAAACCTCTTCCTTAGACAATATGAGAGGAACCACTGATGGCATCAGTAATTAATAAACCAATTTTGATAAATCTAGAGTCACATTATTCATCCTCTGAAACATTACACATGACTCTGCTTAGTGGGCGTTGGCCAAGTTGTTTCTCTAAGCCTCAGTCTTGTCAGCTGAGAATGGGGGTCATAAAAGGGATCTGCCTCCTTAGGTTTCTTATAAGGATTAATGACAAAAGATGTATAAAGTGCTCCGCATAGATACTGGCAGGTGAGAAATAGTAAATCTTGGTTATTACTTTATTACTTAGAGAAATTGGACATAACATAGCAATAACATGTTGACCTGTGCTCTACCACTGTATATGTTTTTACCTCTGGATGAGTAACAGAGATTTATTAAAAACTATTCATTGATGTTATAGAAACTTCAGACTATAGTTACCATCAACACTATCATTTCCCCTAATATATTGTTCTTACAGCTTTTCCTTCTCCAAGGGTAACTAGGTAGAGATGAAAGATAGGTGGATAGATAGATAGATATACATGAATTAACACATAAATACATAAAATGAATGTCTACAGTACAATTAATTGTCATGCAGCTTTTCGTGCAATGTCTTATGCTTTTTTAGGTGTTTGTGTACATATTTTTACATGACAACTTAAGTACTTTTCCAGTGAAAGGAGTATACATTTCAGGTTACTGTTTCTCTTCGTAAAAATATATATTTAATGGTTTCATATATCCAGTCCTGAAACCTTCACCAGACCTACTTAAAATTTTTTTGTGTGTGATTAGATCCTTGGACCCTGCTGACAGCTGAATAAGTTGGAGAGATTTCTACTTTCTGGAAGGAAGCACTGCCTGAGGTATAATGGATATTTAAAGCCTGTTAGACCTCTCTAAAATGTTAGAATGATGGCTCTTCAACCCTCACTTCTATTTCTGTGTTCCTCCTCCCTCTCCAAACACATCTTCTTTCCAGGAGTCCTTACCGGGGGCTCCTCCCCCACCCTCTTCTCCAACACACTGAGGTGGTTTCTCTACTGTCTCTACCGCCAGCGATCCACTTTCCACTTGTGCAAAGGATCCAGGGGATATGAAACCATAGTCTAGCCAGCACCCCTGCCCAAACCAGCTCTTAGTGTCTGATAAAAAGAAAACAATGTTCTATCTGCTACGATTATTATTTTGGAGACATGCTGTCAACATCCCCCCCTTCAACCTACACCATACAGAAGTGCATGGAGTATTCACTCCAGCCTGTGTCTTTGGGCACCAGGGGCTGCTCCTGGCATCAAAGGTTGACTTCACAGTGGCTTCCCCCAGTGCGGCTTAATTAGAGGGCGAAGAATTGTCATGAGGACCAGTCTGTTTGGATACAGCCTTGTCTACCCAGAGTCATAAATGTGACACACAAGCTCTAAAGTTTCCTAAGAAGTGTTAATATTTAAGAGCATGTTAGACCCAGGAATTTGTAAATCAGTAGTTTTACTTTGAACACATCTCCAGCCAGTTGTGACATTGTTCAGTGAATTGGCAGCCTGTTTGCTGTTGTTTCCTCTTTTTGAAATTTAACCTCTTGGAAAAACAGCCGTCTGGGCTGTTATATGTCTCAACATAGGCCACCAGCGAAGACCACTTAAAGTTGTTTTCTTTTATCTGGAGTATGAATTCCCCTCTAGCAACTTTCTTTCCTCCTTTTAAATCATTTTGACAGGGCATCTTTGCTGGGTGCAACTTCTGGGCCCTTTGAAAAGCTGGAGGCAAAGGAGTTAGAATGGAACATCCTCTGTTGGGATTTCCTTCTGCTCACATTGTAAAGGCAGAAAGTTTCTCAAATTTTCATGCCATGAATGGATGTTTTTTAGCCAGTTAACTGATGTTTCATTCCATGCAGTAGCATTTTGGATGTCGGACTTTTTGATGTAGTCTTTTAACCCATGCAGTCGGAGTCGGCTGTGTTTGAATAATCAACACTAAGAGAGATAACCACAATGATTCGTCATTGCTGTAAACAATATATGTTTAATATGTCACAGCTTTATTACTTTTACATTGAACCCAAAAGTTCGCCATTTCCAAGTGGATTCAGGGGAAAAATTTGCCAGGAAGGAATAGGTTTTGAAAAGAAATCAGCTCTAGGGTATTCAGACTCTGAACAGGTTTCTCCATGCAACGTAGGCGATCTGGAAATAATAATAGGAGGACTCATGATATTTTCCTTAGATTAAAATTGGTTCATGTCTTTCTTTGCCACAAGTAACAAACGATATAGCTAGCCAAAGTCTACTTTTCTGGCTCTCAGTCTCAAATTTCTGTTGGTAGAATTCCGCAGAAAGGAGACTTTGGAACAATCAACCACGTTGGTAAAGCAATGTTTTGTTTGGAAATATACAGATTGCTGCTTCAAAGTGCTTAATGAATGGGTATGTGTGTGTTTCTACAACATTTTTTAAGGAAAGTAGAAGACAGGAAATACAAACCTACATATTAAAGAGTTCTGCCAAATGAAGAACTCTGTACTTTTTTATAAAGAAAGTCTCTGCCAAGAGTTTGCCAAAACCTGATTGCAAATGAACATCACAGCTTCTCACGAACAAATCAGGAAATCCTGTGAATGGATGCCCAGTGTTTTCATGTGCATTGCCAAGCAATCACTGCCCACCGGGTAGCGATAGGAGGAGAAATAGATTGCGATGCCTTTTTTGGGTGTAGCAACATTTTGCAGTTCAGCCCAGAGCTTCATAGCTATGATAATCCCTCATTTACAAAGCTTTTGATTACTTCCATAAATGGTGGGCAAATAGCGGTCCAGACAGAGGGGGATTTTATAATTTCTAGTTTCTCGTAGAAAAACAAATGTTGGTGCCTCTTTACCAAAGACCGGGAAATACGGATTATAATTTATTTTTTATCTAGAGTAGTTTGGTTTCATTTTGGGGATGAGAAGTTAGAAAATCCCAACTATTAGAACAATAACTTTATGGATTTTTATTTTTAAAGCAGTATGTAATGAGACAAAAATTTGTAAAATATTTTTGAAGCCAGATTTTCATTGGCCATGCTCTCCACATAATAAACATTATTTCCCAGGTACTTATTTTGTGATAGACAGTATGCTACTTCTTTAAATACTTCCTGTAATTTTAATATTTTGGATGTCTCCAATTATTTAGCTAGCAAATGACAGGTCTAGATTTTGAACAGAACTCTGTTCTACTCTAAATTATGTGCTCTTTATGACTATATTCTAATGATTTCCTTATGCCAATAATAAGGCACAGCATCTTGCTTGACTCAAAAAATTTTTCTTAATTCCACTCGTAATTTTATCCATAGAACCAAATCAGTATTTATTTTCAAAGTATCTCTCATACCTTCCTTATTATGTCTCATACTATTGCAGTGGCATAACTCCGTCCACTATCTTCACCCTTAATCTGACCCAGAACCAACGAATTAAAGGTATAAAGCTACAGCTTCTTTTTGCTTGCCTCTGGCAGGCATCACCAACAGAAAATGGCACCCTTCTCCCTGCAGCCAGCCACATCCTGTATTCCTCATCACAGTGCTCTGGGAAACGATACCAGTTATCTGAGTTCACACCCAAGAAAAAATAACATTTGCCATTGAGGATTCATCTCATCCTGTGCACTGTTACCAGAAAAATCTCCTTAAAATACTTCTTTTATAATTCCACTGTCCTGCTCAAAATTAGTCAGTGGCTCAAAATTGCCTACTCCCTAACATCAGATCCCTTAGCACCTCTGAGATGTTTCCAAATGTTCTTCTCTTCTTCCCCTCCCTTTCCTCTTCTACAGAGATCTTTACCTCTCATGGCCTGAATTTTGTATTCTCCTACCCTTTGTATGTTTGTTCTCTAAGAATGTTGCTTTGCTCCTCTGCAGTGATAAAACCATACCAATAGTTTTAGATCAATCCCCCAACTATTTCGAAACTAGCTGATTTTTTTTTCCTCCAAATTTTTAGTATAGTAGAAGTTCTCTAATCTGGTAAGATCAAGACCAGCTGTTGACTGGTCAATCGATTACAAAAAAAAAAAAAAGAATGCTTAGGGAAAGAATCATAGTCATGATACATATATTTCATAAATATTCCAAATATAAAACTTAAAAAGCTATACATTAATTCATCAAACTTTTGATATAGGGCCATTTTTTAAAATTGAGAGTCTGCTAATAGAATTTTACAGCATCTTGCTTTCATACAACACATCCATAATGCATCTTCCATGATTCCTAGTTTTGGTTTATTTAAAGTGAAGCAAGGGGTGCCCGGGTGGCTCAGTTGTTTAAGTGTCCATCTCTTGATTTTAGCTCAGGTCATGATCTTGGGGTCATGGGATTAAGCCCTGTGTCCACCTCCGTGCTCAGCCAGGAGTTGGCTTGAGGTTCTCTCTCTCCCTCTCCCTCCACCCTTCCCCCTACTTGCACTCTATATAAATAAGTAAATAAAATCTTTAAAAAAATAATAAAGTGAAGCAAGAACCTTCCAAATATTGTGAGTGCAAAGTCCTCCTAAATTTCTATGATCTTCCCCTCCTAATCTCAAGGGTGTTTTGTGGAATTTTTTTTGCAATACTTAATTTGTTAATAATTGTTTCTAGCCATTTATATTTAAAAGTCTTTGTAAAGCAATCAATTTCATTTTCATACAAAAACCCCACACCTCTCTTTATGCCCCCATATTTTATTGATTTAATTATGTGATTTTAATAACAAGTACCACCGACATATGTGGGACGAGCATGCTTAGACAGCAGAGTACTCAACTGCAGGTGTCCTAGAGGGTGGCAAGCTCGCTGTGAGCAGGCAATGTATTTTGCTTAGTGGACGGAGAGCTGAAGTTATTCCAGAGAATTGGTTAAGTGAATGGTGAAGAAAGATTCTTCTCATTTATATTTATAGTCTATCTTATTGCTTGACTCTGATGATATGCAGCTTTCGAAGGGGTGGGGGTAGCAATGATCTTTCTGTGTAGACTGTTGTGGTTGGCTGTACAGGGCAGGAAAATTGTTTAAGTGTCCCTTGGATTCTTCCTCACAACAAATCTTACTGACATTATAATGAAAATAAATAGAATATTCAATAAATTTTTCTTGCTGATTAAACTCATCTGGCAAGGTGAAGCAAAAAAAACTTTAGAAATTCACAAAAAGGAAATGCTCCAGAGGTCCACACTTCAAACAATACTCCATAACTTGGACAGGGACAGATAACCAGAACGTAAAATCATTTAGGAAACTAAGGGTGTGGTTCCTGCACTAAAATTTTGGATACATTATGGATATAACGTGGTGTTCAAAGCACAAAATAAATTAGCGATAAATAGGGTAACTGTTTAAATAAATAAATACATAGAAATTTACACTGAAGAATTTGAATAATTTCTAGAAGCTCAAAAAGTTTAAAAATCTTTCTGTTTCTGTGATCTAGGATCTAGACACGTCACTCTAACATTCTCAGCTTAACAAAAGAAAGTGGAAAGGGTGGGAGCTTTGTCCAAGGTCACAGAGCAAGTTCTAAACATAGCTAACCAACCACAGGGTACCCAAAATGTTCTTACTCAAAAGACTTAAAAGCTTTTTCCCCAAAATAACTGCTTTAGTCAAAGAGAGAAGGATAATTGCTACTTCCACAGACAACAGAAGAAACCAGCATCATTTCATCCCAGAGAGCAGCATTAAATGGCCACCCACACACTCCATCACATATTTATCTCCTCCAGCTGCAAGACCCTCTTCTCTCTGGCTTCCCATTGACCTAGAAAGAAGAACTAATGAATAAACAAAGTCTAAAACAGATGCGAAGGCGGAATGCATTAAAAATGCCAGTGCACTTTAACGGAATCTCGGGGTCGGCTCTTCCCTGCTCGCTGGTGCTTTAGTCACGGAGCCACGCCAGCTCTTCACAGAGACGGTGGTGGCTCATCCATCAGCCAGTACAAATGCCTGGCTGTGCAGGACAGGAAGCCTCAGCCAGGCCTTGAAGAGTCCTTAGTTTAAGTAACCGGCACCCACCAGCTAGGGCGAATTTGAGTTCTTTCTTTTCGTCTCGACAACAACCTATTGGTGGGTCCTGAAGGCAATCATGAGTGACCAGATGTATGGTTGTGTCAGGTGCCTACTCTCAGGAGAGTGCTCTGGCACTCAGGGCAGCCGACGATTCATCCATTAGAGATGCATTTCTTTAAGGAAGAGGTCAAACACTGGTGGCCCATTCAGCCTTCAGATGGATTTTGTGTAGGCCACACTGCTGTCTGTGTATTCATTTAAAAAAGACTGTCAGTGCATTCAGATGTGGTATTTGCCAAGTTCTGTAGTGTAAATACTCTCACGGTGTCTGATCTCAAGCCACCAGCATGACATTCCCAGACGCAGAATTGGGAGGAGGTGTGCGGCAGCAAGCCATTCGCCATTGCACAGTATGTCCACCATACACATACAATAGATGTCAAGACGCTAAGATGCATATATCATGGTAAAACATAGTAAAATACTTAGAAAGTAAGATAATTAGGATGAGCTTGGAGTATTTATTACCTTTGTTTAATCTGACTGTAAGTTCTTACAATTTAAATTTTCATACTGCCTGTGTTTAATAACCAGCGTTCAAAATTCTTGAAGACCCACCACTCGGCTCTCGTGAGTCAATATGAGGCAGCTGCAGGACTGCCTGGAATAGCATATCGTGACCACAGAAGCCAAGGCCACAGTGGTTCAGGCCCTGGCGGCTAGATCTGAATCCCAGCTGGTACATTTACTAGCTGTGTAAGCTTGCACAAGCTACTTACCCACATAGAACCTCCATTTTCTCAGATGGAAAAATAAGTTAATAATGTTTATTTGGTGACTCTATCGTGAGGAGTAAATAAAAAGTACATATGAAGGGCTTAGCGCTGTGTTTGGCACATCATAATCACTTCGCAAATAGTGACTTTGACTCTAGGTAGGAATTACTTGATTAGATTTGTTTTGCTGCTACCTTGAAAATCTGCCCGTGGTACCTCAAAGAAAGGAGAAATTTATGAATAGAAGAAGGAAGGAAATCAGGGAGACTGGGAAAGACTGGATGGAGGGCGACACAAGGGCACTGAGAAAGAATGAGAACAAGATAGGATCAAAAGATACAAAATTAGGATGAGAGAAAGTAACTAAAAAATGCAGTTGCTTTTCTTAGGTTGAACCATGTCTCTACAATCCATTAGAGATCCATTCTCAATTTCTCACAGAGGCTGTATAATTTCTGCATAAATTCTTGAAGTCATTTCCTTGAATGGACAGCGTTAAGTATCAAACCATCCCATCCTATCCATTTGGCCCAGAAGATTCAATCAGCAGTGGACGTGTGACCCACACCCATCCAGTTAGACATGCTCTCACCTCGAGGTTTGGAATTGATACCCAGAGACAGAAGCGAGATGGTGCTGGGAGCAGCCATGCTGGGCAGCTCTGATTGGTCATGAGAAAACAAGGCAAGAAAGCCCAACTGCAGAGGTGGACAAAAGCAAAGTAGCAAAACACAGAAATAGAGATGGCTGAGCTCATTGCAGAAAAAAGGAGACAGGAGACAAATGACAGCTTTTCAGTTCCTATGAAGTTTGGCTGTATCCCTCAAACTTTGTTTCTGTAAAATGAACCATTTCCTTTATGATAAAATTCCTTTACCTAAACAAGCTTGAACAGGCATCTATTCCTTACAAACCAATGATTCCTGATCATATGATCTCTGCCCATTCTGTGAAAACACACAAAATCACAGATTATAGCTGGAAGAGATGAGATTCCAGCCCCCCTTAGTTAATGTATGATCAATGAATTCAACGTTGCCCAGAGGAATTAAATGACTCGCACTGAGTCACATATTTAACAAGTAATAGAGCTATTCTAAAGCGTAGTTCAGCTGGGGCCCAGGCAGGGCCATGCCCCTCTACAGTACATTAATGGTATGCTTCCAACTTTGGAGTGGCAGCACATTAAAAATCCCCTGAGAGTGATACATTCTCAAGGACCAAATCTCAGTGTCTCTTTGTATGAATTAGGTCAGATAGAACAGAGCGGATCAGGAAGTTGGTCTGCTGAGAGGCAGGGTTAAAGCGTGGGCTTCTCAGTTTGATTGGCCCGTGTTCAAATACTGGCAAGCTATGTGACTATGGGAAAGAAACATGGCCTCCCTAAGCTCCAATTTCTCCTCTGAACAATGGAGACAAAGAAAATTATCTGATTTACAGAGTCATTGGAGGATTAAATAAATGCATGAATGTACTTAGCATATTTTCACTACCCCCACCTGCCATGTAGTAAACATTCACTAAATGTTAAAATTGTTCTTTATCTGACTATTGTCAGTTGGTCAGGTAGGAGTCAGGAACCAAGCCCAGTGGGTTCTGTGTCATTTTACCTTTGGATGCAATGATTTCTTTCCTTAACATAATGATGTAAGTTTATATAATTTCCTTGACTTACTGGTATAAGTGTATACAGTCAATAACAATGTCCACACATGTATATTTCTAGATGATACAAATCATTCTTTCAAAAGTAGTTATTTACTAAATCTTTTCTTAAGGGTGGGAATGACTTCAGTCCAGAATATAGCTGAGATTTAATGTGCTTTGAAAATGGAAACTTTTATATTAGGCGATTAAAAATGTGGCACTAAATGTAATAAACCATGCATGCTAAGAGTCAGCATTAAAAGCAAGCACTATGTTTCCCGGAGCTCCTATGAGGCAGAGCTAACAAGAATTACTAAGCCAGCAGCTCAAATCGGGAGACAGTATGGAAGCACAGCCACACTTCATTAATGCAGAAGTGCCAAACTGTTTTCGGCCAGCAGCAATGCAGAATGCAACAGAATTAAACAAGTGGAGATGGATCGACCTAGAAACTTCACAAGACATGATTACAGCTTTGAAATTCCACGATGCAGTGTTTATTAGCAAGATCATGGTAATCTAGGGCAGCAATTCTCAAGCTTCTGTGGCATAAGAGTCAACATGAGGAACTTGTAAAGAACACATTTTTTTTTTTTTTTGGATCCAACCCCTGAACATTCAAATTCAGTGGTTCTGTAGCACTGAGCAGTTAGCTATGGTTTTTCATCAAGCTCTCTGGGTAATTATAATCCAGGTGATCTTAGCATAATTCACTCTAAGAAACACAGACAAAGAATCTTAGATCAAGTAACTTTTTTTTCTTAAGATTTTATTTATTTATTTGAGAGAGAGAGATAGAGAGCACAAGGGGTGGGGGCAGTGGGTGGGAGAGGCAGAGGGAGAAGCAGACTCCCTGCTGAGTAGGGAGCCCGATCCGGGGCTCAATCCCAGGACCCTGGGATCATGCCCCAAGCCAAAGGCAGATGCTTAACTGACTGAGCCACCCAGGCGCCCCTCGAGTAACTTTTTTGACAGGAAGGAACAAAATTCTGCATAGGGAGCTCTTCTCAGCAGTCTCAAAATGGAAGCAGATCAGGCCTTTCACAAAGAAAAAAAAGAAAAGAAAAGAAAAGAAAAGAAAAGAAAAGAAAAGAAAAGAAAAGAAAAGAAAAGAAAAAACAGAAAGACTCAAACTATGCAAGTCTCTTCAATTAGCTGTACCCTGACTCTCACTGAACCTTAGAGTGCGGGTTCTGTGGAAATACCAGGTGTTAGTGTTAGCTCAGTCTGTCTCCAGGGAATAGAATGACTCATGTGGAACAGCAGAAGCATAAAGGAATCTCAAGTTCAATGAATCATCCAGTAGACAAGAGAGGTATTTTTCAATAACCTAAAGATATAAATAACCGAACATACATTTCTGCAATAGTGATTACCAAGTACTTATTTTAAAAACATCTCAAAAATGAAGGGATTCTAAATTTTAGTAATAATACACTTGACCTGATAGACTGTGGCAGCAACTACCCAGCCAAAGAAAGCAGCAGCAAAGTGATCTCCAAGAGTCACCGGATGGCTATTTAGGACATTTGAATTCTAATCTCGTCTCTGATATCAACTCAGTCTGCAATTTGGGGCAAGTCATTTCACTTCTCTGGATCTCAAAGTGGACCTGATATCTTGAAAATTCCTTTCTTTTCCGACGATCTTTAATGAAGTGCTTACTGTGTGCAGGAACTGTTCCACACACTTCACTTAGAAGTCAACCTATTTAACCCTCCCAGTCATCCAGTAAAGTCTGTGCCCATGCTTGAATGACTATTTTATGGGTGAGCCTACTGAGGCACAAAGAGGTCAAGTAAGTGGCCTGAGGTCACCACGATGGTTTATTTTATGTGTCAACTTCATTGGGCCACAGTAACCACATATTCGGGCCAACATGACTATTGTTTCTGTGAAGGGGTTTTGGGATGAGATTTACACTTAAGTTGGTGGACTTTGAGTAGAGCAGATTACCTTCCATAATGCTGTTGGGCATCATCCAATCAGTTGAAGCCCTAAATGGCACAAAAGCTGATCTTCTAGAAGCCCCAGGCTGCCAGCAGACCGCCTTCAGAATTCATCTGCAGCACTGGATCTTCCTGGCGAGCCAGCAGACTGCCTTTGGGCTTGAACTGTGGCTCCTTCCTGAGTCTCTAGCCTGCCAGCCTCCCTTATCAGATTTTGGACTCAGCAAGCCTCCAAAATTTAAAGCTAATACTTCAAAATAAATTTCTTTGTGTCATAGGCACATCGTCCTATTGGCTCTGTTTCTCTGGAGAACCCTGACAGATACAGTCACACGCTATGCTGCTGCCGCTACTACTACTAGTGGGAGAGCCAGGCTGGGGCGCCAGGCAGCCAGGCCCCCCAGAGGGAGGATAACAAAGAATCTAGAATGCCAGAGGTTGGCCAAGCATCCCCTCTATGAAGTCAGAGCTATTCGTGAACGTAGACTCGTAAATAGAATTTATTCTTAATGGTTTTGCTGTGCATGTCCACACTGACGATGTCACTGAACTGGGCAAAATAAACTCAGAAAACATGAAGCTCCAAGCAGTGATACTGAAGAAACTAACACCATACATATTTGATTACAGAAAATTATGTGTTTGGGGCACATCCCTAATCTCTCAGAGTTGATTTCCGGAAGTAACTGCCATCTTGCAAAAAGTCCCTTATTGACAGGAAAAAAAAAATTGGCATAAGATAGTCTGACCCATGATGGCAATTAGAGTTTTTTTGAGTTTTTTTGTTTTGTTTTTTCCCTTATTTGTTAACCTTGCTCTCTGTTTAGTAGATGTGGTCCTGGAAGATTCTTGGAATGTTTGTAGATGGTAGGTGAATTTAAAACTGTTGCTATAAAATTTCATCCTATTTTATTTCAATTTAATAGTAGGCCCTTACACTTTCTTTGTAATGGGTGCATATATGCTAATAATTGTTTTTCTTTTCAAGACCCAAATTGAATTCTTGACCCTTAAATAGAGGTAACCTTGGAGACATGGCTTCAAATTAGTCCAAGAATGCACATCATTGACCAATCAATCGTCACCACTATCCAAATTATCTGGTAAGGAGAGAAAAAGCCAAAGATGTTCTCTATCTTCTTTTCACTAGAAGTTAGTTTTAGATTTCTATGGAGAAGTCAACGAAGGTTTCAGACACTCAAGAGAAACCCCTACCTTCAAATGTGCTCAGTATTAAGGCTTGTGGGGCTTTGCTGGTGGGGGTCAGCTGTCTCCACTGGAGATGTCTGGTTCGAGCACCTGAAGGCTGATAGCTCAGGAAAGACAGGGGTGCCGCCAAATGAAGGAAACATTGAGCTAAGGTTCAAGACCACTGGGCTCTCTTCTGGTTTTCATACATGAGTAAATGTTGTCTATAACTACCCAGACCCAAACTATTAACTCTGAAACTTATGTAGCAGCGGAGGAAGAAAGAGAGGAAGCGTGAGCTGTTCTGCTTAAAGCAGGGGCTAAGCAATTGTGGCCAGATTCAGTCCGTGCAAGAGAGACGGGTTGGGAACGCTTGGTGAGTTTTCTTCCTTCCAAATGTCTAGACACCCAAAAGGGTGTGCAGACTTGCCTCTGACTATTCCCGTTAAAGGCCCCTCTACACATAAAATGTCACTGGTTATATGGGTTTGTTTGTATTATCTTTGAACTTGATGTGTATTATTCTACCTTTGTCAACATCCATTCCCACTTTCTATAAGCTTTAAACTATCCCAGATGCTGAGCAAATGTGAATTCTTTGGAAGGCAGCCGGCCTCTGTAATCTAGTGGCACAATCACTACTCCCTCTCCAAATTCCGTTACTGTCAATTTTAGGCATGCATCAGCTGGGGGATTTTATATGCTGTAGTTGAAGACAGACGCCAAACGTGTAAAAATGTAACCTTGACCGACCGCTATCGGCGTCTATGCTGTTTAAAAGGAAAATGGACTCTCAAGGCTGAACGCTTATCTGCTGTTCACAATCGCTTAATGCTCCAAAGTGTATGCTCCCGATGTCAGCTCTTTAGTTACCTGTCAAGAAACTTCCCACTAGGCATGTAGCTTCCAGTATGTTCTGTACAGAATTTAGCCAGAGCTTTAAGGATGTCAATGTGAATATGAAATACAGGAATCAGCATCAAAGCCATGTGACGCTTACTTTTCCTTGGCACCGTAGTGTGACCAGCTTCCCTATGTCCAACCCCTGCAGAGACACGGTGTCTTGCTTGGTAAGACTGCGTGTGGTAAAATTACACCCCAAACTGACTGTTCCGTGCAGACTTGACATGGGGGTAATAAAAACGCACAGCCCACGTGTCTTCTGCGGAGATTTTGATCTGCTTCCTTATCCTCAATCCTCTGTTGTAGTTCTACTAGTATTATTATTATTATTTTCTTTTTTATCTTGAGCTCTAAACATGAAAGGAGGAGGGATAGTCACAAACAAATGAGAAGAAAGAGAACAAAGCTAATACAGAGAAGCAGTTGCCTGGTCTCAATAGACATTTTGCAACAGAGTTTTGTGTATTATTTATGAGGCTATATTAACAGACCAAGGAAAGAAAGAATATTTTTTAAAAAATAGATCAGATAATTTTAGAATACATAGGGTGGGCCTAGGGAAAATATATCAGTTTTGGTCCAAAAAAAGATCAATATCCTCCTCTTAAAAGGAAGCTTTTGAAAAACACTTCTGTATGATGTATAAATTTCCTGGAGCTTCCTAACATCAATGGCTCTGTCTTTATGCTGGTATTTGAATTGATTTTCTTCCATTCTTTGTTTTTCTTTTTTGGGGGTCTTCTTAATGAGCAATTTTGTGCAGTCATTTTGGCCATGTAATAGATCTAATTCTGTTGATAAAGAAGATTGAAGATAAATATGGTTCTAAAAATCCAGCAGAAACTATTAAATCATTGATTAACCAAATAAAAACCACATCGTATTTTTGGTTTAACCACTTGTTTAAGTTATGTGTCAGATTTTCTTCTATAGGAGTTGAAAAACTTGATTAATGAGACCTGGTCTCTGTGGAAAAAAGAACTTAGTTGTTCCATATGTCATAAAAAGGGTTGATTGGAGACTGAGCAGACTATAATTTTTTCCTTCCTGGAGGAAAATGTGAAATTCTTTCCAAAGATTTTAGACTCTGATCTCAAAGCTAAATGAATTATATTTGTCTTCAGGATTTTTCTTCACGCGAGGCCAGCCGTATCAGGGTGGACCCATGACAAGGAGGGGCAGGCAACTGCAAACCGTATCATCTTCAGGATCCGGAGCTTACCCCACTCCTGTGAGTAATACCCCACTGGCCTAACACACCATTATTAACAATGTAGTGGTCTTTAAATCTTGTGAGTCTTCAAAAGCTGAAATCATCAGTTAAAAACTAGTTGGATCAAAGCTTTGTGTGAAAGGAAAAGGGTGCTACAAAAGAGAAAACTTTTTAGAAAAATCATCATTTTGCCTTGGGCAAGATCTGAAGCACTAACCTGCTCAGGATCCTCTTGGAGTTTAGGAAATTGCTAACTAGATTATCGTCTCGGATACAGGATAGGTAGTGGACTGCCTTTGATCTCTCCATGCCCTGATTGGAAGCAAGCAATTTCAAGAGCCTATTCCAATTGTAATCCAGCCAGCGCCCAGCAAGGAGATGCCCATCGAACTCCTGGATTTCTTCACGGCCCATTCTGGCTTGGATTTCTGGATTTCTTCACTGCCCATTGCTGGTTTGTTGGACAAGGAGGTGTAAAGTTGGGAGGGGTGGTGAACAGGATTGCATTTGGCAGAGCAGAGAGTTGTCTATCGCTGGAAAGAGAGATGATTAATATTGCTTCTAGGTATCTTCTTATCCTAAAACACTGTGATGAAGGAGTGATGGTGGATGGGGAATGTGGCTGGGAGTATGGAAGGTAAGACCTCTCAAGACTTGAGGAATGAAGGGGCACCTGGGTGGCTCAGTCAGTTAAGCGTCTGCCTTAGGCTCAGGTCATGATCTCAGGGTCCTGGGATTGAGCCCCGTGTTGGGCTCTACTCAGCAGAGAGTCTACTTCTCTCTCTCTCGCTCTCAAATAAATAAATAAAATCTTTATAAAAAAAAAGACTTGAGGAATGGATCTAAGGAATGGATCAGCTATACCAGCCCTTGTAATATTTGCCAAGCGTTATACCATATACTGGGGATAAATAGATGAGCTGGCTTTCCTGCCTTAAATAATGACAGTACAGCCAGAGAGACCTATATGCGAATAGATGACTCTGCAAGCATATACAATGTGTGCGATAATATTAAAAGTACAAAAGAAGTGCAAAGACAGGAGTGACCACTTCATTGCTTTGAGAACAAGTTCAGATTTCCCATACATTTAGGTAAGAATCTTTATTCAGAATGTACGGTTGACAAATGATCTTAACAGTAGAGTACGGTGTAGCTTTTATCTGGACACTAATGCCCTCATTTTCGAGGAGTAAGTTATAATATTGAGGGTGTGTGTGTGCACGCACTAAGTGAAAATGTTGATAGAGCAAATGTTTTTCTTCCTCTGCTTCCCGTTCTTCCTAAGTGGGCTAAATTGTCCTTAGATCTCTTTGCTATTACTTCCATTTGTGGATAAAATTTGACTTTTACAGGCTTATGCTGATAACTAAGCTGGGATAAGTGAAGTGGGAGCCATATGGATTCATAACTAAGATATGTAACGGATTTGCACAAAATCATACAATATTTTGTTCAGTTCCTTAAAGAAAATATCATCTGCAAGGGAGTCATTTTTTCATGATCCCAGCTGAGGAGAAATTGGATTGAAAGAAATTCTGAGAACATGGAAGAAATCAAGCCAGTTTATAAAAGGTCTTTGAAAAGTCATTTGCTCCTTGTTATTTCTGGCACAGCACAAACACCAGAACTGATATTTGTAGAAGCAGGTGAAAATAAATAACAAAAACACCAAAAAACCAACAGAAGATGCCCTTAATGAGGGATGCACTATCAAGTATAGCCTACAAAGGGGATAAAACAGCGCTGTTGAAAATAACTTTCTGTGATGATATGTTTTGTATCAGTGCTATTCAAATAGCCGCTAGCCACATGTGGCCTTTGAACAACTGAAATCTTTCTAGTATAACTGAAGAAATAAATTTTTACTTTTTTCTTTAATTTTTGTTAAATTAAAATTATTTTTTCAGTTGAGTATAGTTGATACACAGAATATTAGTTTCAGGTGTACTACATAGTGATTCAACCTCTCTATATGTTATGCTGTGCTCACAAGTGTACCTACCACTTGTCCCCATACAATGCTATTACAGTATTATTGACTATTCCCTATGCTGTGCCTTTTATTCTGATGATTTATTCACTCCGTACCTGGAAGCCTGTACCTGTCACTCCCTTTCACACATTTTAACCACATCTCCTACACCCTTCCTTCTGGCAACCATCAGTTTGTTCTGTGTATTTATAGGGCTGATTCTGGTTTTATTTGTTTGTTTATCCACTTGTTTTGTTTTGTTTTGTTTTTTTAAAGATTTTATTTATTTATTCGACAGAGATAGAGACAGCCAGCGAGAGAGGGAACACAAGCAGGGGGAGTGGGAGAGGAAGAAGCAGGCTCACAGCGGAGGAGCCTGATGTGGGGCTCGATCCCATAACGCCGGGATCACGCCCTGAGCCGAAGGCAGACGCTTAACTGCTGTGCCACCCAGGCACCCCTGTTTTGTTTTTTTTGAATTCCACATGTGAGTGAAATCATATGGTATTTGTCTGTCTCAGTCTGACTTATTTCACTTAGCATAGTACCCTCTAGCTCCATCCATGTTGTTGCAAATGACAAGAACTCATCCCTTTTTACTGCATAATTTTCCATTGTGTATATTAAATTTGAATAGTTACTTTTGGCTAGTGGCTTCTGTCTTAGATATCCCAGGTCTCAAAAATAGCACTAACAATGAAGAGTACAAAATATTTCACAATTTTATCAGTTGCTTTTCATCAAATATTTCCTTCGATTATGAAAGGTTTCTCTGATCAAAAATTCTGAAAGATGATAGAAAGATGGACTTTTACGTGATTTCAACTAAATGTAATGGAAGATAGATGAGGGAGCGATGCACTCTGATCAGGAAAGGACTGGGGCATGGTGGATTTGGGCTGACGGGGATGAGGTAAGGAAGGAAAGCCATCCTGAGCACAGCAGCACAGCATGAACAAGGCATAAAGGCTGGGACAGGATGGGGCCTTCAGGGCTTCTGAGTTAATCTGGCATGGCTCCAGTGTAGTCCATTATGATTAGGACTGGTGAGAAAGGAAGATCGACCTGATTCTCTGAGGGTCCTAAAATGCTTACTCAGGGCTTGTATCGTTATTCTACAGGCAATAAGGTTTTTGAAACTAGGGTTTTTGGGTAAAGGAAAAAATAAGATTGGATTTGTGATTTGGAAAAATATGATGTCAGTGCTAATGAACTTGCAGAAAGATGTGAAGGGATAAAGACTAGTAGACGGTACGAAGGAGTCAAGCAAAAGGTGAAGATGAACTAGGATTCTAATAAAGGATCAATAAAAAGGGACAGAATACAATTGAATAGAATGCACACAATTTGCTGACCTGATAGATGTGATTGCTTAGGGAAAGACAAAGGTAACTGGGAGGCTTTACATCTGAGAGGCTGAGTGATAATACTCATCAAGCTATGGAAGGAAGACCAGACTGGGCTTGTTGATTTTGAGTGATTAGTTTGGCATCCACTTAAAGATGAACCAACTAGTACAGAGATGAGTCTGAAGTCTTCAAATGGGTATTAGGCCAGCATATACAACATACCCAAACTAAGCAGGCACTGATTGGATGTCCAACTGGGTACTGGGAAAGCAAGTCTTGAGCAAAACTGAGAAGTCGGCAATCAAGACATGACTCATCTGAATAGAAATGATCGTGAAAGTCATAAAGGCATGAGCTTGGTTAAGAAAACCTTGTGGTAGCTCCCAAAGGAGGATAAGGTGGGACAACGACTCATGCTTGGGGTATGAGTCAGCAAGGGAGACTGAAAAGTAGAAACAGAGTTTGGAGAAGAACTCAGAAAGAAAATGACCAAGTTAAGAAAGATAGGTCTCATATACCGGAGTGTCTATACACTCAATACCACGCAGATACCAAAACAAGCCATTAATTATTTTCCACATGAGTAGGGCAAAGATGTAGAAGCTCCATGTAAACAGGACCTGCTTGACAGAGAAACCAATGTCTGGGGGTGGGTAGGTGGGCAAAGTTGCAGATGCAGCGGACACAACGAAGGAAGCATTGCCTATGGCGTGCACTACTACACACTGACCGGAAGAATGAGGAGTGGGGCCCGAACTATACAACCAAGGCTTGGGGTGAGCCCTTGATAGTTATCCGCGGTGAGGGATGATCAAAGAGCAGCCACTTCTTTCTATGTTGACCCTGAACAAGTAGCTTCAACTCTTTGAATCTCCGTTTCCTCTCATCTAAAAGATGTACGATTATAGGATTCGTAGAATAGTTGTATTAAATGAGATGATGCGCCTGGCATGACTGGGGTTTGATAAACATTAGGGTCCTTCCAGTCTTGCATCTCTTCAGTTTGCTCTCAGGCATGCCCAGCCCATGACTGTTATCTTTAATATGTTAGCTGAATGCAGCATCTCAAGGTACTTGGAACAGACCCCAAGCCCCTGGAAAAGGCCGATTTCATCTCATCCAAAGCTGCCTCATCACAGTGCTTACACCCTTAAATCATTCAATTCCCTGGAAATCAAAACCGTTTGAGTCAATATCTCTGTATCCAGTTTGAAGCTTGTCAATTCTGGCTTTTAGGACACAAAATTTAAAAAAGAATGGGAGATACCCCACATAAGTAATTATCCCTATCAGAGAAGTTTGAAATTAATCCATCTAGGTATCCATATAGCAGCAAAGCTATGGGTGACTATTTTCCAGGAGAACAGGAACAGGATGGGGGTGTGGGCAGAACTGAGAGTCTTTTTTAAGATTTTGCCTGAGTGGTCATGCAGCCTGGATAATTCAATGAGGAAAAATATGGGGTATCTGGGTAATCTAAGTTGTTCCCTGCTTGGGGGTTAGGGAAGAGAGGAGACTATGGGTTGGGTTGATCTGTCAGTCTGATTCGTATTTCTCCACCAAAGGTTAAGTATAAGTATAGATTTAAAAGGTATGTTCGAAGCTTATCGCTGAAATCAGTGCTTCTCTGTAATGAGTGAATGAGCTCGAAATATGTGATTTACTTCAGAAAATTGACACATAAGGGACCTAAATGAGCAGTCTTGATTGGATGATTCATTGATTCATTCATCCATTCATGCAAAAAAGTATTGAGCCATATTGTGTTCCACTCCACTTACTAGAAGCTGGGACAAGGTGTGGATTAGATCAACAATGTCCCTGTTCTCATGGAGTATACATTTTAGTAGGTAAGTTCAGCATTGTACAAGTAACGGTACGTAAGAGAGGTTTTAGAAAATCATAATGGAACATACAAAGAGGGACTATCAATCTGGTGGGTATAAAAGCAATAATAATAAGAAGAAATAACACTTATAACAGGATATACTATGGACTGTTCTAAAAACACTTTCCATATGTCATTTTATTTAATCTAATTACCTCCATTTAACAGAGCAAGAAACTGAGTCACAGAAAGTCTCAGTAATTTGCCGAAAGTCACATAGTGTGTGGTAAAGGCAGGATTTTAATCCAGGATGTAATGCCTAAGGGCCGATGAGCTTAATAACTGAAATTAGAAAAACAGATATATCTAAGCAGCCTACAAAAGTGATATTTCTTCTTGTTTTCGGCTAGGAAAAGGCACAGAAATCCATTTTTTAGTGACTTTTTTTAAGCCTGATTTATGAGGTCATAATTAGCAATATGTTGACAATCACAAATACAATATTTTTTGACCTGTGTTTCTTAGACTGGATCTAGTGTTAGTGCCTGTCTCCAAAGTCAGGCTGCTCATCGGGCACATGCTCCGTTACCAGCCTCATGGCCTGTGTTTGTTCTCATGGGAACAAGACTGACAACAATAGTAGCTGTAGCTCAGAACGCAAAAGAGAAGATAAGCCAGAAAGATAGACGGTGTGAACCTCGCAGCCTTTTCCAGCCTCTCCCACACTTACTGGTGCCATAGAGGAGATGCAACCTGAGGCTCAAGCGTAATATCAGTGACCAGTGGATGCTGTGCTAATAACACCCACCCTTCCGGAGCCACTGTAGCACGTGCTTTTGGTGCTTAAGTCACATGCCCGGACCCACTTCTGACTCCAGTCTGCACAGGTAAGTAACAGAGAATGAAGCATATTTAAAGACATACGATCATGCATTGGATGGTGCCAAGAAAAGGGGATAGGAAATAGAATAATACCTATTCTGTCATTGCTAACAGGAGGGAATTAAGAGAGACTTTCAAAAGGAATAGAGGACTAAGGACGTTGTATAAAGCTATATCATGGCAATCACACAGAACAAACACGAAAACCTTTCAAATTTCAAGAATAAAGGTACGCACATAGCAGGGGAAATGCAGATTTTAAAGAAAACCATATAAAGTAAGAAAGAAAAGAGAGATGATCACATAAAATGTTACACCTAAGATCAAACATTATTTTCATATTAATAAATGTACTAATGGATAGATTTGCCTATTAAAAGAAAAAAAAGGTTTTATTGAATTACAAAGCTAAACTCAATTATATGCTTTATATAATACGTACTTCAAATGACTCAGAAAGGTTGACAAATATGGGAACACGCACATGAGGAAAATGCAAACAGGTAGAAAAGCAGGGGTCGCAATCTTAGTATTCAAGAGAATTGAGAGAAAATGCATTAGATGACAGAATTATGGACAACTTAAATTAAAAATGAATTTTACCATGATATTTAGCAGTTATGAATACCCATATACCAAATAATCTAGCATTAATAATTGCAAAGCAAATAGTACAGGAACTACAAATAAAAATAAGAAGAATCACATTAGGAGAAACAGAATTTGACTTAGTACCATTCTATAATGCAGATCTTAAAGAAAACCATATAAAGTAAGAAAGAAAAGAGAGATGAGCACATACAGTATACAGATCACTCTATCTTTGATCAAGTTTAAAAAAACAATTAGAGCCCAGATGTCCATCAACGGATGAATGGATAAAGAAGATGTGGTATACATATACAATGGAATATTATTCCGCCATCAAAAAATGAAATCCTGCCATTTGCAATGATGTGGATGGAAGGAAATAGAGGGTATTATGCTAAGTGAAATAAGTCAATCAGAGAAAGACAATTATCATATGATCTCACTCATATGTGGAATTTAAGAAACTAGGCAGAGGATCACAGGGGAAAGGAGGGAAAAATAAAGAGGAAATCAGAGAGGGAGACAAACCATAAAAGACTCTTGATCATAGGAAACAAACTGAGGGTTGCTGGAGGGGAGGGGGGTTGGGGGATAGGGTAACTGGGTGATGGACATTAAAGAGGGCACTTGATGGACTGAGCACTGTGTATTATATAAGACTGATGAATCACTGAACTCTGAAACCAATAATACATTATATGTTAATTAATTAAATTTAAATAAAAAATAAAAATAAGAAAGGGGGAAAATAATTAAGGATGCGGGCGACCTAAATAACATAATTAATAAGAGAGCTCAACCCAATTTTCAACTCTGAACACAGAACATTTTTTTGAGGTGCTCATGGAAAAGTCACAAAATCTGGCCACAAGGAAAACTGGATAAATCATAAAAGTAAATAATAACAGAGGCAACATCCTCTGATAATATGTAATTGTACTTAAATTAGTGTACAAATTAGGAAACAAAGAAAAATACCATGCTACTTCTAATCGGAGATCTCGTCTTAAGCCAACAGTTGGAGCAAAGATTTGAGTACATATTACAACTATGGATTTGGTTAAGATGGAAGAAGAAAACGCCCGGCAATGAAATCTTAGGTCGACCAACAAGAAAGAATACAAACGCATAACTTAAACATCCAAATTAAAAAGGTGGGGAAAAAAACCCAAAACAAATGAAATGAAAGCAGAAATAATTAAGGGAAAGACAAATGTGAAGGGGATTAAGAGGCACAAACTTCCAGGTATAAAATAAGTAAGTCACAGGGATAAAAAGTACAGCATAGGGAATATAGTAAATTTAAAAAAAGAAAGACAGGGATGCCTGGGTGGCTCAGTTGGTTAAGCGACCAACTCTTGGTTTCAGCTCAGATCATGATCTCAGGTTCGTGAGATCAAGCTCATGCTGGGCGTGGAGCCTGCTTAAAATTCTCTCTCCCTCTCCCTCTGCTCCTCACTCCCCACCCCACTCATGCGGGGCATGCACACACTCTTTCTCTAAAATATAGTAAGGTAAATGCAAACATTTCTATAAAAATAATTAATAGCAATTACAAAACAACCAAATTCATGAGTGGTTTCTTAGAATAGTCCATAAAATGTCAATATATTACCTAACCTAATTATTAAAAATGGGGAATGTAAAAACACACAAACAAAAAATTACAATGTGGGAATAACCAGAGAGTTTATTAAAAGAAACCTCAAACACAAGTTAAACATTTTGCAGTTGAGTTTGCAGAGTTTAAGGGAATAATGACCATCCAAAGCTATCAGGCTCAAGTTCCTGGCATTTATAAATGCTACCTTATTTGGAACAAGGGTCTTTGCAGATATGATCGAGTTAAAGATTTTGAGAAAGGAGATTACCCTGGATTACTCAGGTAGTCTCAAAAATCCAGTGACAAGTGTGCTTCTAAATGGGGGACAAAAGAGAGAGAGACAGAGGAGAAGAGGCAATGTGGCCACGAGGCAGGACTGCAGTGATGTGGCCGCAAGCCAAGGAGTGCCTCCAACCAAGAGAAGCTGTAAGAGGCGAAGTGCACGTCTTCTCCTGGAGCCTTCAGAGGGAGCACCGCCCTGCTGGCACCGTGCTTTCGGACGTCTGGCCTCCAGAACTGGGACCGAGTACAATTTATACTGTTTTAAGCCTCCGAGTTTGTGGTAACTTGTTACAGCAGCCCCAGAAAACTCATCCATGTAGAATGCAATGTATGAATCTGAAGTGCACAATTCTCAATTCATTTTCAATGTATTGTACCCATCTTTTCCATTCCCTCTTCTATGCCATCTCCTGCCCTTACGGTCTCACCTTTGAGCCCCAGCAGACGGCACATGCCAAGGCCCTGAGGCAGGAAAGAAAGTGGCCTGTTCAAGGAACTGGAAGAAAGCCAGAATGTCAAGAGCCTGGTGAACAAAGTGGCACCTGATGAGGCTTAATCCTGATAAAAGAGCTTCTAATCTAAGAAAACTTCTCGTACCAATTATTAAGATAACATATATTTTAACTCATCTTCACACTTTTCATCTGAAGTGGTTGCCCAAGGTCTGGCTGAGTTACACCATGATAGAATCAATGAGTTACGTAAAGGAGAAAGAAATAAGGACAAATCAGCTAGGCAGAAAGACTTTAGGTATAGAACAAAAGTAGCTATATTGACTTTCCATTTTTCAGCCCCCAAATGGAATTAAAACACACACATACACACACACACACACACACACAAACTTCAGTGCTACAACAGTGCCGATGATCTCCAAAACACTAACAGTTATTTTAACATCTCAACACACTCAGTGTATTCAAATAAAATGGAAGGAGTTAGAGCAGATGATTGCTTCTGCCTGTTTTCATTTCATTGTTTGGCTGTTTGCATTACTGTACACTCAATATTTTTGTCATGGATTATTAAAAGAAATCAGGAACAGCTGCCATCGGCTGCAGGATTATTTGTTTGAAGTACCATACCACTCCTCCTAAAACACGCTCTCTCTCCCCCCTCCCTCTCTCTCTCTCTCAAACACACACACACACACATTAGCAATAAACCATGACTGAGTAGGCAGTGAAGAAAAATATCTAATCAGAAATGATCTGAATCCCAATCTCCCCCGACTCCAAGATAAATACATCAAATTTTTAAAGGGCAAAGAATTAATAATTGTTTCCATCTCCTTCCTTCCTATGCCCTCAAAATAAAGGACACCTTTATTGTAGTCTAAGATTTTGTTGAATCTGGAAGAGCATCAAACCCGCTTCCAAATTAACGACCCAGTATTATTTTTCAGTGTCTACATCTGCCTTTTGTCAGTTAGAACTGTCTTGTTTTAAGTAGTTATTTAATGAGGCATATGATAATTTATTTGGGACAGACTATATCTCCTATATAATTCTGCAGGTGTAACTACTCCCCCTTCTAATAAGAGCTTCAGCTTTTCAGATTCAGAAATTTCAGATCAATATTGTCTTTTGCGTTCTGGAAAGCTAAGATAGAGTTCCAGGAATTTCTGTTACTTATTTATTACGGTTCTCTTATCATTTTGAAGGTGTATTTGGAAAACTAGACCCTTTTCCCTTCAATACAGCTTGATTTAGATTACAAGTATGTATGGTAACATGACTTTAATTAAATAAGAAACTGACTCCATAATTAGATTCTATAGGACGTTCCAGGCAACCTTCACCTCCTTCACCTTACTTCTGATATGATATTATGAAGAGGTGGAAGAGATATTATCACATTTTACAAATGAGAAGTCTAATACACATTGAAATAAATTGACTTGGGAAAAGCCACCGACCTGGCTGGGGAGACTGGAAGAGAGCTGGGTGCCCTTACTCCTTACCTGAGCCTCTCTCTACGTCATCATGAGGCTCTGCTTGCAGGTCCCACCCCAACTGAGTAAGAAATATGTGCTTGTGCTCATTTCACATCTGAGAGAAATTGGTCAGGCAGCACAGGGCATGGGACTCACCGGACAAGCGAGTGAATCATCAATAAGAGAAGATGCATGTGATAAAAGTGACATCTGTCTCTCTTAGTTAAGTATTTATTGAATGGTTTTATGTTCCAGGAGCTTGGCTTGGCACTGGGAATTGAGAAAGGAACAAGCAGACACAATTCTACACCTAAAGGAATTGAGATGCTTGTGGGAAAAATATGAATTCACATTCCTACCAGTTAACTATATAATTAAAAATAGTAAGGAATTATGGCAAAGAAAAGTACAGGTTTTACAAGAAAATACGAGATGAGAAATCAAGTCTGCAACGAGGGGAAATTTCCTGGAAGATTTGACATTTAAATTGAAACCAGCCAGCAAGTTGGAATAAGGGTATTTTAGACAGCATGTGCAAAGGCCTGCAGGAAGAAAGAGAGTCTCATGGGGAAGGAACCAGAAGAAGGCTGATGTGTGGAGAGGATGGGGAACAGGGGAGTGGGTAGCACCTGATGAGGCTTCAGAGGTAGACCCAGGCCAGTCCATATGGAGCCTTCTGGGCATGTTACAAATTTGTGTTTCCAAAGTGAGATGAGAAGACACTGAAGAGTTTCAGGTAGGCGAGTAATTATGTTTCAATGTGTAAACCAATCATTATAGCTGCCAGGTACAGAGAAGGATGGAAGTAAGGAAGAGGGTGAGTCAGGGGGCTCCTTCAATAGAATTATTGTAATGATAAAATAGGAACACACACACACACACACGAGTTTAGCGGCTGGCTCAAACTAGGGATGCAAGAGATAACTAGTAGTTTCCTTCTTCCCCTACAACGTGACTTAATCCCATTTTGCTAACTTTCATAATCGGAGCTCTAAGATACCTTGAAACATAAATACCTGTTTTGTCCTTTAGCTACAGCTGAGCTCTTATTAATGTCATGCCTCAGTCCAACTGGGTTTCATAACCATTCCAGGCTCATTGTTTAGAAAACACGGTCTTTTTTTTTTTAAGCCCACTTTTAACTGAAGCTGCACATTTCATGGGGACATTCTTATATATATATGATTTATGCAGAGACACTTTGGTGGCTCGAGATAATATCCATTTGCCAGGAACTTTGGTTGACCTAGTGTGATGCAGGACTCACATTTTTTTGCAGGATTCACACTTCTTTCTACCACACATTTTCTCAAGAGGCTCTCTGGTAACTCTGACTCCAGGTCAGTGGCAAGGATGACCGAAATTGTTGCTATGGTAGTTCATGTATACACAAGATGAAAACAGCAGGGAAGATGTTCCCAGAAAAATAAAATGCTATTTAAGAAAATAATTCTCTTTCGACTTTGAAAATGACATGGAGGAAATCTGGGCTCCGATTTTAAAAGGTGGGATTTGTAAAGAGCTCTTGTTTTGAAGCATCGCATCCCCACTCCCTTCTTCAGGGTCGAGGTGATGGATGCGGCATGATTTACAGCATTTGTGCTTTTACCGTGATCCTTTTCTCCACTGGGTGTCTCCTATGGGAATATGACAGCTTTGGGCCAAAAAAGCAGTAGCCATTAATTGGACCCTTGGTTACTGAGAACACAGATGGAGAAAAACAGAGCAGAGATTGTGTTTGTTTTCCTGAGACATGCCAGGTAAGATATTGGGTTGACATGCAATAAAAATAAGATGTGGATTTCTCTGGAAATACTTACTATTTACAAAGTTCACTCAAATGGGCATTAAAAAGCTTCAATATGATGCTCTCTCCCCAAGAGATGCGATTTGTTACTAGCCATTTAGTGGAGAAATGCATACCACAGAGATTTAGTGGAGCAGTGCCTTTCCATCTAGAAAAGAAATCTTGCCTTTTCTCTCCTGTTGGCACAAGACAAACAGCGGGGTGTGTTGGCTTTGTTTGATCATTTGCTTTCCAAATGGCTGTCACTCAAAGAAAGTCTTCCTTTTCTCCAAGAAAGTCTACTTATACATGACCAGACTTCTCACTGGAATTCAAGTTCACAATCTCTTATCCAGAACTCCAAAACTGAAAACTCAGAAGCTACACATGTTTTTGTAAGTTTGGCTCTAAAGCTCACTGAGTGGCAAAACTGACCTGAGGTTATTAATAGACTTTATCCTACTAAAAATATTCATTTCACTGCAGAAATATTAATACATTTGGTATGTGGTGCTACCTAACGTCCATATATATACGTATAATATTCGGAATATACATTACATTTTTTTTCAAAATCTAAAATACTTAGAATTTTTTCCCAAGAGTTTTAGACAAACGAATGTGGAGGTATGCCACAGGGAGCAGAAAATTCAGCTCACCGAGTCTGACCACATCCCAGCACCTATCATTGCAAATCAGTCCTTATTGAAACGACCTGAATCATTCCCTTGCTCTTTTAGCCAGTTCGATTTGCTCATGGGTTACTAAAGACAAGAGTCAAAGAATCACTGTGTTCTAGAATAAGAGTGCTAATCTAAATTTCAGATTTTAAAATATGCCATCTTCATGAAGCTATAATGATCAGTAACAAAGACAGTAACAAGAAGACTTATTCATTCAATGAATATGTGTTGAACACCTATAATGGAATTTCAACAACAGAAAAAGAACAGAGCTGTAAGTCAGGAGACTTAGGCTCTAACTTGTTTAGCCATGTAACTATTGCATACAGTTTGGCAAGTCATTTAACTTCTTTGAGTTGTTTAAAGCTCACTTTACAAAAAAACAAAAACAAAAAAACCACACAAAGTTTTCCTCTTTCTCTTCACATACTTATAATAAAAAAATAAATTTTTTAAAAATTTTAAAAGATACTTGTAATAATTAAATTTAGTAATGTACCAAAAAGCTCATTTGCACATTTTGTTGATCTTACATACCATACGAAGAATTACTACGTATGGTATGAGCTTTTATGGGCATGCTCGGATGCACAGGACACGTTACCAACCCTCCAAGAGCAAACCGGTAGAGGAGTAACGTGTAAGGTTACAGGACAATTGCAGGTTCTTATTTTTTTTAATCGCTCATGCAGAACCAAGAAAATTTGGAAGAGAAGCTTCTCTGAGTCCTTGCAAGAAAAATATGGAAGGGGGAAGGGAGAGAGAAGCATTTGGAAGGAATTTCATTTAAAACAGCTGCCTTGCCAAATCCCTGTTTCAGATTGCCTGTTAGCTGATCTGACTTAAGACTTTTTTTTTTTAATCAGGAAACAAAATCTGTGGGGTTTGCTAGTTTAATTCATTTGCACATTCCACACAGCTACATATGGCAGGACTGGAATGATCAAGTTTCCTTCAGCTTTATCATAAATCACAGAGATTCCAATGTGTCCTTCACAGCTTTAAGTTTTCAAACCATCATGACTAGTGAAATATTTATTCTAAGACTTACAGCCACTCGCAAGGAGTCACGTTCCTCAGAAGAGAGACCCTGACAAAAAGCCCATCAGGAAAGCAGCTGGAGGCCCCCGGCCCCCGGCCCCACCGCCATCCTCCACTGTCGGCCTTCACATCTGCCACCTTCAGGTTACCAAATGGCATCCCTCATAAACTGTGAACACAGGCTTTTTGCTCAACTTGACAGCTTTCAGTTGGAAACTAATCAAACTTTGAGGATTCCACTTAAGAGCAGAAAAAGGCTTTCTCAAGGTTTTATTACTTCGTAAAATGTATCAGGTTTCAAATCAGTTTAATTTTAAAAGAGAACCTAGTTATTTTTACTAGATGGTTTTAAAGTTTTCACTAATCTATAAAACCAAACAATCACAATTAGGAAGCTCTTTCTCTACAAATGGGATGTTGGCCAAGTGTTTACAGATAGACTCAATTGCACGCATTGGCTGTGAAAGCAGCAGGGATGCAGATGGCGAGGGGGCTGGACTTATCCAGAATGTGGTCCCTACCTACTGAAACTGACAGCCTGGTGTGCAAGAGCACTTTCAAAGGTGGCTACGGCATGCCTTCTGTGCTCCTCTGCAGTGGGACTTGGCTATTCCTCCCATTAAGAAGTGAATGCATTTCCCCTTCTTTTCCCTGATTTGTCCCGATGGCTAGTATAGGACAAGAGAGCCGCTCTGAGCCTAGGTCTTAAGAGGGCTTACACTGATTGAGATTGTCATGTAAGGAAACTTGTACAGCTCCCTTGGTGATGACAAGCCACACAGATCCCAAGTGGCCAGGCTGACAGCCAGTATCAACTATGAGACAGGTGAGGAAACCCATCGTGTTCCTTTGAGCCCACATGACATTGCAGCTAAATGCAACCATGCACATAAGCCCAGGTGAAACCTGCAGAAAACCTTCCTGACCAACTAAAAATATCGGGAGAAATAAATCGTTGTGTTTTTAAGTCCCTAAGTTTTGGGGTGCATTTTAAATCAGCAATAAATAGATAATGGAAATATCTCCGTTCTGGTTTGGGCCTCGCCACTAATGAGTTGTGTGGTGTGGACAAGATATTTGATTGATTCTATGTACTTTAACGACCTCCCATTTAAGATGTGGAAACATGAATTACATAAAGCTGAAGTCCCTTCTTGCTCCAATGTTATGGAAACTTCTCTCAAATCTGCTAACTTGAATCCCTGAGCTGGCAGAAGGCTGTAAAGTTGTTTCATTAAGAATGACCAACAGGACAAATCTTAAAGATGGATAGACAAAGTGGCTACCTGGGGGTAGAACAATATGCCTCAAACACATGCAGGCAAACAAATACAATAGTTGTTTTGTGCCTCATTGATATGTAAATTAGAAATTCATATTTTGAGGAAGAACACGGGGTCTGGGCAGCCAAAGAACAAGAGAAATAGAATCCATTTAAATAATCATTGCTCTGCTTTGCTCGCCATCCCTGTAGTTGAAGAGCATTTTGTAAACGAGTGTGGGTAGCAGGGAATGTCACAAAACAAGTTGGCTGTTACCATGGGTCATAACCTGTTTGAACCTGTGTATATAGTTTGGATAAGTCAACTGTAAGGAGCCAAAATGGGCCCATCTGCTTCCTTTAAAATCTTATCGAGTTATTCACTTCAGCACTTTTATGAGCTAACATCATCTTTTGCAGATACTCTGCATAATTGGTGATTTCTGATTGCCTGCCTGAAATTCTCTCTTGATGTTGGTTGTAATCATTGCCTGATGGGAACATTTCATTCTCCACCATGTGTAGTCATAATTATTTCAGATTCCCATGTAAAGTTAATCAACCCTGAAGAAGACTCCCCGGATGTCACCATGGAGGTAACATCTAACATTTCTGCTCTTTACTTTGTTTGATCTCGGTTGAATAAGTAATCATCTTCTGTTTACACAACTAGCCTAGCAAAATTGGACATATTATGTGAAATGCAATCTGCATCTTTGGCAGATATCTACACCTGGTTATTGATATGTGCTGAATGCCATTATCTAAGAAATGGGGTTATTCTGAATGAAAGAAATATGCACAAGGTAGTGTATTTCATTCTTTTTAAATTATCTGGGAAGGCTAAGTTAAGTGAAGTATTAACAATAGCTGCATTCCCTACTACTTTCTCAGATTTTCCTTACCTGCCATGACTGTTACCAAGTAATGTTGAACCAAAAATCTGTGACATTTTCTATAATAAGACAATTTCAACACTGACATAACATATAATCTCAAAGATATTTCTAGCCTCAAATAACTGCTGCTATGGCAACTTCCAAAGAACTCACTTTTCAAAATATTTGGATATACTGAGAGCTCTTTAAAAATTTACTAACTTTTCCCAAACTCTCTGATATGAACTAGGAATATTTTTATCTACCTGTTAAAAATATTCCTATTCATTGTAAGTTTTGTCAACTTGTTTTATAGAGGTTAAACTCTATGGGATGAAAAGCAAATAAAGCAGTATTGTGAGAAGTAAAATATGAAATGTTGGGAAACATTATATCAACATTGAGATTATGATGCAATCAAGGCCCACATTATTCTGGATTCTAGATTGCAAAACATGCCGAATACGTGTAAACTGGTAGGATTTATATTAAGTTTTTCAAGGCAATTTCATCTATAAGGGAGATTAGCCTTGACCCATGGCTTTTTCTCAGAAGGCATAGAATAATTTTGGGAAGAGACAACAGGTTATAAAAATTATAAGGAAACTATCAACCGCATGAGCCACACTGTCACATTTGAATGGCACTGGGCAGCATCCATTGGTGGGACAGTCCATTTGCTCTGCAGTGGGAGTCTTCTCTCTCATCCCTTTGAAGGAAACTGTGTAGTTTAGGAGAGGAGGCAGTCAGTATGATGTCATTGCCTGATATGGATGTGTTTGCCTCCAACTTTCACAAGATATCAAGCCCAAGAAAAGATATTCCAGAAAACTAAGTAGTCTCCATAACTTTCTAAAGAAGAGCATTTTTGTGAAGCTTTCTGTGCAGTAGATGAAGCATGTTGTACATAAGTATATCAGTCGAATGAAAAAAATTCACGGTGGGGAAACTTTCTCCATCTGAGGAAAACTTAATGGCAATCTGCTAAATACTATCTTGAGGTCCTTTCTTTTAAGTTTCTAAACCTGATAATAAACCCAGATCAGATAATAGTTTGCCTTGATATTTAACAAATAAAAAGAGTTTATATGATTTATGTATAAAGTCATTATAAAAAGAATGGGCTTTAGGAAGAATTGCTTTATAGACAGAATCTCATTGATTTTTCTTCCGAAGTTCAGACAATGTCATTCATCATCTGTGAATTGTGACTGTCCTAGAACTGAAATTGAATTGAGTTGAAATAGAACCGAAAAAGTCTTTGGAATGACCAGTTTCAATACTGTTTAACGACTTTGTCTTCATGGAAAGGCTGGCCTCTCAGCACATTCGTTTTCCCATTATGCTAACTGATAGCCAGTATAAACCTGAAACGAAAGCAAAAACACAAAACCCACAAGATACAGAAGGCAGGTTCCAGTCTCAGCTCCTCCACTCTGCACACTGTAAGTCTAAGGGAAGCTCCTAGATCACCTCCTAGACTCAGAGCTTCATGGCAGCACATAACTTACTGTTACAAGGGACTCCAGACATCATCTGCTCTAGTGCTTCCCCGGTTAGAGACTGGAAAATTGCTGCTGAGAGTTGATAAGGAACTTGCCTGAGATCGCACGTTTACTTTAAAGAAGGGGCTGGGACTAGAAGCCCAGTCTCCAGGGCCTGCTTTTCTCATCCATAAAATAAAGAGGTGGCCTGATGTACTTGAAGGTTTGCTTTATTCTACAATATTGTTTCTGCACACGTCCAGCACTGGAAGAGACCACAGGAGGTGGATATCATGGCGCCCCTGCTCTACCTCCTAGTCCCACCTAAGGGGAGGGGGGACGAAAGTGCAAACGCAAAGTGCACATCATGCACCGGCAACTCCTTTTGTAACCCACTACTGCTGTAGTCAATGCCCAGCAGGCTTCTCCTGAATATTCATGAGAGATTAACTCATGAAAATGTAACCCCAGCTTCCCTGGAACAGTAGCCAGAAAAGCCCTCTTTAAAATTTCATTTCTGTTTATGCAAATGGCTGGTTTTGCTTCAAAAACTGGCCTGTCAATGCAGGGTATGAGGTTGCACCATGGCTAAGTGATGAATCACGGATAAGGGGACAAACTTTGGCTTTTAAACCTCTTTGGCCAGAGTCAGAAGTTACAGGACAATATGGTACAGAGAAATAGTTGCCCCTCCCCACGTCCATTCTGCCCTTTTTGGTAATAAAATCCTTGATTTTTAAATAAGCAGATAACCTCTCAGAATATAGACTACAATTTTCTATCTTCCTTGCAGCAAGGTATAGCCATATGATCAGTTGACAGCTAGACTTTGTAGGGTTTCTCAACATTTCTGCCATCGACAATTTCGGTCAGATAATTCACTGTTGTGGGCGCTGTCTTGGGCAGTGTGCAATGTTTAACAGCATCTCTGGCCCTTACCTACCAGATACCAATACCCCCAATCTTTACTCTATCCCAGTCATGACAACCAAAAATGTCTTGAGACATTGTCAAATACCCCCTGAGGGCCAAAACTGTCCCCAGCTGAGAACCAATGAGCTAAAGGAATGTAAGTGGTAGCACCCTGTTCTACTTCTGGAGAGTATCTTTAAATGGTTCATTCTTTGCTCCTTCCTTTCCTGCTGTGATGGCTAGAGCTGGAGCAGCTATTCTGGGAAAAAATATGAAGAATCATATTATTATAAACAGAAGGGCAACAAGGCAGGAGGAGAGAGCGTCCCTTGTATCCACGGAGCCACCCTATAGCCGTGGGTCTGCACATCTCTGGACGTGTTACGTAAGAACAGCATACATTTCTGTCTCCTTCGTTGCAATTTCCATATCTTACCTTCAGTTATTTTCTGTAACACATACTCTAAAGAGGGAAATAGTTATGTTCATAATTCAGAAACAATTGATTTGTCATTAAGGAATCTAAATTTAATGCCGCCTCTCACTTCACAGAATTTTTTGATAAGTGAACTTTGAGGTGCACAGATGTACATCAGTGGTCTTCAAACTTGGCTACCTAGTAGAGTCACCTGGAGAGGTTTTAAAAATCTACTGCCCAGGCTGCATCTCAGACAGCTTGTAGCGGAATCTTAGGGAGCAGGACCGAGCCATCAGTATTTTACAAGCTCTTCAGGTAATTCCAAGGTGTAGCCAAGTTTGAGAACCACTCGCACAGAGCATTTTTCGAGTTCTGTTTGTAATTAATTAAACGTGGTTGCTCTTATTTGCCTTGGAAAGGTAAGGCATGTGTTATGTTCTCCACAGTAGACATTCTTTTTGCAAAATATTATGTTTCCACTCCTGGATATACTCATGTTCAGAGTGCAAATGGCGAAAGGGGATCAGATATAATTTTGTACCAGTCAGCAGAATCTGGCTGGAGAAATATTTTGATATCTCATATTGCAGAAAATAATTGAGTCCATTAAAGGTAAGCTCCATTCTCCCTACTCCCTCAACACACACACACACACACACACTCTCTCTCTCTCTCTCTCTTAACGTAATCAGTAAAGACAAATGACTCGGGAGAAGCTAGTTTTGCTCTGATCATTAAAAAGTAAATGCAGAGAGTATGAAAATAGAGTGATGCCCCCTATAGGTGGGTGTGGGGCTGCTATTGAGTTTAAATGTATTTTGAGACCAAACTAGACTCTTTAATTTCTACCGAAAAATAAGCGAAACAACTCAAAATGGGGGTCTGGAACCAGCCGTAGTGCAGTCCTAGAATAACACCATCAACCACCCTGTATCCCAGTGAAGAGCACCCTGACCAGGAGAGCAAAGAAAAATTGGTGTTATTTCCTTTTTGTCCATTATCTTTAATGAACAAGCCCAATTTCTTTTCCGGTGCTCATTGTTAAAGGGCTCTTAATTAAGTCACAATACATGAGTGATCTAAGAATTACAATAGGCCATCATCACAGAAACCATTTTCCAATAATGGGATTCCTCTTAATGCTAAGGGAGGTAAAAAAAGGGGGGGGGGGA
>NW_024423343.1:77067925-77073154 GCF_017311325.1 Ursus maritimus | reverse complement strand
AGAAGAAAGAGGAACAAGAACACATGCATTCCTGCTATAAAGCAGGCCCTGTGGTAGACAATTTATTTGTGTTACACCAAAAGATGATTTCAAAGAAGTATTCACCTATCAATATGTTTATGAGAGTCATAGTAGACTGGGGGTGAAATAAACCTGAAAGATCATCTATAGGTAAGAAAACTGGTGGCTTTTCCAGGCTCATCCTGGAAAGCTTGGGACAAAACTGGGACCAGAATAATGATCTCCTACCTCAAGCTGGGCATTCTCATTTCCTGCCTCTCTTTCCCCACCCACTCACAATTTACAAAATCAAATGACCTAGGGCCTTTCCTCTTGACCAAGAAAAGAATAAGGAAACAGGTCTAAACTGCAACAAAAGATTTAGGTAAGATGCCAGCATCTGCTTGTCTTAAGAGGAAGTTGTGGAATATCCTTACCCAGATCTCTTTTAAGATACAATTCTTTGTCACCCACTCATGGGATTGAAGCACAGTAAACTGGCCTAAGGAAAAAGGGTGGATGACCTAGTGTGACAATTCCTTGAAAGGTCTGCAGCATCTAAAGTAAGTACAGAAAACTTCATTCTGCCTGCGCTTAATTTATCACCACTGGCCTGTCACTAGTGAAAGATGGCCTCAACAGAGTTTATCCAAAACTAATAACAATAAGAGCTAATGTTGATTTTACACTTGCCAAAGGCAAGCACTGTCTATGGCACTTTACATGTCCTTTTATTATTTTCATTTTACTTATTTTTTTTCCAATTTTTATTTATTTATTTGTCAGAGAGAAAGAGAGAGCACAAGCAGGGGAGTGGGAGGCAGAGGGAGAAGCAGGGTCCCCACTGAACAAGGAGCCCAATATGGGACTGGATCCCAGGACCCTGAGATCATGACCTGAGTGGAAGGCAGACACTAAACTGACTGAGTCACACAGGTGTCCCTATTCTCATTTTATAAACAAAGAAACAAAGAAGTTTAAGTAACTTGCTTACGGTCATGCAATGCAGGGGCTCCTGGGTAGCTCAGTTGGTTAAGCAGCCAACTCTTGATTTTTGCTCAGGTCATGATCTCAGGGCCCTGGGAACAAGGCCCACAACAGGTTCCATGCTCAGCATGGACCTGCTTCAGGATTCTCTCTCCTTCTGCCCCTGCCTCCACTCACTTGCTCTCTACCTCTCTCAAATAAATAAATCTTAAGAAAAAAAAAAAAGTCATGCAATGCAGCCAGCAAGTGATAAATGCAGAATTCAAACTCACATACTCTGTATTCAGTTCTGACCGTACACTGCTCTGCACTTCTGCCTCCTGTCTGTGAACTCTGTACCATAAATACGATGACTAGCATTAAATAGTACTGATGTGGTTCTAAAAGAGACGTGTGTCCAAACAGCATCGGTTCATTTCCAAAATCAGAGTAAAGTACATTTCAGATACAGCCAGTTAGAGTGAAAAAGACTGTGTTGACCAATGTTTGTATTATCATGCTGGGGCTGGGGCAGTAGAGTCTGCCCTGTGCCCATCAGCTGGCCAGCCCCTGCGGCAGGGGATCCTACAAGGATTTTGTTTTGTTTGGTTTTGACAAGGGCCTTGGTGGGAACCACAGAAGTTAACCTCTTTGAGGGTCAAAAACCGGAGGGGATAGAAGCCTACAGAGATTGCAAGAAAGGGTTCTCTGCATATCAAAGCCATACATTTCTAGGCAGCCTCAATCTGGGTCCCCTTTTACCTGGCTCACAGAGCACTGGAACTTACTGATAATTGACAAGTCCAAGGTAAGCAAATAACGGAGACATTTATAGCTCATTTAATGTGTTTCCTTCAACATCTGTTACTTGCTGGGGAGATTGGGAAATGCAAAGGGGGTGCACAGACTTGGCACCAGATGGTAGATTGGACAAAACAGCTTCAAAGCTTTCCTTTGAGCCCAGAGTCCTGTAAGCCTAAAGGAAATGGGGAATGAAGGTAATAATGCGATAAATTCTGGGCATGACACAGCAAAAACAACAAAAACAGCCCCACGACACTTTTACATGCGATACCTAGGAAACGGAGTGGATATGTTTCCATGGGCCATGCTCCTTCAGCACTCTGTCTGTCTTTGTGAGCAATGACAGAGAGCTCACGCACGTCAGTACTACTTTCCTGAGCTTATTGCCTACTTATCTAAACACGTGTTCCAAAAGTGCTAAATGAAATCCTAGTCCCAAATTATGAAACTAAATATTTTCCTTAGACATATCTCACATTGCTCTGTATGCCATGGAAATTTCCCATGACCCTTGGAGTCACCTCCATTTATTTGTTCCCATACACACTTCTTCTGGGATGTAAGACAATCCAGTTGAAGGCTAACGTATAGTAAGTATCCGGTAGCATGTCCAACAAAGCTGTTATTTTATCAGGAAAAAGTGAAAGCTCATTTCAGAAACTGAAGCTTCTCAGGAATGGAGTAAATGGTTTGGTAGACATGACTTGAAGACTATCAGAAAATTAAGAGTAGTGTTTAGTTAGGAGATAGGAGTTAACTAATGTTTCTAAAATGCCTGAGTTTTAGATCAAGAATTTCAGCAACTTGATGCATTCAAGACGGAGAACTCAATTAAAAAAAAATTGTCACCTACACAGAGTTTTCACTGTAAGAACAAGGAATGGGTTTAAGCTATTATATTAACAGGGATTTGAAGATATACCAAGGAACGAGATTGCATTTCAAGCAGTTAAATTTGGTTTAATTGTTGATTGCTTGTCAGAGGCAGAGGCAGAAAATTAATTAAAGTCAATACTCAGTAGACTTAGTTGCTATTAAGTAGCATTTGGAATCTGATTTAATTCACCAAGTGATTGATGGAAAGAACAACAGTCCAATTTTTCAAATCAAGCAAAATTTATTATTTAACTCGCTGATAAATGTTTAGATCTAAATGAGCAGAGAACATGAACAGGCACAATTGGCAAAACTAATTTAAAATCCACAAAGACCCACAGTAATTATCAAAGCAAGTGACAATGGTAAATATTTCAGTGACATAACAGCAAGGGGTTATTTTCCTGACTACACCCAGTTCAAGCTATTCTGATCACTTAAATTCATCCTCTCTCCTCAAAGTAGCCAGCCTTCTTTTCTTTTCCCTTTCATCTCCTTTTTTCTTCCTTTCTTTCTTTTTACCTTGAGAAATAAAGGAATTATTTCATCCCCAAACTAGAGGAAAGAAACCAGTGTGAGGGAAATGCTAATAATTAAAACAACTTACTTAGGCTTGGGGGAGAAGGGTTGTTGAACAGGGGATAGAAAACATTTAAAAATACTAGTTCACATGTTTTCATCCTAATTAAATTCTTATTTGCCCATAACATGTTGGCTGACAGAATATCTGTCTTCAAGACTCTCTAAATGTCCACATCTAAATGTCTGAAATTATTTTTCTAATGTTTTGTATGCTGAATTTTACTATTTCAAATGTACTTCATCTTCGTCTTGTTATTTCTGCAATCATTGCTCTGAGTATCTGCCATAATTTTCTATTCAATTTGAATGCAGTTAGTGATGAGCAAAACATGTACCAATTCTTATTTTTACGACTTTTGGTCTTGAGAATATGCTATAATTTTTATTTTATTTCACATGATGAAATTATACGGATTCAGTGTTGAGTTTTCTTTAGTATATTTGATTCTGTATTGTTAGATGACATGGATTTCTTGAATATTGCTTATTGAAATACTGATCTATAGGAATGTAGGTGCCATATATTATTCCCTCCATTCTATAAATTCATCTCTTTTTACTATTTATCTCCATTACTAGCCATTGTTAGATATGTTGGAAATCTTTCATTCTGTACATACAGAACCACTCACCCCCTTCTCCACATTATTTTCTGCCCCTTGGCAGAGGCTGGTCCATTTGGACTGCACCATTGGGCTCCATTGCCCTCCACCCATCTTCCTTAGGTTTGAATGCTAGCAGGGGATCAGCAAGCCAAAAAAACCAAAAAAATTTGAGGTATTTGTTCCCTTTGGATGTGCCATTCATTCTTCATCAGGACCTGGACTGATAGAGAATCAGCCTGATATATTTTCATTCATTTGAATACTTTTAAAATATATGATAATTAACCTTTATCTATTCCATGAATCTTTCTACAAAGGATTTGGTGTATTTTAAAATAATGCATCAAATAGACAAGATGAAATGAAATGAATATTGTTCAGATAAAATGAGGCAAAGGAAATATAAGGGACAAGGAGTTCATTGGATCAGGAGCTCTATTAGCATATAAAACGGAAACCATGAAATCCTACACATGCGTTAAACTTGTCTTTGAACTTACTAGTAGCCAAAGCAAAAGAGAAAAAAAAAAGTTGAAAAAGAAGGTTACAGAAGTCCAACATTCTTCACACCTAAACAGAGAAAATTCCACTAAGAAAAAGAAGAAACTATAATGCGATAAATGGCAGCTTTCACCACATTCTCAATGACCTCATGAATCAGATGAAAATATGTTTTTGTAATACCGTATTCCCCAAAGCATCAAAATGTTACTGTCTGACCTCTATGATTTTTGCTAAGAAAAATCTGTATATAACGTACAAACAAAGTCACGCTTTCAATTTTAGGGGGAAGGAGGGCAGGAGTGGATGGTTAGGGAAGCTAACTTTTGATGAGCTCTAACTTTTAATGACAAGCAAGTTTGGGGTAATACGATACGTGTCCATTTTTTGTTTAAAAATATGCTCAAAATATTCAAAAATTTGTTCACTATCAAAATGATCAGGCATCAAGATAAACAGAGATAGGCTGAAGATATATTGCATTAAAACTATTGATTTAATCAACTCAACATTAAAATGATCATAGATAGGCAAAATTGTGGGATTGGCAGATAGTGAATTAAGACAACTTAAAAATCATTTTTCCCTTAAAAAATTGCAATTATTACCACAGCCCACAGCTAATCTGGACAGATGTTAACACTCCTAGAACATAAACCTGTACTTGCCATCTTCAGAATAGAGGCATATAATGCTTTACATGTAACACAACTATTTTAGCCCCACCACAATTTGGTGAGACAGACACTGTTGTCCTTATTTTATGGATTAAGAGAACGAGGTGCAAAAAGGTGAGGAGATGGTATATTGAGGAGCTCAAAGTAGAATCCAGGAGTCTGCCCTCTTTGATCTAGAATCTGTTTACAACATCATGGCCTATGGCTCCATGCTTAAG
>NW_024423343.1:76787630-77067916 GCF_017311325.1 Ursus maritimus | reverse complement strand
AATTAGGGAAAGAAAATCTGGGTGTGGAACAACAATGTAGAAAGAAAAGAACTGAGTGTATACATTCTAGCAAAATAAATAAATTCTAATTTAGGAAGAACTTTAGAAACCATTTAGTCAAAAAAAGGTGGGGGGGGGGGAGGACTCTTTAGTCCAGCCTGAAAGAAGCCCGCAAATGGCTGAGACTCAAAATGGCTTCTTGACATTCCATTTCCACTGATTTGTAACACTCATCTCTAAGGAATACTAAACCAAGTGAAAGAATCCCTCAATTAAATATATATAATGCTTTGAATAACCAAGCTGGCAACAGTGAATATAATTTTACAACACTATTTTTTTTTAATTAAAAGTAACCACAATTCATTTCCCTACTGGGTCCTGAACTCAAGTGGCAATGTTCCCCTTAAGCCACAGTTCCCAAACCGCAATGAGGTGTCCCAGAGTCACACAGGGAACTCACAGGGGGTACATGGGGTATTTTAAATTTTGGAGGGAAACACAATAATAATTAACATCTGTTGACACTATGAGAACTACTAGTTTGAGGTAGTTCATAATTTAAACATTAAGTCATGCTATACTTCTTTCAATGATAGCTTGTTATTATAAAGCTGAGTTTTTGGCAATTGCTATAATAAATAGTGAATGTAGTACCATAATCAATGGGAATCCAAAACGAGGGTTGCGGTGATTCCAAGATTTGAGAAACTGTGCAGTGCCCAGCAGGTGCACACATCACATTAGCAAGAATCGTGGCTACATAAGAATGAACCAAAATATTTTTTTTTTCAAAAGAATGTGTTTGCATTCTTTTTCAAAATGGCTAGTTAGTTGTTAAGACATAAAATTAATTAGTTTTGACTCAACTACTTAAAGGAGACCATTAGATTTTTCTTGTGGCCTTGGGGCAATTTAAAAAATATTCTGAAATACTAAGGACACTGTGGACCAAGAATGTTTGAGAATATTTGTCTTAATGGGTAAGAATGTGGACTCCACACTTAGAATCCCAGCTTCACTACATATCAGCTGTGTCACTGTGAACTTAACCCCCCTTCTTCACCTGTAAAATGGAGACTACAA
Organism: Ursus maritimus; assembly: GCF_017311325.1. Lineage (NCBI taxonomy): Eukaryota > Metazoa > Chordata > Mammalia > Carnivora > Ursidae > Ursus > Ursus maritimus. The sequence continues at coordinate 77,066,830 of NW_024423343.1, read as the reverse complement.
TGGGACATACCTAAGTCAGTTTCTGTAAATGAGGGAGATGAGAGCCAGGTACAGAGCTCATGTTCTCTCTACAAGTATTAGCCGTTACGCTTAGACGATAAGCCTTAACCAAAGGCAGTCTGGGTGTGGCGTGCCTGCTGCTGCATCAGTCAAATACAGATGCCTTGAGGTTAGGGACTTGCGCATGAGGAGCCCATGAGCTAGGGATTTTCCTCCCTCATTCTTTTTCTGCTTTGTATAAGAGGAAACATGCCAGAAATTTCAGGAGAGATTTCAACTAGTGTTGAGTGCTCTCTTGGTCACAATTCCAGAAAACGTAAGGAACTTGGTGTCCCACTTCTACTACCGGGAGCTCTTGATGTGCCTCTTTGTTTCTCAAACAGCAGAAATCACTTGAGACACTGGAGCCAGGGTGGCCGAGTGAGGGCCTCTACTGATCATTCCTTAGAGGAAACAAACTTTAAAACAATTATCCATCCCCACGCTCAAAAGTTAACCTTAGCTTTCTTCTCTTTGGATCTTTAAGGCTACTCACAGGTATATTTTGGAAAGATCACATCTCTTAAGTTGTGTTTTGTCTGATTTCTCCCTGTAATTATTAGTTTCTAGAGGAGAGGTTGTTTTAATTTCCCTTAAAAGTTTCTTTGTTCCTAACAATTACTGTGTATCTGTTCTTTCCCCTGAACGTAGCATCATGGCTTTTAGGCAACCAAAATTTCTGTCTCAAATACTACACAAAATAAGAAAAGATACACTCTGTTTAGGAATATGTAAATTAGGGTGAAATAGGCGATGGGGATGAAGAGTATACTTGTCGCAATGAGCACTGGGTAATGTCTAGAGTTGTTGAATCCTTGTATTGAACACCTGGAACTAATAAAACACTGTGTGTTAACTATACTGGAATTAAAACAAAAAACTTTGAAAGATGAATATGCAAATTAATTATGGTGATTCATATGGTAAGTCATGGTTTTAAGGATTTTTCAATGACACTCTAAAACATAATATAATGATAAGTAAAAAGGAGAATACAAAACTGTATATCGATATGATACTAGTTTTATAAAAATAGAAATTAAATGTATTTGTATACACGCATAGGAAAGGGTTTGAAAGGGAATGTGGCAAATAGTTTTGTTATATCTGGTGGGAGATATTCACGAGCTTCTTTTTTTCTTACATTTTGGTTTGGATATAATTATTTTGACAGAAGGAAACAGAATCTACAGCTAGTATGGCTTAAATAATAATATTTCATCATGACAGGTATCTGGAGATGTGTGATTCAAGTAGTTGGTTGAGTAGCTCAATAATGTAAGCACTCAAATCAATATTTCTGAGTTTTCTTGGCCTCTCATAAAGCAAGGTGGTTGCAGCAGCCCCAAGCATCATATTATCACATGACAATGTTCAAAGCAGGAAAGAAGGAGCATGCAGCCCTTATGAGGCAGCCCTCTCTTTATCGGGGAAGAAAAGATTTCCTAAAAGCCTCTCACTCCTATTTCATACTGGCCCAACCCGGGTCATATGTCCTTCTGTGTACATAAGATTACCACATGTGGCACAGATCTGTTACGACCCATCCCCGGAAGCTTAGACGCATAGCCATTGGGAGAAAACCAAGGTTGCATCACCAAAGAAGAAGAGAACTACCATAGGATGAGCAATGAACAGTATACCCTACATCCCTTAATATATTTCCTATCATGTTCAAGTGTTTTATCAAAAAAAATTTAAATATACAAATATATTTATACATATTTTATTAAATATTAAATATATAATAGTTTAATGTATAATAATACAATAAATAATAAAGAGTAAAATAAATAAAAATTAAAATCAGTAATAATATAACATAAAATTAAATTTATAAATATATGAATATACAAATAAATCAAAAGGCAAGCAATATCAACTCCAGTTCTAAAACAACCCATTATAGATTAAGAGAAATAGGACATAGAAAAATATTAATATTGTTCACCTTCTACAGATACACTTGGCAGTGTAGGAGTGGAAAATACTGTCATTCTATGCAGGGCACTCACCTGATATCTGTGATCAAACTGCTTCTTACAAAAAACTGCAACAGCTTGAACATCTCAACGCTTGACAAAAGCCGGCCCCCAAACAAAAATACTCCCAAAAGTTCTGAAGGAAAGTGCTGCTTTCCAAATACTAACATGACAGAAGAAAGATCTCTCAGGCGCAGTAGACTGTTGTCTGAAGAGATCAGCTCACTGGTCTGCTGAAGCCAAAAAGATTAGCAAAGTACTGGGTATCATCTGAAAACATTGTACATCCCTTGTAAGATGACTGAGTGCCTTGAAATAGGATAGTGCAAGTCCAGTGAATGGACTTTGGAAATATACAATGGATACATACGTAACTGACAAAAAAGAGTTGGGATCATTAATAAAGTGCAAAAAGAGTTAGAAATTTATTTCTATAAAAATGGTGGACCAGAAGGAAGACTATACTCAAATTCCAGGATTCTAGAACAATAGGCAGCCCTTGAATTGGCCTACAACATTTAAATACCACCTGAGAGACTCTCTTGCATGATGGTCACCATGACCAGAGAAAGAGCCAGTCCCAGATATGCCACTAAAACCACCAGATGACTCTGAAAAGTGAAGATGGAAGTTGGAAGAGAAACCACAGTCAATGATAAAATGCACTTAAAGCAGATATTGTCAGGAGGGGAGACTATCAAAATGGAAAGAGATTGTAAATACAAAACTAGAAGAGACAAATGATGTAGTCAGAAGAAAAGTAGGACCATATGAAAATCTGACAGACATTACTCTTCTAGTTCACAGCTTTCGTTAAGGCATGGGTTCTTGGCTTTCCTCCTGCACCCTAGAGCATTTCAAAGGCACTTCCCAGCAGCATCTGTGCCACAGGAGAGAAGATTCCGATCATTTGACGAATGGATGGTGCACAACTGGGGGTGGTTTGAATCACAGTCTTCATTTTGGTTTCTGTATTTTAAAAACAACCTTTCGCGGGGTCCCTATTCTTTGTTCATTTAACAAGTAAGATCTATACTGTTTCAGGGACTATTCAGTGTTGTGAGACTAGCAACAATAAACCCAAGTTCCTGTTCAGAGGCAGAACCGGGGCAGAAGAACCCAGTCAGGCCCAGTGAGGCACTTGCTCCGTCCGTAAGTCTCCACGTGGCAGATGTCCCAAACCACATAGGGTCTTATTAGAGTTCTGCCCTGACCTCTTCATGACCAGAGCTAAACATAGGGAGGGCATTTAGTGCTTACAATAAGAAAGTCTGCACTTCCTACAGGCTCTGTCGTGCATACAATAATTTATTGAGAATTTATGAACAAAGCAGCACCCCAGTTGGTTTTTGGAGGTAAAATGAAAAAGGAAGAACATGTTTTTGTCCTGCAGAAACTTAAAATCTAATGGGAAAGACATTCCTTTCATGCAATTAAAGAAGGCTTAGAAGTATATCAAGGAATTCAAATCTGTCCTTTTACTAAAATCATCTTAATGATATACAGCATACGTACATGTGAACATTCAATTTCTTAAGAAGTTCATCATGTAAGTCCATGTGTTTGGATTTGCCTAAAATATAGACTATAGCAAAGTACCTGCTCGATAAACCTATCAGGAAAATGTATAATAGAATAGAATAAATCAATCAGTTTATAAACTAGGCATTTGTGTACTTGTTCTCACATAAAACCTCAACCAGAGTTAATCCTTTTTTCTACTTGAACATCGAAGCATAAAAGCAATAAAATTAATGGCATGTGCATGATAAGGCCCCATGACTCGAGATTATTGCCAAATTGTCCCAACAGATGTTAGTAAATTTTAATAATCTTGGAGATTTTAATAATTATTTATTTGGTTGATTGGACATTGTGTATGGTAACATTAAACTGGTAATATTAATTATATACTTTAATTATTGCTAGGTTCTCATAGCTTTTGTTGTTACCTGAAATACCATGAAAATTCAAGATAATAATTAAATGTGAGCTTTGATACGCTCCCCAGGGCAGGGACCTTGTGCAGCATGTGCTTACAAATGAAAATAACAATTAATAATACAAATAATGAATTATGCTAAAATCAGTTAAAACCACAATGACTGTCTTTTTTAAAATTTCTCAATATAGGAAATTATAAAATAAGTCCTAATCATTGGGTTAATTAACCACTACTCTGATTTAAAAAGGTGGGAAGGGGAATTGGAGATATAAGGAATAAGAAAATGTGTTCAGGGGCGTCTGGGTGGCTCAGACCATTAAATGTCTGACTCTTGGTTTCAGCTCAGGTCCTAATCTCAGGGTCCTGAGATCTAGCCATGACAGGCTCCACCCTCAGCACAGAATCTGCTTCTCTCCCTCTGCTCCTCTCTTCCCACCACACATCCCGCTCCCTCTCTCTATTTCTCTTTCTCTCAAATATGGATAAAAAATCTTCTTAATAAAAGAAATGAAAATGTATTCAATAACAAGAATAATTAGTAAGCTGGTATGTATTTTGCCAAATAAATCTGAGATAAATAGTATCTCATGTGGCTATATAATTATAAGTAGTTTATAGGGAAATAGTCAAAGCTTGGGCTAGTGCAGTCAGATAAAATTATTTCACTACCACAATCTACTATGAAAATTTTCAAAAATACAGAAAATGTTTAAACATACAAAAAATTTGAAAGACTTGTACAGCAAATACCCATATACTCATCATCTAAATTCTAGCAAATAATATAATTTTATGCCTGAAAGACACATGAGAAAACATTAAAGATGAGAAATCACTCAAGGTGGCAGTTAAAAAGATAAACACAATAAATAACTGTCTTTTATTAAAAAAAAAAAAAAGAAAATTAACCATCAGATCCCATTCAAAATAAATGTTAAAATGTCCAGAAATTGATAAGAAATGCACAGGATATATGTGAAGAGAAATATTTCTATTTTACTGAGTTACATAATGCAAGGCTTGAGCAAATGGAAAAGCATACACTTGTTGCTGGGGGACAAAAATCACTCTTCAGCACAAAGATGTAAATTCACCCTAAAATAATGTTGAAATTATTTGTAATCTTGGTAAAAAAAAATGAATTATTTTTATACAAAATATTTTTTAATTTATTAGAAAGAATAAACTCATGGAAAGTAAGGAAAAATGTAAAAACCTAACAAGGGGAAGAATAATATACAAAATGTTAAAATATATTAAAAAGAGATAATGTTTAAACAATGATACAAGAACAGACAAAGAAATCAATGAATAGAGAATGGGAAGCCCAGAATCATATTCATAGAAAAAAGGAAATTTTTATATATGTTAAAATGGACTTTCAAAACAGTTGGGTAAAGATGTACTATTGAGTAAATATTGTTGGTTCAAATCTGTAGGGATTTGAACAAAATACAATTCTTGCTCCTTACATCATAACAAATTCTAGAGGGAGTAAAAGTTTAAACATGTTTTAGAAGTGTAAAACCCTGAGGGAAAAAAAATGAACTCTTTTTTAGTAATCTTAAACTAGGAAGTACATTTCTTAGCATGACAATAAATTGGTAAATGAAATGAATCCTAGATAAGTTGACCACTAAAATTTAATACTTACTAAACATAAAACATAAATAAAATAAAACAATAACATAATAGCCTGGATAAATATAGTTGCTACACATGTGACTCTTAAAGGGTTAAATTAAACAAAGTTCTTAAAAATCAATAAGAAGACAAATCATCCTGTAGGAAGTTTGACAAAGGATGTAAGGATGCAGGCCACATGGAAAGAAGTACAGGTTACCAAAAAAAAAAAAAAAAAAAAAAAAAATCATTGAAATTGCACAGCCTTGCTCATAAACATAACAAAATACATTTCTTAAGTCTTTTTAAAAGTTTTTAAAAAGATTTTATTTATTTGAGATTGAGAGAGAGAGAGTGTGTGTGTATGAATGGGGGGAGGGGCAGAGGGAGAGAGAATCCCAAGTGGACTCTGAGCTGAGCCCAGAGCCTGATGCAGGGCTTGATCTCATGATCCCAAGATCATGACCTGAGCCAAAATCAAGAATCAGACACTAAACCGAGTGAGGCACCCAGGCGCCCTTTTGCTTAAGTCTTTTAAACAAGTAAGTCAATCTAAATTGCACAATGGTTAAAATTAAGAAAATTTAAATGTCCTCATGTAGGAAGCTGCCCAAAATACATGTTAAGGGAAAAAGCAAGTCATTGAACAGCATGTGTAGTATGAGATAGTTTGTGCAAAGAAAAAAGTACATATATCCACATATATGCGTGTTTATGTATGGATAGAAAATGTTTAGAAGCACATACACCAAACTCTTTATTAGTCTGCGTCTCTGGAGCGGGAGGATAAAGAGTAGGAAAAAAGGTTCATGGGGACTTGTATTTTTTACTATATACAATTTCATACTTTTGAATTGTTAAGACTTAGCTTTTTATTACTTTGAGATAATTTCAGATTCATGAATTGTTTTAACACTATTTGTTTTATATAATACAAGAATTTTTTAAAATTCTGAAACATTTCAAGAAAAAAAGGAAGAGAATAATAAAAATAATTGAAAAAAAGAATTCTACAGCTTCTTTAGTGAGGAGAAACTAGACATTAATATTGCAGCTGCATGCTTATTGTATCTTAATATATTTGAGTTAACCGTGTAGTGACTTGTATATCATTTTCATTCCATTGGGTGGGCCCAGTCATTTTCAGCTAATAATTTTGTTATCTTTATATAGTCCTCACTTAAGGATCATGCCAGGCATTATTACAGATAGGTATCTGGAATAAGAGGACCCCACCTGCCAATTGTGGTTGAGATTCTATCTCTCAAGAGGGCAGAACAGAGAAGTCCCCTACAGCATGATTCTTTCATAAGCCCCATCTATGACTGGGTAGACCACACCTTCATCTTACGGCAGATATTTATTAGAGGCTATTATTGATATTCATAAGAACTACCCCTTGCTGTGTACTTACTACATGTCAAAGGCTGCTCTAAAACTCTATATCACTAATTTGAAACTCATTAACCACCCCATAAGATTAATTTTCCTTTATTATTTTCAGTGAGCAGATAAGGAAAGAAGTCATAGAGGGTCAGTAACTCCCTCGAGGACACTTGCCTAGAACGGAGTTCATCTTCTAAGCCAGGACTTCCTAATTCAAATGTTCATACTTTGCCCCTCTGTTATACTCAGGGTAGTGGAGTATCTAGTGATGGGAGTAAGAAAACAACAGTTGATGTATGAACTTTTAGGATGATAGAGAGAACTCTGGCAAATTTGCACAGAGCCATGGCTCTTCTTACATTTCTGCTCAATTTCAAAGCTTCTGTAGTTGGTCACGGTGGTGTCTACCAATGCCCAGTGGCTGGGAAGGGCAACAAAGACTCCAGAGAAAAAACATTTCTTAATAGTAGGAAAAAAATAAGATCGGTGGTCTGACCCATGCGCTGAGTACCTGAACACCAGAACCTGCCTTGGTCTTATTCATGTTCGTTGAAAAGTGGCCCTGGGAATATAGAGACTTGGGAGCAGACACTATCTTGGAATGGAATGTCCTTGGATGAAATGTCAAGTGTTGAAATCTTCTGGGCCTGGGCAAAGACTTGCACTAATGGAAGTGACTAAATATGAGTTTCAGACCCAAGCAATCCTGCTTCAAGTATGAATGACACACGTTGACATTCTGCTTAAGACATGGCGGCAGATCTCTTTTATCTGGGTCTTTAGATGCCTGGCAGTTCTCTAGCTTGTCAGCAACAGTTGTGATAAGATGGGTGGGATGCCCTCTGTGGCAGTGGTCTGTAGAGTTGGCTGATGTTCTCCAAATCTAGGAGAGTGTGTGGGCATCACATTCCAGGGGCAATCGGGTGCAAACAGGACCGACTCTTTGATACATGGAAGTACACCCTGGGTAATACTTGGAATATTGAAGAGGGACATATCTAGAGGAGGGAGACTGGGTTGTCTGCCTATCTGGACTAGAGGTTACCGAGTGATGCACTTGGGGCAAATGATTCATAAACCACATTGTGAAATAGCATGCCCCAGATTTTTCTGGGTGGGATTTTTCAAGGCACAAAAACTGCCCTACAGAGGCTCTAAAGTGGCATTTTTCCAAAGACAACATACAGATGGCCAACAGGTACATGAAAAGGTGCTCAACATCACTAATTATCAAGGAAATACAAATCAAAACCCACAGTGCGGTATCGCCTCACACCTTTAAAATGGCTATTATCAAAAAGACAGGAAATAGGCGTTGGTGAGGATGTGGAGAAAAGGGAATCTGTGTACACTGCTGGTGGGAATGTAAATTGGTGCCGCCCCTGTGGAAAACAGTAAGGAGGTTCCTCAAAAAAAATAGAACTACCATATGATCCAGCAATTCCACTTCTGGGTATTTATTCAAAGGAAACAAAAACACTAACTCAAAAAAACATAAACACTGCCACGCACATTGCAGTATTATTTACAACAGCCAAGGTATGGAAACAACCAAAGAGTCCATGGATAGATGAATGGATAAAGAAAATGTGGTATAAATACAATGGAATATTATTCATTCATAAAAAGGAAGGAAATCTTGCCATCTGTGACAACATGGATGGATCTTGAGGGCATGATGGTAATTGAAATAAGTCAGGCAGAGAAAGAAAAATACCATATGATTTCACTTAGATGTACACTCTTAAAAAAATAAATTCATAGATACAGAGAACAGATTGATGGTTGCCAGAAACAGGGGATGGGAGGTGGGCAAAATGGGTGAAGGAGGTCAAAAGGTACAAACATCCAGTTATAAAATAAGTCAGTCCTGGGGATGTAAGATATGACATGGTGACAATAGTTAATAACACTGTATTATACATTTGAAAGTTACTAAGAGAGTAGATCATAAAAGCTCTCTTGATAAGAAAAAGAATTGTAATTATGTGTGATGATGGATCTTAACTAGACTCCTTGTAGTGATCATTTCACAGTGTATACAAACAACAAATCATTATGTTGTAAACCTGAAACTAATATAATGTTATATGTCACTTATACCTCAATTAAAAAAAAAACTGCTGTAGATTGGGTCACTATCATATACATTTTGAGGAGAAAACTGGTATCTGATAGGAAGTGTGACTATCGACTTAGTTCCCAAGCAATGAAATAGGTCTCTGATTTGGCAGGAGTTCCAGAATATTGAACACAATGGAAACATCACACACAAGCAAACCTAGGTGGGATTTGATCTGAATCATGCAGACACTGGCAGGCACTGAACAGTAAGTAAATAACACCCACTGCCTAGCATACAATATGGCTTACAGAATTACGGTAAAGTGGCAAGTAATTAAAACTCATTTCTGCCAATGAAATATATGAATACCCCACAGGAAGAATATTTTCTGGACAGCAGGCCACATAAACCTGGAGACTGCTTTCACTAAATGACAAGCTGATATACTCCTTTCTTCCCAGCCATTTCCACTGAATCACAGTCTGAAGATCTGACGAGGTGATCCCTGATTCAAAGCCTGCCCTAGCAAGCAAGGCACTCAAGTGAAGACTTTCAGGACACAGGTGAACAAAGGAAACAGAGCATCCAAAGACTCTGGCTATTTATGGTAAGATTGAGCCAGTCCCTTATGGCCATGGACACTCACTGTAACCTGCTATGCTCCACACTTTCACAAGCATGAAGAAGAAGGCTAGTTTGTTTTCATAGTTGACTAACGTAGATAGCAGCCATCCCAAATATGGAAGGGATTTACTAACTTAACTCACTTCCTGGTATTACCAGTGTTGAAACTTGCAATTGACCTTGACGCATGTTTAAGTTTTAACTATCTAGGCTTTGTCTTTCACCCTTCACTTCCTTGTAGCCCAGTCCTTATCATCAATATGATGTGATTCCACTGTGCACTGAACACCTACTTTTGTGGCAAGTGCAGTGACAAATATACCCATCACACTGAAGGTGAAATGACCCATTGTGAAAATTCGGTCACACATGGGGTATCCACATCATAAACACACACAACCTGGACGTTCTTTTTAGACAGTACGGTTTCTTTCCTTTTCGGCTTATGTCTCTCATAAAGCCTTGATTGCTTTCTGCCCTCACCACACCCTCCACAGTGTCACATTTAGGGAGACGTGCCCCAAAGTGGAATTGTTAAGTGTTACCGTATTTCCCTCAAGACTATCAGGGCTTCTGTTATCCTGGCCCGTGTCAACCCTATTAAGCTGTCTCATCTTCTCGTATTTTCTACAGCCCCGTCCCCCTCCCCCAGAGTCTCTCCCTCTTCTACCCCACAGCATTCTCTTCTCCTTGCCATCTACCTTGCCATCTTGAGTCTCTGAGCCTCTATCACATACTGTCATGTGAGCACACGCTCCCAGGCTCCTGCTCCATGCAGTGACCCCGGGGGAATTTACCCTCTTTTTTTATTCCATTTTCTCATGAAAATTTGAAATCTAACCTTTCTCAGGGGCAGGAGAACACTAGTCAGTCTAATGAATTATTATCCTATGATACTCATTTGGGATCTTAGGTATTACTTTGTAGATAATGTTGTGGACGGTTTTTTGTTGATTTAGGTTTGGGCCACATTATTAAGGTTACTTTGCAACAACTGTTAGTAGGTTTTCTCAGAATATTTGCCTCTTTATCAGCCTATGCTAAATCTTTAGGAACTATATCATACCATAGCCGTACAAGATATTGTTTTCTTTTGTCCTATATAAATGTTTTCTCACTAGTTTTGTTTCTGAGTTGTTTTGGTTTAGAAAAAAAGAGTTGTAATCCTGTCCCCTTTGGAAATACCTCTTCCAACTTTGCTCCTTCTTTTCACTTTGCTGGGTCCCATGGTTGCTAACTAACTGCATGCTTAGGTCACATAATGCAAATCATTCCCTTAATGGCTATAGATTTCACGTGGAGAACTCAGACATATGTTTCCCATTTTTCTCCCTTTTATGCCGCATACTTGTGCTGAATAGTTTTATTGGTAATGGGGGAGATGCCAGAATATTTACAGGATCATGGTCATGGGAGTGTGCTGTTATTTGGACTATGTCTGGATAATGCCAACGTAATCAAAATGGAAACATTTGGTCAATGAAGCATTTTTTTAAATGATTAGCATAATGCTAATAGCTTTGAATATGTAACCAACCTTACAGTTATTTTGAGACCATACAGAAACGAGCTTAGCAGAGTACACTGTAAACACTTCTATTTTTTAAAAATAAAGAAAACTTGTCAGAATTTTGTGTAGTTGCAACATCGCTCAGATGTCTAGCCCTGCACCTCCTATTCTGAAAGAGACACAAACAGGTCACTTAACCTTATGCTGTGATCAGCTTCCTCCTTTTTAAAATGAACGTTAACCTTATTTATTTTTAGGCATCTTTGCGAATGTAATGAAAGCTATCAACCCCCCTCCTCAGTAAATACACATATGAAATTTGCAAATGGCTCCAAAATAACATAACTTCAAGCTCAAAACAATATAACAACTTCAAGCTCAAAATGATATAACAACTTCAAGCTTAGGGTTTTGTTAAGACTCTAAGGACAGATAATCTTTAAAGACTTGTTCAACTTAAAATTGTATGGTTCCATGAATTTTCCCTTTCCAAGGCTGAAGGACTGGTCTATCCCCACCCATTCCTCCAGCCAAGATCTCCGGTGCCCATTATGGGGGAGTTGTGGATATGCAGACACGTTAGATCTTGTTCCCGTACTAGTAATGCTTCTGTATTCCTTGGCTTCTTTTAGTGAGGGGAACTCTTAAAAAATCAGGATGCATTTTAGTCCTGTCTAACAACCATCCAGGAGTGACTGACAAGCACCACCTTCTGGAGAAAACGTGTAGTTAAATGTCAAAGTTGATGATCCCCGACACAGCCGCGCTGTTCTTCGGTGCCCAGCACCAATCTCTTCCCTGCCTTCCGCACCAGTTTTACCCCACATTTCTTGAGCAAGTCTCATGCTCCTTTACCATAACCAATGGTGAATCTGTCTTTGGTCTCCAGGAGCCTTGAAAATTAGTTCTGCTCCTTGGAAGAGTTCTACTTTTCATTAGGAATCTCACAGCAAAATTCAGATCATTTTAAGACATTCCATTGGGCTGTTGTTCATATTAGAAGCTTTATGTCAAGTAACTTAAATATGACTTATTAAATGTTGGTGAAGTAGTTTAAAGTACTTACTGAGAGTAAATGGGGAAGTATTAAGAAAAGAACACAGAGTCTTGGTGGATGTAACAATGCCAAACCAATGAAAACAATGCTCCATTCTAGCCCCATGCGTAAGGAAGCATCAAAAGAGTATTTGGTTTAAAAGACTTATTTTAAACATGCAAAATATATTTTTTGGTAAATAGTTAAACTTGCTTTTTCATGTGCTTAGTACCTTTTTACACATGCTTTGAATTTAATTGCAAAATGCAAAATTTTTAGGTAACAGAATTGCCAGAAAATTGAACCATCCCTGAATATCTTTATTATAACTCATAAACCTAACTTTCTGTATGATTTTTATAGAACCCCTTTTTGTCTCAATTTTTTTTCCTCTGGTTCCCTAGGGTCAGACCAATGCTGATATGAAACCATTTGCCTCATAGGAATTCCTAAGACAACTCTATAAAAGTTTGTTCTATTGCCAAATTTAGAGACCCTTATCCCATTTACAGCTTTTTGTTTTTAATCTAGACAAGCAAGAATGATTATGTTTCCTGAGAAATTAAATTCTTTAAAGCTCATTCATGATGCATCTTAGAAAACTTTTGAGAGTTGAGTCAGCATGTAGAATATTCCTTCAGACCTATCATATCCCAGAACTGGGTTGGTTTTCCAAGGAGATAAATGGAGCACAATAAAGTTTACTGTGGGGGAGCTGCAGAAGTGAACCCTTGGAAATACAGGCTCTGAACACATTGATATATTTCTCCTGGCATTTTTAATGAAAAAGTAGGCGTTGACTGTTTACTTCCAGACAAAATTTCTATGTCCTATACCTAAAAATCCCCAGCCTGCCAAGTGCCTTGCTCTTCCCAAGGGGCTATTAGTCATTCTGTAGAATTATATTTATTTTTTTTAACTTACTTTCCAGATGGACATATGCATCGTTTCATTAAAGCCAAATGTGGTTTATGAAATTCAAGAATAATAATTAATCATGCCAGTAAGAGCACTTGAGTGAGGCAGACTGAGGACATTTTCAGAAAAACCAATAATAAAAGAAGTGGTTACCATCTGGGGGGTGCTTACTATATTCCAAAGCATTTTTCTGTATGAATGTATCTTAGCTACACCTTGCACAGTAAATGTTATTGTTCCCATTTTATTTGTTTATATTTTAAAGATTTTATTTATTTACTTGAGAGAAAGAGAATAAATAAGACAGACACCACAAGCGGGAGAGAGGGGCAGAGGGAGAGGCAGAAGCAGGCTCCCCTCTGAGCAGGGAGGCCGGTGTGGGGCTCTATCCCACAACCCTGAGACCACCACCTGAGCCAAAGTCAGATGCTTAACCAACTGAGCCTCCCAGGCACCCTTCTTGTTCCCATTTTGTAAATGGAGAGATGAGGCTGTGAAAGCTATTAAGTGATACAGCCTGACTCCAAGTCTGTCTGGTCTAGAGTCTGTGTACTTTCCATTCTGTAACACTGACTCTTGAAGTTAAGTATTCAAACCTGGCAATCTTGAAGCCTTACTAAACTGCATGGGTTCTCTATATCAGATAAACCAATTAAAAAAAAAAAAGTAAAGAAAAAATTTTTTAAAGTAAAGAATATTAATAATAATTATTATTACTAGAATTCTACATAGTTTACCCATTAACAATATTTTATTTTTAAATAATATGCCTTTTTAGTAGATGACAAATACTTTTTAATCAGTACTATTCGTCAACCACCTCAATTTTTTTTTTTTAGCTGAATAGTCATAAACACAAACACACACTTACAGACAACCCATTGCATCTTTAGGAGTCCCTAGAACTACCTTTAGAAAAAGTACAGTGACAAAAAGAAAATCGTAAGTGTAGCAAAACTGAAAGGGTCTTATGCGTAGGCAATGAACAGATCAAAGCAAAGGCTGATAGACCGATCCAAGACAAAGCATTGGTTCAAGACAATGAAAGCAACACTAGATAGTTGAAGTCATTTCAGAGAAAGGAAAATGCCTTCCATCTATTGGGAAGGTAATCTCCAGCAGAAAGAAATCCCTACCATACTCCTGTCATCACGCACCTGGGAGAAGTGTTGATAATTACTTCAGGGCAAATTGTGGAGGTTGTATTGTTTTAAAATAGAGACCTGGCCAAAGAGAAGGAAATCGGCAGCATGCCAACAACCAGTCTAGCACTGGGTGCTCCTGAGAAGAAACAGATGTAAACACAGAAAATTGTTCAAATTTGCCAGCAGAACCTATCAGTCCATCAGCCGGCAGTCAAAATCTAGAAAATAACCAGAAATCTTTCCTATAAACAAAATGAACTGGAAAAGGGATGGGAAATTAACATCCAGGTTTGAAACTGCTGGGAAAAGGAGATGTGCTACACATTCAGGCAGAACAAAGACACATGTGTCAAAGACGCAGCGCGGAGAATGCGGCAGAGAGGGCCAGGTGCGATGCCCTTCTGTGATGGGACCTGGGGCTGGGACCATACGGACTTGAAGGGGAGAGCGTGTGAAATTAATAGGCGTCGATGCCAGAATCCTTCACGCACATCATCACAAACAATGAGGAAATGTTACTGAAACACATCCGTGGGAATGGCCTGTAAAACCTCGGTGTGCTTGTTTCCGAGTTAAGAACACAGAATGTTCACAAACTAGAAAACAAAATACATTTTTTGTTGGGATATTTCATGCTATAACATTGTTTCCAAGTTCATGGCTCAGAGACTGCTGTAGGTATTTTGCTTTGGTTCTATCTACGTGTTCAGAACTGCCAGGATTCCAACGGAGGCTTGGTTAAGCGAGAAAAAGATTAACAAGCCTTTTTGACTTGCTGTTTAAAGTTCAAAAGAAGAATTATTTAATAAAGTTAAACAGCAGCATTAAAGAGCACTTTAAAAAGATGTTACAAAAATATAACTAATAAAACGGTGACCATACACAAAAGAAACATCCCAAGAGGTATTGAAAAGCAATTGAAAACATGGGGAAGTCTCGTGAAGAGACAGCAGAGAGATCTGCCATTCACAATGCAAAACCAAAACTGCCCAAAAATTCTTTCCCCAGAGTTCATATAGCAGAATTGATGCCCTAAGTAGTTTTCTCCCTATCAGACCACCATTTGTCATCATAATTCACCCAGCTTTGGGTGCAAATGTGCACATTTTGCTGAATTGGATTATGGAATATTGCTGCCCCTGATCCTACTGGGGGGGGCATAATCTATGGTATGTGCATCATATTGCCTTTATAAAATCTGAAAAATCATGAGTTCTGAAACTTATCTGCTCTGAGAGGTTTCAGATAAGGGACTGTAGACTTGTAGTTTGCAAACTTTGTCTGAACTTTAATTCACACAAAAAATAGAAATATAATTGGATGTTAAATTTAACTTTTCCTGTTGTCTTGGATTTTCAGAGAGAAAAATGCAGTGGCCTAAAGCAGATGCTAAACCACTTGTGCAGGACACCCTTGGAGACTGTGACACTTAATCTGTCACGATTAGCCCCTCAACCACCTCCAGACTATAGAAGATATGGCCAAGAATTCATTCGAGGGCTAAAGGGATCAATAGTAAGATTTTATTTTATTTTTGAAAGATTTTATTTATTTTATTTATTTGAGAGAGAGCGAGCACAAGCAGAGGGAGGGGCAGAGGGAGAGGGAGACGTAGGCTCCTCACTGAGCAGGAGTCCGATGCGGAACTCAATCCCAGGACCCTGGGATCACCACCTGAGCCAAAGGCAGACCCTTAACCAACATAGCCACCCAAGCACCAGTAGTAAGATTTTAAAGGAAGAAGTGTTGGTGTGCTGGACATTCATCCTTCCCCACTCATGAAGGACATGAGGGGCACTTACCTTTCTTCTCAATCCAAGTGAGGGATGGCTTCAGGAGGAACTCTGAGAGAATTTGACCTATGAACACCTAGAAGATGTTGAGGACTGGAATTTGACTCATTCCCAAAAGAATGTCAATGAGCAAGGCTATATTGGAGTTTCTCCTTTTTGGTGGCAGAAGGAAGGGACAGATTTGAGGTGGGACAAGCCTATACTTCCACAATTGAAGGGAAAAGGAAAAATTTTCCTCGTGGTCCAGATGCCAATCATTAGGAAGGACATCCTTGAGAGGGACTCTGCAGGGGTGAGGAGACCAATGCAGAGACAAGGACTATTCAAAGCTTGAGGGCTGCCAGCAGGTGAAAGTACAAGTCATAAAAATACCCAGTGGAGACTCATATTTGAATATTGCACCCAGAGGTCTCCAGTGAAACTTTTCCAGTCATATAAGACCTTTTCTGATCCTACACATTTTAATTGACCCAAGAAAATAGGAGATAAACATGGAGTATGTAGCAAAGATATCAAAGAGAAACTGAATATACCTCTTTTTTTTTTTTTGTACTGCAAGTCTCCCAGCTTGACGGAGCCGCAAA
Organism: Ursus maritimus; assembly: GCF_017311325.1. Taxonomy (NCBI): domain Eukaryota; kingdom Metazoa; phylum Chordata; class Mammalia; order Carnivora; family Ursidae; genus Ursus; species Ursus maritimus. Next base: position 77,050,180 of record NW_024423343.1, on the reverse strand, counting down.
CAAGGCAGACACTTAAAACTGAATGAGAGCATAAAGTGATATTGCTCTGGTTTAGGCATTTTGACACTGGAAGCAAGAAGAGACTACTCGTTTCAAGGCAGGCACATGAATAAGTGACAATAAGCAACATCCCATAGGTCCCCTCCACTCAGTGTATGTGAGGCTGCCTGCAGCTCTGTGTTGACGAGGATGTGAGCTGTGACCACAAGCTGGGAAAGAGCGCTATGACCACCTGGACTGAGAAGCAGGAAGTGGAGGGAAAGCCTGCCACGTACCTGTCATCTGCAGTTTAGGGAAACAGTGCAAATGGACTTGTTATTCTGTCTGCCCTGTGAGAGTCCTTGATGAGAGAGGGACTAAGACAAAGTAGCCATTCAGTACATTTTTGTCGAACGAAAATAACATGACCAGTGGAGCAAATCTACATACCTCACATTTGAGAGGATTCTATGCACATCTGACCACAAGCTTCTGCTGAAGAGGAAATTGTCTTTGATCTGTCAGTTGAATAGCCATCACCGCCATGACAGGCATATGGTCAAACAGGCCCTGTTCAGTAGAGACCCATGTTTCCCTGGACTAGAGTCACTAGAAGAATTATCACTGAAGGACAATTACTAACTTCCTGACCACGATTTACCTATAAAGCTGATCTTGTGATTTACCAATAAGACTGGCCTAGTATTTAGACAGTCTCTAAGACAAGGCAACCAAGGTTGGTTCTTAGACTAGAAGCAACATGTGGTAGTTGACGTTCCTTAAAGCCTCGTCCTTGGGGTGCCTGGCTGGCTCAGTCGGTAACGCACTGACTGTTGATCTTGGGGTCGTGAGTTCAAGCCCCATGGTAGGCATGGAGCCTACTTAAAAAACCAAAACAAACAAACAAAAAACTCCGTCCTTTATGGCATCACCAGCTTGCTTTTGGAGGCCTGGGAGCTTCTTTCTTCTGATTTACACGCTGACAGACCAGTGCCCTTGGTGTTGCTACAATTTCCTTCTCTCTAATCCATCCTTACCCAGTCATCACATTTATCTCCCTAAAATATTGCACTGTCAGTATTTCTTCCTGCTTAAAAAATATTCAGTAGCTGTTCATTGCTTAGCAAATAAAGTCCAAAATTCTTTGTCAATTATTCAAAGACCTCTATGAATGATATTGGCTTAACCTACTTTTCCAGTCTGAACTTCTGCTTCTCCCATCCTGTGCAGGTGTAATCATGCAACACTCCCTGAGTATATCTTATGCCTCTTCTTTCTTTCCTTGGCTCATGATATTCCTGCTACCAGAAGTATGCTGCCTCCTTCCACCTGTTCTTTCTCCCATCATTCGAAGCCTTTCTCAAATACTGCCTCCTTCATGAAGATTTTACACCAAACTTACTGGCATCCACAAATCAGAAATTAACTCTCCTTTCCCTGGTGTCATTTTTTAATAGATATTATCAGATATCGTCTTATATTTTAAAGGAAAATGGCCAAGCTCCCTATTGAAAATTAACTTTTTAAGTAAATTAAGTTTTGTTGTTCTTTATAAAGTTTCTTATGCTTGGCACAACAGGGGTTGTATATAGGATGATGGATAAATATTTTAAGAATAAAAAAAGGATAAGTTAATGTTTAGCTGTTAAAAAATGTTTTAGAATTAGGTAGGGGTAGGGATTATACAGGATTGCGAACGCAGTAAATGACGCTTCACTCTACCCTTTTAAATGCCTAATTTTATGTTGCTGAAATTTCACCTCAATAAAATCTTTTTAAAAGAGTGAATTAATGATTGAATGAATTATTATGCCTTTCTAGCATACAGCTGGCAAATTAGCATCACTTTTTTCTCTCTGTGTCCATTTTGCAGAAGAGAGCAATAGGAACAAGTCATTGTACTTCCATATCAACAGCATGGATATGTTCTCTAACTAACTTCTCCCAATTTCTCTATCTTCTGGCCAGATTACCTTTGCAGAGTGGTGGCTTCCATGACCCCCCAGTCTCTGATCCTGAGTGAATGGATGGGATTATTCTCTATATTCCCCGTCTCCAATCTGACCGAAACAAGACTTGCTGGCCTCCAGCCAGACTACCTGAGGGAGAAATTCATCATCTAACATAAAAATGGAGAATAGGTTTGAGGGTATCTGCAACTCTGCTTAGTCTGAAAGAAAGTTAATCCCAGAATTTATAGACAAAGTACTTTCCCTTAGCTACGGGTGCAAATCACTGTCAATTACAATTCCTCCTCCATAGAAACATATTCTGAGAGTATTTTATCTTTTATCATAGAAGACATTTTAAATGACATTTAAACAAAACATTTAATGGGGCCTAAACGACGATTTGTGAGTGGAGCCATTTCACCTGCAATGACATTCCAATCACCATGAATGATCCTCCTTCGAATGTTGATGGAATTGATAAACCCATGGTTTCCACCTCCATTTACCCCCCTCTCCAATATACCCCGCAAAATGTCACCAGATTTATCTTTCTCACACACTCCCCAATCCAGAAACATTACTCAAGACTCATCACTTACTTTAAAAAGCCCTAACTCCTTTGGTCAATGGTTGTTAATGATGGCTGCACGTTAGAATCACCTGGTGAATTTCTTACGCATGCTGATGCGTGGACCATCTGAACTAGAAGTGCTGTGCAATGAGGCACAGGCGTAGGTATTCTTTTAAGGCTCCTCAGGTGATTTGAATGTACAACTACTGTAGAGAACCACCATCTGGGTTAACCTTTTCAGGAGCTCTGGATCGGAAATGGCAGAGGCAGAGATGGAGGATGTAGGGTAAGAAATGAGAAAGAGAGAGAGAAGACAGACCAGTTACCATGGAAGAGAACTGAGCCAACCGAGATGCTTCTTGCAGATGCGGGCAGGGGCAGGGGGGTATGAGACAGTTCTGATTCTGTGAATACAAGTAGAAAATGAGCCGCACACCGGCCCCTGCTAGTCCCTTCGTCAGCTCTCTGTCGTTTACATCTGGTTCTGGAAGAAGCGCCAGCCATGCAGCCATGCAGCCTCCTGCAGGTTCCCAGCCTGGCTTGTCTTGGCAGGTCACTCTTTCTACTCTGGGCCCCTCTGTCCCACCCCACCCCTTTCTAGGGTCTGGACCTCGGACAGGCACAGACGCAGGAGCGAGGCTTTACTGGCTGATCATCTTCCCCACTGTATGAAGATAAAGAGGGCAACAGTGTTTTATCTGCCGTAACCACTCAATAGGCTCTTTCCTCGCAGGGGCACGATTAGGTACAATTTGTGTCACGTGGTCTCGCTGCCCGGCTTTCTGTCCCAATGTGAAACAGAGCATCTTGAAGGATAAAAATGACACTGCCTCAATGGCAGATGCATCTGGTGCCTCCAACTCCTGTTAGCAGGCATTCACGTCCAGGTTTTGCTGTGAGACCTAGGGTGGGCTTTATCGAAGCACTTTATGACTGTGCTTTCGAAAATGTTTCCTTCTAGTCATCATTATGAGGTTATGGATTAGGTAATGTCTTGAAAAATGGCCAGAGGGCTAAAGTGTCAGCTTTACGCTCACATACCTGAAAATAACAATGTGGGTTTATTATTTTTATTCAACAATATCTTTGGAATGCCTCATAAACAGAAATTAACAGTGACAACTCTGTCTCTGTACACGACTCTACCAACACATAATGCTAAGGAAAGCCAAGGCCACCGACTGAATACTTTCCAGAATTCCTCTCCCTAATATCTCAGCCAAGGTACATTCCTGGTCTCTTTCGTCTCAGCCAGTGGAGCCAACTTCAGTTACCCAAGGTTCACTAAAATCCACAGATAATCCTCCACTTAGATATATTTTTAAAGAATTTCAACCTCTCTTCCCATCTCATCGCCTATCAAAATTTCCAATAAGCCACAGATACGACTTGATATATCCGGCTGCAAAGAAAGAAAGACTGGCTTGAAATGTGAGCGTGCTGGCAAAGAAATGACCAAAGCATTTTGAAACCATATATATATATATATATATATATTTTTTTAAAGATTTTATTTATTTATTCGACAGAGATAGAGACAGCCAATGAGAGAGGGAACACAAGCAGGGGGAGTGGGAGAGGAAGAAGCAGGCTCATAGCGGAGGAGCCTGATGTGGGGCTCGATCCCACAACGCCGGGACCACGCCCTGAGCCGAAGGCAGACGCTTAACCGCTGTGCCACCCAGGCGCCCCCAACATATATATTTTTAATTCATAACTTTTCTTTCTTTTTATCTAAACTTTTACATGTGTAATCCAATTCCAATTGCTATGTTTTGGAATTTAAGAAGTTATTGTCTGCACAATCTGGATTTAAAAAGCATTCATCTGGGTTGGTCTTATACAGAAATCTCTCCAGCAAGCATTACCTTCAAATACAAAGTCTGCGTGCTCGCTCCGGCAGCACATAAAGTCGGAACAGTAAAGAGATGATTTGCATGGCGCCTGCGCAAGGATGACATGCAAATAAATACAAAGTTTGATCGCTTTTCCAGAATCACGCGTTTCAGATTTTTTAAACCACACAATATAAATCAATGAAATATAAATAAAGCATATGCTAGATACAAAACTATAGTCCATGTTTGAAAAATATAAAGTAGTATCGCTATAGTCCTAGATTCTCTAATTGAGAAGATAGATAGACTCTCCTATGCAATTTCCTTGGACCCTCAATAAAACTGTGATAATGCTCTTCTACTACACTAACCAAATTATTCATTTTCATGAATGTCTGTCTGCTAGAGGGTGGGAATTAGATTATTTTTTTTTTCCTATACCCAATGCCTCATGTAAGTAGCGGATTCACATGAGGTAAACAATATTTGTTTGCAGAATAAATGACCACTCATATAATGTGTGTATGCCTACACACACACACACACATATATGTGCAATAGGTGTTATGTGTCCAGTGCATATACATACGTACATATGTATGTACAATATTTATATACATACACACAAGAAATTAACTATTTATGTGAAATTTGGGGCGTATGTAAAATTAGAAGGAAGAAAATGACAAATGTAGTATAAAATTTCCGTCATGCCAGTGTTGAGAAAACAAGGCCATACCCAATGTGTCCTGTAATGTTATAGGATGAGTGGTAACCTACAAAATATGTAGGTAGGAACTGGTTTGGTCAATATTTCAATTCCTGGCATAATAATCACCTTTATTGCATTTTTCTGGACACCCTTTTAAAGAGTTTTTCCATGAAGCAGATTTTGGCATACCTGCTTTTTCATGTGGTCATGAAAAGACCGTATTGAAAAGAAAGATAACTTCCACCCTAATATCTGTCTCTGTATTACATAGAAATGTGCAATAAAACATGTGATATATTTTTTTATTACCTCAATTATATATTCCAAGGTCCAAAGACTGAAAAAGAGGTTTCAATTTATTTTTTCCAGCATGCTTGAAGGTCAACGTCCTTTAAAATTTGCACATTATGAGAATGGAATGTGCTCAGGGATCAGCTGGAAGTTTAAAACATGAGAACTTTGCAGCTATGGCTATGGGCTTAGGCTCAGGAGGAGATGACAGGTCCCCTTCTGGCCATTCTATAAGTTCTGATGAGCTCCCCGGGAGTCACAGATAATACTCCGTGTCCTGACCAAGCCACATGGATTTTGAGCCAAATGATGCAGGTGTACGGTAATAAGTTCTCACATTTGCATAGCAAATATAATCTGCTTCTCACTACAAGCTTTTGAATTAGGCAGAAAAATAATTATCTCTAGGTTATAGACAAGGAAACCAAACTTTGGTGAGGTTTAGGGGTATGAGATAATAAAAACCACATAGTTGGTCTCTGTCCCCGGTTCCTGGCAGAGCTCCTAAAACTTTAGTAATATCCTAAGTGATATGAGCACTAGGAGCATCTTTTGTTTGAATATTTGTTTGAATATTTGATCCCTGACATTGGGCTCCTGAATCCCTTGGACTTTCCTTGGTGATAGGAGTGTCTCTTGTTCTAATGAGGTGACCCTGAGTAGACTCCTGGGTGGCTCCTGGCTAGGGCTGGTCACCAGAAAGACCAAGCCATGATTAGAGGCTTGGAACTTTCCACCCCACCCTCCATTCTCCAGAGAGGGGAGAGGGGTTGGAAAAGAAGTTCATGATAAATCATGCTTACATGATGTAACCTTCAATAAAATCCCCAAAGTAGGTGGTTGGGAGCACTTCTGCTTCTGGGTTGATGAACACATGGAGACACTGGGAGAAGGCATGGAAATTCTGTGGCCCTTCTTACGTACCTTGTCCTCTGCATCTCTACCACCTGGATGTTCACATGTATACTTTATCATATCCTTTTATAATAACCTGATAAAGAGTGTTCTTGAGTTTTCTTGAGTTCTAGGAGGCACTCTAGCAAATTAATCAAATCTAAGGAGGGGGGTTGCAGGAACCTCCGATTTATAGCTGATCAAGCAGAAGCACGGGTAACAACCTAGACTTCCGATTGGTATCTGAAGTGGGGAGACACTTAACCCCCTTTAACTGAGATCTTAACATGTGGGATAGATAGTGCCAGAATGGAGTTAAATTGTAGGGCACCCAGCTGGTATCACAGCCCCGGCCCCCACATAGCTGGTGTCACAAGTGTTGGGAATGTGGTAGCCATGCGAGAGTAAAGAAGAAACTAGGGAGGAGGACTGGGTTTTTCCTACTCAACTGGCTTGCAAGGGTCCACAGTACAAAGAGAAGAAATTGGAATTAGAACCTATACTTCTGGTCAGAGGTATAGAGGTCAGAGGATATAAGTGTTTCCAGGCCTACTACTTCCAGGCTACATGACCTTCTGCAAGATTCTCAAGGTCTCTGAACTTGATCAGCCTCACCAATAAAATAGAATAAAAATCTCTCACATTGTTACTCTGAGGGTGAAATAATGTGTGAAAACAGTTTTGTCGACAGCAAAGTATTATTCAAGGTTCATGTCATATTTACTATTTCTCTCCCCTGCAAATAGTAACAGGATAGTTTCCCAGAAGCAACCAGTTTTTGAAAAACAGGTACAGAATCCATTACCTGCAATTCTGAAATCTCCAAAACTCTAAACCAAAAGTATTTCTAATTAGTTTAGCAGCAAAGTCTTACCTGAACTGACAGGCCTATTGATTATCTTGTTTTCCCCCATTCAGTATGAATATTCATTTGTTCCACAGCAGAAATATCAATATAATTATAATGTTACAAGTTGCTGCCTCACACTTGTAGGACGTGTTCTGAGATAATTGCTAACAAGGCACATTATCTTTCTAAAACTCAAACATCCCGTATTCCAGTGTACATATGACCCTAGAGATTCTGGAGGCATCGTGGGGCTTGTAATACAGAGTGGAGTCCCAGTGACCCAGCTTACAGATGTCCTGGTGACAGGGCGCCACAATTCTGAATGAATTTTGTGTGTTATGTCAGAGGCTGGGTGATTCTGACATCAGCCACAGGTTGGGTCTACTCCAGAGGAGACTGAGGACAGCCTCAGAGGTGTCACACATTCCCAGTCCCACACTTCAACTTGATCCGTAGTCCCGAAACTAAGGAGGCCATTTGAATGATTCTTCTCACAGCAACACATCCAAGTGCTAGAACCAGAAGCCACAGTGGAAAACGGATGAGCAAGGATGCTGGGCAACACAGATCAGAGTCTGGATCCCTGAACTACTGCTTCCCAGCTCTGCACCTTTGACAGGATTACCAAGATTCTTAAATTTGGTCTTCTTATCCTCAAAGTGGGAACGTAAATGATGAATGTGAGGGCTGTGGTAAGTTTTATATGGCACAGTATATATAAAAGTGTTTTCCGTGGTGACAGATTGATACTAGGTGTCCAGTAAAGGGTAGATTCCATTCTCTTTTCCTTTGTTAGCATTTCCATGGTATTTCTATTAACAGAAATTTCTACCATAAGGTATTTGTGAAGTTTTCTTCGAATTGCTGCTTTGTGGTGGTGTGTTAATTAAAATAGCTGAGGGTTGTTATTTATTTATTTTTTCTGAATCTTGGTCTGGATCTGTGCCATTTTTAAGTCCAGAAAGTAGAATTTCTGGTTTAATTCCAATATTATTTTGCCAAGCTATTTTTTAAAGAAAACAAACTGTTTTAATAATGTATGAGGATTATAATGCACGTGTCTCACAGTTTGCAGGAAACAGAGCAAAACACCCATAAGTGATAAAGTGTGTTTATTGTAGGTCAACTAATTACATTTCTCAAACCTGGAATATATGAAATTGGATGGTTGGCTCCAGTCTGTAGAGAACTAGGGGGCACACACTGTATCTTGGCTGTGATTCATTCTGAAATTCTGAAGGCCGGAGCTCGTGATAATAGCACACGAGCTTTGGCATGACTAATTCACTGAAATTTTTAAAGAGGTCTTGAGTCAAAAAGTTCTCCCAAAGTTTAATTACCTCAAGTCATAAATGCACGAGAGAGATTCCCTCCAGCGTTGGAGTTTCTCCCAGCTGCTGTGTTGGGTGGCGCAAGAGCTAACTCACAGGCCATCAAGGAACCTTGTGTCGAGGTGCTAAGTGTTGCTCTTAGGCTCTTTTTCTCAAATAAGGGAGCATACATTGCAAAAAGAAGGCGTGCATGTCTATGAAGGTGGTCTGTTAAGTCAACGGGGAAATAGAGGACAATTCAGTAAATGGTCATAGGACCAACAGTCATCATAAGATAAAGTAAACCTCAGTAATCTGGATCTCAGGAAATCAATACTAGACAAAGTTGAATGTGAACTTTAATGTGAACAGGAAAATTTTCATAAGAAAATATGGAAAACTACCATGGGAAGGAGTCTTAAGGCAAAAATGCACAAACCCTAAAGGGAAATATTACCAGATTTTACTACATCAAAGTTTAAGATGTCTGTAAAACAAAAAGTACTAATAAACAAAATTTGAAGACAAGCCACAGACTGGGAAGTGATATCTGCATATAAGCGACCAAAGATTAGTACCTGGATTCTAGAAAGTAGTTCCAGACATTCATAAGAAAAAAACTAATGGCCCAGTAGAAAAATGGAAAAAACATGGAAATCCCAGAAGAGGAAACAGCATTGGCCAATAAGTATATGAAAAGATGTTCAATGTGGGAGATGCCAATATAAACAGATGTTGGCAAAATTTTCAAAGCTCGTAATGCCACGTTCTGGTGCAGTGGTGAAATGGCAAGTCTCATGTGCTCCTAAAGGGCAGTGTGAATTGGTAAAGCCACTTTGGGGAAGAAATACTTGGCATCATCTCCTAAGGTTGAAGATGCCCCCACTCGTTTGTCCGGGAATCCCAGCCTAGAGCAGGAACTTCCTACGGACGGCGCAGTGAGCTCTCTATGGGTCAGTTGTGTGCAGGGAATCTCATCCTGGAGGCTTGGGGACAGGTGGGGAAGGAAGGGTCTACAGCGGCCTGAAGTCCTGTGTTGGTTTCTTCTGGACTTTCACCTGTTTCCATAAATATGCCATATACATGTTTTCATTTTCTACACACAAAACATGTTACACAACCCTGCCCAGAAATATGTGCCTCCGCTTTCACAAGGAGATACGCACAGGGGCCGCAGATACCTGCCTACAGCATTGTCTCCGCTGTGACGGAAGACCTGCCTACACCATCGTCTACGATGACAAAACCTTTCCAACTTCAAAGGGCCTTCCTCTAAGAGTCTTTCTGAAGTTGCATCTCCTCTCCTCTTCACTCTGTCTCCTTACTTTGCTTTTTAGTCACTTTAGATTTTCTCAGAAGTGACGTTCTATTATATATTTGTTTGTTTCTTGTTTCTTTCCACCAAGTCAATTCCATGAGGGCAGGAAACTGTGTCTATTTTATTCACGTCTACATACTCAGAGCATAAAACAGTAGGAAGCACAGGAGATAGTAAAATACTTTTTTTCAATATTTAATGAACGTCTGTTTTCCAGTTTGTGTATATATATAAAACTGACTAGTATACAAAAGTTAAAATGTAGGAATTAGGGTCCTATGTACCAACATAGAAAGTTTCTCAAAAGCATAATTTACAAAAAGCAGGTCGAAAAACTATATATATATACAGAAATATGGGTATATATATAAAACCGTATATATAAAATATACGTGTGTATCAGATATTACAATACTATTTTTATAAAAAGTAAAAGCATACAAAAATGTCTGTAGATTATTTATGCTTATTAAGCATGTATGATAGTATAAAATATGTTTGAGAAAGATACATGCCAAATGCAGGAACTATTAGAGTTACCTCTGAAAGCAGAGGAGAAAAGAGAAGAGAGTGATACACAGGGGGCTTCAACCGTATCTGTAATATTTTATTTCCTCTAAAAAATGACTGTGGTATGGTATGGCTGGTGTATTAGTACTCAATAGGTTTGCAGAGTAGATACACAGGAGTTTATTATATATTCTGGTACATTCTTTTATGTGTGAAAAGTTCTATAATATATATTTAATGTAAAAATACTCTTCACTTGATAAACAATTCACTTTGTGTCTATAAAGGCAAACATTTGGAAGAACTGGCAAACTTCGGAGTCCCTGGGATTTTGGCCTCTTCTGCAGCATGATCAAAGCCTTCCTTGTCACTTCACTTGCTTTTCCTGTTTTACCTCAGAGCATCAAACTGCACATTTTCAGAGGTAGACGGAGGACGGGCGCGGGCGCGGACCAGCAGGAGCCTAGAAAGTTTCTGCCTCCCCGCAGCTGTCTCCCGGCTCTATAATGAGGGCTTTGTCCCGCTTCCTGCCGGGTCTCCACATCCTGGAAGTCCCGCCATTTCCTCCTCTGACTTCTGGGATGTGCTGGGGCAGGGCAGCGCGAGGACTGTCATTCAAACGGGGCTGCAGCTGCTGAGCATCATGTCCCACTCTCTGAGGCTAAACAGCCCTTTTGAGTCTTTTAATAGATTCTTGGAGGAGGAGGAAGTGGAGGCTGAGGTTAGCTTGCTCGCTCGTGGGCCTGTCTCAGCCGGCTTGGCATCTGGCACTAAGCCTGCCATTTAGTCAGATGGTATTGCTTTCTGTTGCATAGGCGCATGCACACGGAGCAGGAGCTCAAGCCCCTCAAACTCTGTGTCTCCATGCCTACAAGTTATATTGCCCGGGCCAGAATTGTATTTAACCACATGCTGGGGTATAAGCTCAAAATAGACGTTCGTTGGCGTCTACAACCATGTCAAATGAGGTTCGTTTTCAGTTTGTTTTCAAGCTGGCAGTAGGGCAGAGATAGTAGGTGAAACTTCCTTCAAATGATTTCTACTATTTTTAGTAAAAAGAACTTGCAGAATGTGGTAAAAGGATCAGCTCAACCAATTCTCTCACACATGGAGGATTGGAGCCTTTCTAAGGGGGGGCCTTGGTGGACCATTATTGTGATTAGAACTTCCAAATCTCTCCCTCTCCAGACTCCTAATGATGACTAAAGCATAGAACTCTGACCTCTTTTCCCACCCTTACATGGTTCTCTTCTAGGCTGGAAGCTTCTCAGAAACCATCAAGATCTGCCTTCTCACTCAGTATTGTGAGTCTAGAAACTTCAGAACTATTAGAGCAGAGGTTGTCAAACTATGACTCCAAGGGCGATATCCAACCAGCTGCCTGATTTATAAAGTTTTATGGGAACGCATCAGTACTCATTTCCTTTTTTTTTTTTAAGATTTTATTTATTTATTGGCGAGAAAGAGAGAGTGAGTGAGAGAGAGAAGGAGCAGGGGGAGGGACAGAGGGAGAGGGAAAAGCAAACGCCCCTCTGACCAGGGAGCCCGATGTGGGGCTCCATCCCGTGACTCCAGGATCATGACCTGAGCTAAAGGCAGACACTTAACTGACTGAGCCACCCAGGTGCCCCAGCAATACTCATTTCTATACAAATTATCTGTGACTGTTTCATGCTAGAATGGTAAGTTTGTGTAGTACGGAGGAGACAATAGGGACCCAAAGTCTAAAATATTTACTGTCTGGCCCTTTACTAAAAAAGTTTGCTGACCCCTTGGTAATAGAATCCCATAGGTTGAAGGACTGACTAGATTACATGTTATGGCTAAGAAATACCAGGACAAAAGATGCTTATGTTCAATTTATACCAAGGTTATACTAGGGAAGCAGCAAAACCGGGGGGCAAATATGCACACCTCATTTATTTATTTTTTAAATAGAACCAAGGTCAAAGAAAACCAAAGTCAAAGAAGTGCTCCTCCATAAAGTAGTCTTCTCTTTGATTAGAAATCGTTCCTTGTTGACCCATTATCACTCTCTTCAACACTAACAATGCAATACCACAGAACTTTAATTTCTCTGTGACTCATCCACTTATCCTCTTTATTCAAGCTGTGGTTGCTGGCTGGACTTGTCACCCCACACTTGCTGGCCAGAGGCCAAGATGACCCTGACACTGGCATAGCCCAGAGTACCTGGGGAGGCTGAGGACACATGGTAAACATGCCCTTTAAAGGGCAGCACTAATAAGCTTCCCCAAGCTCTGGGCCACAAGTGCATCACCGGTCTGTGACTCCTGCTGTGCCTTTTGTCTTACAAGAAGACTCAGGCAGATGCTGACTGGACACAGAAGGCAAATGAAACACATTTTTGTTCTATGAGTTCCAAAATCACCTGAAATGCAAGGAAAATGACTATCTCCAAGAACTCCCATCCACAACTTACTGTAGTTAATGATGTTGGTTTCCAGATAGCTTGTAATTACCAATATTATAGGCATAACAATGTTTCTGACAGAGTTACCTAAGCCAAAAAAAAAAAAAAATCTGCTCTGTGCATTTGTTTTTAGATCTGTCTGCTTTATGATGATTACAGTGAAGGCCAGGAGACTAGAAGTCATGGGCAAGTCACTCGCCCACTTTGGGTTTCAGTTTGACTCTGGAAATGAGGAGCTTGGACCAAAGAACAAGGAAACATTTTCTGTAGTTTACAAAGTAGTTTCACAAGTGTCCTCCTATGTTGTTATTTAATGATTTGAGACGTCACACATCTCTGCCCTACTTAAATGCCATTGGAAATGCTGGAACCAGCCTGGCAGCCTTGTGATGGTTGAGAAAGAGCAGGTCAAAGTGTGCTTCTTGTTTTCCACCATATCCTTCTTCATAACAAAGGTATTGCTCAAGCAGCAGAGTATGTTAAGGGTTTGGATTGTCTTTGTTTTCTAGTACTAACCTGTGCCCACCACTTACCCCATCCTCTTTGTACACTCCTTCCAGGTAACCAGCCTCAGTCAGTTGATGCCATAGACCTAAGATTAGAGCAAAGCTAAGAAACCCTGGAAAATACCATAAAAAGATCTCCAGCCTCAGTGCACTGCCAGACCTCGCTGCAAAAAGCCTAATTCTGAGAATTACAAAATGGCCAGAATTACTCTGTAGCCTGCATGAGTCTTAGCGTCCTTCCTCCCCTTCCACTAGCCATGCTCAGCTAAACTTCTGTGAGGCCTTTCTTTCCCAGGCAGAGTCTTTACGGTGCTAAACCTGGCGGAGTCTTTGTGGTGAAAACCTCAGACTCTGGTCTTTGTTTTCAGAATCTCTGTGCAGAAGAAATCCACTATGTTTCCAACTGTGTGGACACAGGGGTGCAGTTTTGTGGATTACAGTGTGTATTTTTTGGGCAAGGCTTGCGGTGTATGAATTTGTACTGTGTTTAAGTGATGGATGGAATGTGGAAGGGTTAGGATGCACTCTATTGAGGCCTTTCCAAGTTGCCAAATGTTTTCTGTAAAGCCCAAGCGTACAGTCAGGCTTGGATTTCCTTTCCCAACATTCTCAGCTGGTTGCATTTGTACTTCTGTGGGAGTGTACCTGAGCGGTTGGGTACAGAAGAGTTGGCCTAAAAATCTTCTCGGACAATGATAAAAGAAAGATACAAGACCTCCTGCCCAGAAGTTATGCTCGATGTGGCAAGAAAATAAAGTCAATTCCCAACTTGCCCAGTAACATTGTGCTGGTTAAACAAGTCATCCAAACCTGAACATTTTCATGTAATTCTGGCGTTTCGGAGATTAAATATAGGAGCCAACCATCAGAAGGCATGGCGAGATACTAAATCCTAGATAAAACAAGAATTAAACTAGAAAAATATTAATTGTTGTAATATCACTTCCTAATGGGTTAGTTGGTTTTACATTGCCCTGAAAGAGGAAAAGTGTTGCACTTCAGTTAGAAAATGAAATAAAATGCAGTGCGCATGTATCTTGCCAAATACCAGTTTTTAAGATATTTTTGAGACCTTAAGAAAATGAACTTAAGTAGCACAGAAAGATGTTTCAGAGCACAACACTTAAGTAGATACCATTAAATTGGTTTTATAGCCTTTCATTTAGGGATAACAATTTCCTAATTTACTAGGACCTAAGCAACATTCCACTGTTTCAACCAAAGTAGCTTTCTTTTATTATTCCTAAGTGCCTCCTGATACTGAGGATCCCAGTGTGATTTCATGGAAAAAATAGTTCCCACTGTTAAAACAACCAGAAAAGCACTGGATTCATCTATTTCAGAGGATCCTTATGGTCTCTGTAGTTGATATGATAGAATGAAATAGAGACGAATCAGGGAGAGAATAGCGCGACAGACACTACTGGTGCTTACGTAGATCCCACATGCCACTCTACCTCATTCCCATCTTTCCTTGTTCATAGATCTCTTTGTTCTGAGATTTGGAGCAACCATGGGTTCAGGGATAGAGACCATCCCTGGCCTACAGATGAATCTCTATTGGTCTATGCCAGTCACGGTCGTCTTAATCACTAGATAGTCATTGGTTTAGGCATGAATATATGCTCTTACTCTGGGTTTTGTAGAATTAGAATCTCTTGGGAGAGATTGCAAAAGACTTCCTTTGCTAGAAAAAAGAGACCCACAGTAAAGTCTGTTTCCTCTGCTGGAACTCAGTATTTAGGGCCAGCCATATAATTTGTGGGGCCCACTGATGAGTGGATAAAGAAGATGTGGTATGTATACTCAATAGAATATTACTCAGCCATCAAAAAGAATGAAATTTTGCCATTTGCAATGACATGGATAGAGATAAAATATATTATGCTGAGTGACATAAGTCAATCAGAGAAAGACAAATAGCATATGATTTCACTCATATATGGAATTTAAGAAACAACAGATGAACATATGGGAAGGGGGGGAAGGAGAGAGGAAAACAAACCGTAAGAGACTCTTAGCAATATAAAACAAACTGAGGGTTGGTGAAGGGAGGTGGGTGGGGAATACGCTAGAAGGGTGATGCGTATTAAAAGGCATATGTTGTGATGAGCACTGGGTGTTGTATGTAAGTGATGAGTCGTTGAATTCTACTCCCGAAACTAATATTGCACTGTATGTCAACTAAAATTTAAATAAAAATTTAAAAAAATAATCTGTGTGGCTCAGGAAAGACTTAAAATGGGAAGATCCTTGTTTCTTTCTTCACCTGTCTCTCTCCACCTGCCATGGTGTCTTTTACTTGCTATTTTGGCATGGGTAACCTCAAAGGCATCTGAAGCCTCACCCTGCAATTCAGCATGCAGAGCTCACATTATCTCGACCCTGAATCTACTCTACCCTGCTCAGAACCCCACTGGAGGCTATGGGTTGCAGTATAGTTGGGCAGGGGCCAGGGAGCATGTGATCTAAAACCTGTTCAGCTCATATGGTGAGGCAGGACTGCACATGAGTCAAGGCTTCAAGCCCTTGGTCCTATGCTCCTTTGTCCCATTTAACTTCACTTACAAAACACAAGTCCAAAGTAAAATTATTAAGAATTTCAAGATGGCAACCACAAAGCATTAGCCCCCAGGCATGGCACTCTTCTGAGTCTGGGGCCCCAAGCAAGCATCCTGACTGCATACCCATGAAGCCAGCCCTCATCTTCATGTCTGCGTGTGTTGCCTGAGTCTGCCTCAGCCATCTTGAGACCATAAGAGGAACACGGCCAAGTTAAAGAAGAAAGGCAAAAGCACCAAAGTCTTTAACATTGTTAAGCTACTAAATTAACCAACCTTGAAAACTGCCCAGACTCGAGAATCTTGCTATATGATATAATAAATCCCTTGCTATATAGGCCACTTTTACTTGGGTCTTTCATTAGTCACAACTGAAATTATTCTAACTGATAGAAAAAACTACACATTGATGAAAAAGTCTACAAAAGGACAAGAACGGTATTAAGCTAGAGGGGTTTTACTCTGACATTCAAATCTATAGCCATTTCCTTAGAGAATGCAATTCCTGCTTTTCCCCAATCCGCAGGGCATGAGAGGGCCAGTGTGTTCCTTGGAACCCAAGCACAGACAATGTCCTCACTTTCACTCCACCCCCTCACATTCCTCCACTCTTAGAAGGCTTAACAAGTGCAAGTAGGGCAGATATTGTCAAACTATGACACAGGGGATAAACGTAACACCCACATTGATATTTAGGTGATCAAGAACTGAGATAATGGAAAGAGGTTACTGTGAGCTTCAGGAAAGTTTGAGGCAAAATTATAAAATACATGAGGCTTGCTTTGGTCTCACCTACTCTCTTTTGGATAGAGACTCTTCCCTAGGTAAATATCTTAGATTCTATTCTTGGTCATTCCTATTTTCAGTGTTAATTAAAAATTCAAGGTGAGATCTTACATAAAGGTGATTACCTGGACCCTAAAGTTCCTTTAAACTTGGAGTTTTTATGGTTCTTCATTGGCTGCTCTGAGTGTCCCCTTCTACACAGAAATCCTGGGACAGTGTATTTTTGGGGACTTCAAAAATCCATAAAACTCTTTCTTGAATTATGGGGTTAAAAGAACAAATACCCTCTGAAAAAAAGCAGCTCCAGGGAAAAGGTAAGAGAGGAGGACCTTGAAGGATGGGTGTTTGATAACATATCTGAAGGGAAAGCCACTCTGTCTAGGAGATCAGCAAGAGTGCAGGCCTGGATATGCTTCCCTCTTCTTGTGGAAGTGGGATATAACCCTTAGAAGCCTCTTCACTCCCCCTTCTCATGAATGGTTAGGCATTAAGCATGCTTTTTAGACATTTCTAGAGACAAGAACAGGTTTCTATAAATTATGGGTCACTTTTCTATTTTTATAAGTTACACTGGGTTGAATAGCATCCCCCAATAATTTATGTTCTTCTGGAAACTCAGAATGTGACCTTATTAGATGTAAGTGTACTTAATTAAGATGAGAAAATACTGGATTCCAGTAGACCCTAAATCCAGTGATTGGTATCCTTAGAAGAAGGTATGTGAAGACACATAGGGAAGATGGAGATGTGAGGATGGAGGCAGATTGGAGTTATGCTGCCATAAGCCATGGAATACCAGAAGCCACCAGAAGCTGGAAAAGGCAAGGAAGAAATCTTCCTTAGGGCCTTCAAAGGGAGCATGGCCCTGTCAACACTTTTATCTTGAACTTATAGCCTGCAGAACTGTGAGAGAATACATTTCTGTTGTTTTGACCCACCCAGTTTGTGGTAATTTGTTATGACGGCCCTAGGAAACAAAGACACAGGTAAATAATAGAAGTTGGTCTCTCAGTGGGGCCACTGACTAGGCAGAATGGTAAGGCTTGACAGCCGACCACTGACTGGGCCTTGAATTGCAGGAAGGGAAATGGAGGAGGTACTTCCTCAATAGAACATCTACTTATTGCTGTGCATGGGGGAGCAGGGCTCACCTTTCCATCTAGAAAGAGCCTGTGAAGTGAGTGATAATTGAATTGGATGTTGTCTCACAGGTCAGCATTCCAGATTGCTGTGTGCTCATGCATATGCATCTGGGTTTCTCCCACTTCTACCTTGTCATCACAACCCTCTGCCAAACAAAGTCGGATCACAAGGTCTTCCTGTTTGAACCAGTGAGTTTGTTCAGTGACATCAGACAAGAAGGCTGAAGCTGTTGGAAGTTCCCTCCCTACTAGACTAGCAGCACGTGGGTGAACCACACTCATACATTATTCAGAGGGGAAAAAATGTGGGCTTTGACTGAACTTTGAAGGCATCAGCAGCTATTCCAGAGGAGAGTGACCTATTGTTCTGCTTCACAGAACACAAAGAGCAAGTGGAATTCCTTACAGCATAGCTAATGGAGTGCACACAGACACTGTGATGAACTGGCCAGCAGACATCTTTTATGAGCTCTGAGATCCTGTGCAGCATGCCCTACTGCTGATCAGAGGAAGGATGTTCACACTTTTCTTACTTCTATAAGGTTACAACCCAGTGATACTAGGGTCAGGAGTTTCTGGAAGATAAAATGGTGTCATCTGTGGAGCATGTACTTGTCACTAGCACCAAGGTCCCCTCAGAAGGGCCACCAGGAAAATAAGGTTGGCCTTTATGAAGTTGTCTGGCAGATCCTTCCCTGAAACATGGGAAGCCCTTCCTATACCATGGAAAAATAAGAAAAATGGTTGTGAAATTCACTTTTTAAAAAATTGCACATCACATGTTTCTTTGAAACCAGAAAATCATTTTCCAAGAATGGAAGAAGGAAACTCTGACCAAAAGGATCAAATGAAGGCTAATAGGGCCTCAGTCCAGAGCATCTGCAAGCATTCTGAACTTATTCCTGGTAAGGGTTCTTTTTCAGTAACTAAATTTTAAATATTCTGTGGAGAACATAGAACAAACCCTTGTAAAGATATTTATTTATACCCTGTGTTACCACTTTGGATTTCAACAAAGACTGAGTGGGGGTTGCAGTGGGGAGAGGAAGTAGAGAGAGGATGATCTTGTTTATATTTTCCTTGGCAAAAACTTCTCAATCTGTGGATTAAACTGATCTGCCATTATAAAATCTGCTTGATTTCAAAGGTAGAAACCTAATTAAGAATAAATATGTTGATAGTACCAATTCAATTTTTAAAGTTCTGTTTTCTCATAGTAAGTACTTAACGATGTTCCAAACTTAAAAAGTACAATTCAATTCATATAATACTTATAGAAAGACATTAAAATTACTTATAAACTTATTTAACAATATCTACAATGTTTAAGCTTGTTCTGTAAAGTATATTTTAGGAATTAGGCAATATTTAGGAAAGCTACACGAATCATTTCAGGTTGCAGATTTGCCTTAATAAAAATCTTAAACAATTTTAGGCATAAAACTTATTTATAATTCAATAATTCATCCAACACTAAAAATCCTTCACTTATTCAACAGATACTATTGAGCTCCTACCATGTTCTAAATACTGTGTTGATAAGTAGGGACAGAGACAAGACTGCAACAGATGAAGCCTTCATATGAATATGTGAGTTAGGATATATGTTCCCAACATTAGCAAGTATCTCTCAGACTTCCTCTTTGAATGATATATTTAAACTTCTAATTCTGAAAGATAAATTATTATTCTAAAACAAGAAGCAGTCGTTATCAGAATTTCATAAAGTTATTTTAAGAACATAATTTGATTTCTTAAGTCTTATAAAATTTTAAGTTAACTACTTTAGATAGCCATAAAGTAATGGACAGCATTTAGCCTCCATATTGTGTGGACTCATATTTATGCTCTGTCACTCAGTAGCTTTTG
Source organism: Ursus maritimus (assembly GCF_017311325.1). Classification (NCBI taxonomy): domain Eukaryota; kingdom Metazoa; phylum Chordata; class Mammalia; order Carnivora; family Ursidae; genus Ursus; species Ursus maritimus. The sequence goes on along the minus strand of NW_024423343.1, from coordinate 77,030,657 downwards.
ATGAATAACCAGACGGCTCTTATGCCTCAGTTTTTTTATCTGCACAATGATAATAATGGTATGTACCTCATAGGGTTGTAGGGTAATGATTAAACAATTTAATGGAGCGCTTGGAATAGTTCCTGGAATGCAGTAAATTCACAGAAACGTTTTTATTTGATTTTTCACAGCTGAGTCATGGTTTCAATAATGCAATCAAATTAGGGTAAACAAGCAGGTAAGGAGAACTGCCCTCAGTTTCAGGAGACTTGAGGTTGAGTCTTAGCACTGCTGCAAAAAGGTTCAGGTAAGTCAGTAAACTGGGCTTATTTTTCCTGTGAAGATACAGCACGTGGATCCCCTTTCAATTGTCCATTCTCTCTCATAGTAAGGAAGCCTGCTTTCTGCTACTCATATGACTAATGAAGGAACTGAACTATATGGTCTCTAGCGCCCTGTCCATCTCTTGAGCTACCCTATGACCCAGCCATTGCACTACTGGGTGTTTACCCCAAAGATACAGACGTAGTAAAGAGAAGGGCCATATGCACCCCAATGTTCATAGCAGCATTTTCCACAATAGCTAAATCGTGGAAGGAGCCGAGATGCCCTTCAACAGATGACTGGATTAAGAAGTTGTGGTCCATATATACAATGGAATATTACTCAGCTATCAGAAAGAACGAATTCTCAACATTTGCTGCAACATGGACGGCACTAGAGGAGATAATGCTAAGTGAAATAAGTCAAGCAGAGAAAGACAACTATCATATGATTTCTCTCATCTATGGAACATAAGAAATAGGATGATCGGTAGGGGAAGAAAGGGATAAAGAAAGGGGGGTAATCAGAAGGGGGAATGAAACATGAGAGACAAACTGAGGGCCTCAGAGGGGAGGGGGGTGGGGGAATGGGATAGACCGGTGATGGGTAGTAAGGAGGGCACGTATTGCATGGTGCACTAGGTGTTATACGCAACTAATGAGTCATCGAACTTTATATGGGAAACCGGGGATATACTGTATGGTGACTAACATAATATAATAAAAAATCATTAAAAAAAATTCTGTGACACTGTGATTCCAATGGAACCATAATTCATACCTGGGAAATATTTTGATAGTAACTACTTTGTTAGAAAAGTATTTCTTCAAATGGTATTTATAGATATAGTTGAAGGCAGCTCCTCCCACTGAAAACTACTTCTATAAATTAAAGCAAGGTAGTAGAAGATGTTCAGGCTGGTGAAATGAATTTTGATATTTAATTGAACATTCCAAATAAACTCATTAGAATCCAAGAGCTTAGAGGTGGTCTGAATGAAGAATTGAGAATCTGTTGTGATAAAGGGTGCCAGATGGTTTTTGAATTCTTCAAAGTGCTTTTGTATCTATTATTTCATTTTCTCTGCTTTGACTGTAACTTTTTCAGATGAGCTCTGCACTAGAAACCTGATATTCCAGGTTTTCCATCAGCCATATCACTGCTCTCTGAGGAGCAGATTACCTAGATCTTTGGGTCAACTTACTTATATGAATGTCTTTCTCTTGTGGGCATTTAATTTTTTTAAAAAAGTTACTTGGGAAAAGTTCACTTTCAAATAGCCAAGTTGCAGTTATAAAAAGAAATATGAATTACACACCCAAGCACAGTCTTGAGACTTAGCAGTCTTCATAAGCAGCAGTTTTATTTCCATACATAGATTTTTAATCATTGGCACATCCTACTCAAAAACTATACATTGGGGACTATATAATTATTTGCAACATTACCATGGTATTTAGATATATAGAAGCAAACACACTGGGCTAAAAAGAAACATACTTGTGGGATGACAAAATATCTCACATTGCCTTGAGATTTTCTTATTAAAAATCCTCAAATTATTGTGACACATTAGGGACACATCTAAAATTTGAAAAACTTAGGGAAGTTTCAATTTAGTAGTTTGGGTCTATCTTGACTGAATATCATTGTGACTGCAAAATCTAACAAATAAATTGTCAGGTATCCACCATAATGATGAAGGGAAATATCCAATGAAAAGAATCGTCAATTCATTGAGTATATATCACCAGTCTTCTATCTTCTACTATCTTGCAAATCATTCCTTTTTAAGTGAAGATAAATTAATTTCAGCCATTTTGGCTCATGCGTGCGCGCTCTCTCTCTCTCTCTCTCTCTTTCTCTCTCTCTCTATATATATATATTTTAACATCTGCTATGTGCTTTTACCTGTGTAATACCTCCTAGGTTAAGATATGGCATTTGTCTCTGGTGGGTTTTTTTGTTTGTTTGTTTAATATAGTAGGAGACGTCACACAAAAAACACACAAAACAATTCCTCCAACTCCATTACTATCACCCTGGCCTAAGATGCCATCATCTCATCCCTAGATTTTGTTTCATATCCTCTTTGTCCCTCCTTTCAACCTCCTATAATCTTATTCTGCATAGAAGTCAATGATTATCCATTGCACTTCAGATAAAATCCACACACTATTTAGCCTTGTCATGGGGGGGAGGGAAGAGGAGGAGAAGAAATCATGATGCTATTTCCCTAGCTTCATAGTTTTCAAGTTCCTATACAATATGGGCCTATCTAGTTCTCATAATTACATTACGTACTATCACTGCAGGCTATCTTCTCCTACCAGAATTAAGGCCAGTGAGAGTAGGTGTCTTTACCTTTCTTGCTCTTTGTATCTGCATTGTTTAGAACAGTGTCAGGCATGTAGGATTTGCCCAATTAATATTTCTTGCAAATAATGAATAGGAGAGTATTATATCCTTTCCTATATTTTGGTATGTTAAATTTGCAAAATGTGTGCAGACATTAAAAATAGGATAGTCTTTCATAAGGCTGTCACATGTAATACATTCAAAGAATACATTCAAATACATTCAAAAAGAAAATAATTTTTAAAAAGTGAGATGGACAGTAAGCATAGGTATACTTCGCAAAAGGTTGAGACATGAGATGAGCTTAGAAAAATAATCTGAATTTTAACAGGTGAACAGAGAGATGAAGGATAGTGTTCTGGAGCAGCAAATGACCAAAAGTGAGCCAGGAGTGTGAGTAGGTGGATGGATATAGTTGGAGGAAGACTTTAAGGAGGTCAAAATGATAGACCCGAGCATTCAGGCTAAAGGAGAATAGAAACAAAAGTGTGGTAAAGAATGGCCAAACTGGGGCGCCTGGGTGGCACAGCGGTTAAGCGCCTGCCTTCGGCTCAGGGCGTGATTCCGGCGTTATGGGATCGAGCCCCACATCAGGCTCTTCTGCTGTGAGCCTGCTTCTTCCTCTCCCGCTCCCCCTGCTTGTGTTCCCTCTCTCGCTGGCTGTCTCTATCTCTGTCGAATAAATAAATAAAATCTTTTAAAAAAAAAAAAAGAATGGCCAAACTATCAAAGGACTTGAACAGATTAGCAGAGGAGATCAGAATTTATTAAGTAGGAAAACAGAGGGGATTAAATAATTTGGGGTAGATAAACATGACAAAAGCAGTGTTTTAAGAAGATTCCTCTAGTAGCATATGCAAGGTGAAATAAAGTAGGTAAATAAATCTAGGCAAGAAGACATGGTAGCCAATGTCAGTCTTTGGGAATAAGGTGATAAGAGCCATAGTGTGAAGTTACAAGGATAATGTGGGAGGTGTGGGAAATGACAAACCAAAGAGGACAAAAAGAACTGATGATGAGAATTTGGATGAGGGAGAAGGGAGAAAGGCAACCAAAACTAAGAAGATACCATGTGCACTAGGAAACTCTTCTATCCAACAGGAGACTGAAGAAATGTGAAGCCATATTGCTTAAAGTCAAGCATTCTATACCCAAACATAAGGACCACCTGTGTGCCTCAGTTTCCTATGTCTTTCTCTGTATTTGGATAAAGTTAAAGTATGTCACTCTATAACCCTGTTATTAAAATATGGCTCTTTCAACAAACTGATGGTTACCAGAGGGGAGGTGGGTGGGGGATGTGTGAAAAAGGTGATGGGAATTGAGGGTACTTGTGGTGATGAGCACTGGGTGATGTATGGAATTGTTGAATCACTACATTTTACACCTGATACTAAAACAACACTGTATGTTAACTACACTGTAATTACAATAAAAACTTAATAAATAAAAAAATATGGCTCTTTCAAAGACTCTCTTTGAGTTATCCATGTATATTTATAGTTTCTTCTTTTTAACAATCAACAAATAGTTTCAACAATATGCTGTGTATGATGAGCATCTGTTAAGGTATCTTCCAAGTACCTTTCTATGTCTACTCCATTCACAGAAGACGGTCTGGCTGGTAATACCTAATTGGATACTGAAGTGTATACCCAACTCAAAGTGGTCCAATCAGAAACTTGCCTTGAGACTTTTAAGCAGCACACAATAAGGAGAAAGGATCTGACACATGTTCATTCTAGAACATCCCAGAAAAAGCTCATGAATTTGGACCAGCTTTGTCTTCATCCTTTCTAATACTTCATTGTCCAAGTTTTCTTTGATGTCTTAGAGTCTATTCAACATATTTCTTTTGTATTTTCTTATCTTTTAAAAATCATCTTCTGGTTTCTATTGTATATGACTCAAAGAAATTTAATCAATTCCTAGAGTAAAATACTTTAGAACTGGTATCAATTGTAGATGCAGATGTTTCTAGTGGAAATGGTAAAAGACAGCAAGACAAATGTAACTTGGGAGCTTAGAAAGAAAGTTTGCGCATTAATAAAACTCTTCACAAAATTCATCTAAGAAAGGCAAGCAACAATTGACTCATGCACACAGATTTCTGCTTCTCTTTCTCCTCCCAGAGAACTGATATTTTTGGTAGGGAGATTTTCTTGCATTTCTCCATCTTATCACCTCCTTCCTCAAAGAGAAAATTCTAAATGTGGAGGATGTAGAACAGATCAGCTGTGGTCCTATTTAAAAAGGTAGAAGGGTGGTGTGCCATTACAGGAAGCTGAAAAACTGGGGAGGACAAGATGACATGAGTACTTACAGGATAGGTTAAATTACCAGAAATAACATGTGAGTTGAGACAGAACAGCTTAACCAAAGGTGTTGCTGGCTTCCCCTTGTAATTGGGATTCTAACAGCACAAATGCTTAGCAGGGTTGCAACACCCACTCTCCTGCAGGTTGAAAGCCTATGAAAAGAGCAATCTATTTTTATAAGCGGCACCCAAGGAGGTTTCTACTTAGTTCAGTACTTTAGTTCATTAACAAAAATACTTTTGTGTTACATTTGATTGGTTTTATGTTCTGGTTTACTTCAGAATATTTTGGTATGCTCACCGAAGTTCACCAAAAAAAAAAAAAAAAAAAGCTCTTTTAAACATAAGAATCAACAAGAGGGGACTAGGAGTATTTCTTCCTTTATCCATTCATTTAGAAATATATATTAATGCTGTCACGTATCCTCCTGGAAAGTGATTTTATAAGTTGTTTTAAGGATGCAGGTCTTGCTTGCATTTATCTTGCTGTGGTAGAGAGGCAAACACTAAACAAAGAACAGTATAAAAATAAGATTACAAACTGTATCGAGTCAACTGAAATATGAGAAAATATGGGAAACAGATAGGAATTTAATTTCATTAGTGAAGATGATTAGGGACATCCTCTCTGAGAAAGACTTAAGTTGAGTCTGGAAGACCGGCTGTGTCTTAGCCAAGAAAAGGGGAGGGGTAGGTTCGGAGGCAAGAAAGGGCACTCCCGAAAAAGTGAAAAGCATGTGCAAAGGTCTTGTGGAAAGAACTCAGTGCATTTGAACAAATGAAAGGGTCCAGAATGGCTGCGGCATAGTGAGGCAGGGGGTGGCACGCCATTAGAGGAAGATAAGATGACAGAGGTCCTTATAGGAGAGGTTAGGGATTTGGGTTTCATCTCGAGTGTGACAGGAAGCCACTGAAGGTGGAGATATGAATATCATTTCAATGTTGTAGACGACTCAGATTGCTGTGTTGAAACTGGTGTTGTCATAGATCAGCAGTAGAAGCAGGGAGGCCGGTCTGAAGGTCAAGGCAGTTACCCAGGGAAGGATGAGAAGCTACTGACTGAGCGTGGTGATTGCAAAATGACTATGGAGTTCTAGAATTAATCTTCTAGAGTCTACCTACTGCTCGACTTGGAAAACTACTTTAAAAAAGCATAGGTATAGTCAAATGGCATTTCTTCGGTCACAATTTCATCTGAGGTGTTTTTGTTTGAGTATTTTATTTTGCTTTTAATTTTTAAAAGTTTAAAAATACAAATGTGCATAGAAAAAAACCTACATCATTTAGATACATACATACACATGTATTTTTAGAAAAGATTTAGTTATTAATCTGAGAGACAGAGAGAGATAGGGGAGAGAGAAGGAGAGACAGAGACAGATGGCACGGTGGGGGGAGGGGCAGAAGGAGAGGGAGAAGGAAACTTGAACAGACTTCACACTGAGCGTGGAGCCCAACATGGGGCTTGATCTCGACCCTGAAATCACGACCCTGAGATCATGACCTGAGCCAAAACCAAGAGTCGGATGCTCAACCAACTGTGCCACCCAGGGGCCCCCAAATATACACATGTATTTATCTAAAATATAAAATCATATTATATGGACTGTTCTGTTACTTGTGATTTACACTTAACAACATGTCCTAAACATGTTTCCTTGTCAAGATCTGTAGATCTTCATTCTTCTAATGGCTTATTGATCTTCTTACCGTATGAATGAACAACAACTTACTCTGTAATTTTTTATTGATAGGCATTTAGATTGTTTCTAATTTTTCACTATTACAAATAATGCTATATTTTTATTACAAATAATGCTGCAGGGTACATCTCTATGTATTTCTATGTACATTTAAACACACTTTTTGGGACATTTTTATAAAATTAATAACCAGGAATAGAATTGCAAGTCCCAAAGGCTGGGGTGGCAGATGTGGGGCTCAAACCACTTGCTCCTCGGGGATACACTCCATATTTGTGAGATCCCTTCTGCTTGTGGGTTGCCGCACCACGGGTGGGGGTTTTGGTGCAACTGTCTCTGCCTCTCCCATTTATCTCGACGTGGCTTTTTAACCCTTTGTTGTGGAGGAGCTGTTCAGCTAGTTTTTAGGTCTTTTTCAGACAGAACTGTTCTATCTGTAGCTGTAGATTTGGTGCGTCCCTCCGTGGAACTGGGTTCAGGGTCTTTCCATATCACCATCTTGAACCCTCTCCTCCCTGAACATCGCACAGATTTTAATAATGACAATTTTAAACATGCTACCCCAGGGCATCCACTCACCTTAAAAACACTGACTTCGTGTCTCTCTTCTAAGACCAGGAAAAAAATCTGCTTTTCCATAATCTATTTTGAGATTAACTCCAAGCCTGTCATCCTATTACTGTCTTTTCCAAGCCACCCTTTGCCTTCTTCTTCTTCCACTTTCCCTTCCTATGAAAACACTTGGGATTTATGCCTCCACTGTACCAGATCAGTTATTTACATATACATGTATGGCCCATTTTATTGTATTTACTAGTAGGTTTTTATTTTTATTTTACGTTTCTCATTAAATCATCAGTATCATTAGATTAATAAAACATGTTCTCTATTTTTTATATAAGCATCCTCCATTCTTCCCTACCAGGACACACACACACACAGTCTAGAATAGTTCTCTGCCCAGACATGATCCCAGAAAACGTAGCTGCCTGACTTTATTTCAGAGCGCCATGCAGCTGCCGTGTGGGATGCCCGAGGACGAGCCTGCGTGTGTGTTTGTCAATGGTGACTGCCTCCAAGGGCAATACCTAAAGCAGAACACAATCAATATTCAGCAGACTCATTTCTTTGGCAGCTGAAATGAAGCTGCAGGAAGCTTGCTGTCACTGATACAGTCTTGGATGCCTGCAACTGTAAATTCACCCTCCCACCTGCATAACCCAATAGAAATCCCCCAGCTTTGGAATACATCCCCCTCACTGTGGGTCGGATAACAAGCCTTCAGGGGACACGATCATAAGTAATGAGAGATTGAGAGAGCTGAATCCAAGTGATATGTACAGGAACCTTTAGTGGGCAGAGTGTAACTACGGGATTCAGGCTTCCATGTTGCTCTTGACTATTCATTCTTTGCCACTTCTTATCTTCTTCCTTTATCTCGCCATCACCAGACAATAAACTTTCTTATTTGAGTAACTAGAGAAGGGGATGATATGGTGCATCAAATGTTCTCTTTCCTGGGTACTGCCACCACAGCTTAATAGTTAATTTGGATTCACAGATATTCTGCATTTTACCATAAGTCTCTGGAAACACATACCTGGATAAGTCACAAAGATATTCAAGGTCTTGTAATGACAGGGGCATCCTTAGGAAAACCAACACTTTGCGTAAAGTATTATACATACAGAAAACAAATTGAAATTGCTCTGACCATACCACACACCTTAGAAATTGTTAATTTGGAAAAAAAAATCTTATCATTATTCATTTACTTTGTGTCACTCACACAAAGGTGAGCTGTGAATGAACCTTCTTTCTGTGCTTAGTTGTTGTTTGGTAATCATATAAAATGGGGGTTTATTTTCAATTAAGCGGTTTTCCTGTGACAGTAATGAGTCTATCATTGCTTTTTAATTTTCAACTGAAATGTTCTCATCAAATAAGAAGGTCATTGTCCAGAATACGGAATTGTCCCTTCCTGAGATTCTCTTGGATTTCATTGGAAATGAGTTTCTCCAAACACTGACCCAGCTCAACCCCATTTAGTTTCTCAGAGAAGATGAGCTCATATCCTGGTGGGGTGGCGCTCTGCATGGTACAGTCCCAATAATATGACCATTGCTTGTGTATAAAATAAAGCTAAGAATTTTAAATTGTACAGCTAGCTAACAGAGGAGGGTACTGTCTGTGTGGGAAACACTACATGATTCATATTTTCTTTGAAAAATTAAAGTCATATTTCTTTGATGTGTCAACAGTGATGACTGGAAGCAGATTGCAAAGTCTTTGTACTAAACTGAAGGGAGAAAGTGTCAGAGAAAGCAGGAGAGCAAATGAGAGACTTTTCTTAGATCAAGCAGGAAGAACAATATTGCCAGAAAACATACCTGAACCGAGTGCACAGACCTTGGAACGTACTAGCAGCATAACCTAATGGTGCAAGAGAAGCAACAGTAAGAGAAAAATGTGAACAGAAATACTTACTCTTGTATAGCTATGAAAATAAATGAATGGAGGGCACTGAGAGCATCTGAATATTTGTGTGAGGCAAGAAAACAAGGACACACATTGAGGGAGAGAACAGGCAGGAAGAGGAAGATACTGTTCCCAAAATAATCTGGTGCCATGACTAGAGTGCTGTATTCAGACTCTCTTGTCTACCCTTCCCTTCCTCTGTCGTCATTCTGCTGTGATCGCATCAGCAGCACTTCAAATATTTAAATCTTAATATGCCAAACATATATCACACTGGCCAAAATAAGAGGTGAGAAAGGAAGCTCTATGTACAAAATAGTTTCTCTAGATCCATTAAAAATAGAAAGTCCAATTCTATTGTCCTTGAAGGGATGCGAATGGCAAGAGGGAAGTGGCTCTCCTCTCAAGTTGGAGAGAACTCTGGGGAGGAGGTTAGAAGGAAGAAAGGTGATTCATCCTCTTCTTTAGGGAAGTAGCTCTTTAAATGATCTCTGTCTCACTGATTCCCATAGTTTGGGGTTCTGGTGATGTCAGCTGTTACTTCCTTCAAGAGCTCAATCACGACACTTTACTCCCCTAATGACTTTGTTTCACCACCAGGATTTTGGAGGCTTCAGTGGACATGTTACTGAGTGCTCTGGGTCCTCTTGCCAGTGATTTTGCCCTCAAGCCAAGGAAGGGATAGAATCTGGGAGGGGCTCAAGGAAACCAGCCCCGCTCACTTCCGCCTCAGTGAGCACACGCTAAGAGAAAGAAGAACCCACTGTTCCCTCTGGGACTGCACCGAATTCCCAGCATTTCATGAGGAACTCAAGATGCTCCAAGGCAGCCACTGCCCTGCTTCTAAACAATGCACACTTTCTCTAAGAAGGTTCTCTCAACTCTCAAAAAACCCAAGGCTATTATTTTTAATAATTAGTATTATTGATATTAATTACTAATATTAATATGGACAGTCAGAATCTCTCCAGAGAGATAACCTAACTGGGAAAATGGATCAAGCTGAATGTAGAACTTGCAGCTAGGGTGGTGAATTTGAAGGCACTATATACAACAATGGCGGCTCTGAGTGGATTCAAATATAATTCCCGTGAAAATACAATCAATGGCGCTAGGGAGTGGATGCCCCAGCATATCACTAGTATAGAGCTATTCTGACTGAAATCTGAAAATACTCTTATTAAATGGAGTTAGAAAGAATACCTGGCAAGGCTCCCTCCATTGCTTTTCAGGAAGTTTTACAAAATGGTGGGGGTGGAAGCCCTCCCAAGTTAGAGAATATTATGCTGACAGCCCTAACATCATTGGCTTGCAAAGACCTCATGAAATGTGACAGGCTGGAAATATAGGTGGTATAATGAGGCACATACACAGTATTTTCAAGGGTGCTAGCAGCTTTGTCATGGCTCTTTTCCCCCAAGGCAAGTAAGGTTCCCAAATTCATCTGTCTATTTTCATATATTTTCTTTTTCTTCATCATTCCTCCCCCTGTATCTAACGTACTGCCATTCAGTGGATTGTGCCACATTTCAAATATATATATCCCTCGAGGAAACAAAAGATACTCAGACATCTTGACCACTTGAATGAAAAGAGAACATCTTACTAGAGGATATATGATCAAAATAGTTGTTTTCTAAAGATAGTCTCATGTGAGATTTATGGCTTGCTTTATTCAGGAATCATATTTTGTTTGAAATCATCAACATTGTCTTGCATCAACACTTTAAAAACTCTTCTAATTAAAGTAACAAATCATCAAAGTTCATATAAGACAAGTACGTATAATGTCTCTTATTTTAGAAATGGGCAATACAGAATAAGATCAAAGCAGTAAATAATAAGGATGGTATGGACGGAACAGGGCTTATGTAATTGAGATGTCCCAGTTTTCTGCAGAGGCTGACCTCAATTACACACAGAATAAAGTATCAGAGTTTGCAGTTTCCCTGATGTAAAATTAAGAAAAATGTTATAGATAAATGTAGAAAATTTTATGCACGTATATACAAAGGGAAACAGAAAAGTCATGAAGTTTATCTTTTTATTTTGTGGATGGTCTTTCATATTTAGCCCTAGCAAAAAACTAGTTTTACTTATAAGATAATACCACACGAGACAGTAACTCTTTTTCCAAGTAAAGCCTTCAGTCATCTAAACAACCATGCTGGATCAACCACACAGCCATTTTGTCTTTGCGCAGCAGCTGGTAGTTGAAAGAGACCCATGATCTCTCTGGAATTTTAGGTATCCCCATACTTTGTGGGGACAAAAGCAGAACTTAGGACAATGGACAAGAAATTTTGAGTTAGCAGATCTGCGTGGACAATCCATTTCCTGCCCTGTTCATTTTCTCCAGCTATAACATGGGAATCATAACCCCCTTCTCGTATGTGCTGGCTGTGAGAAACTTTCTGAGTGATCTCTGCCTTATTTACTCCCTTCCTCTTCTCCTTCCTTGTTCTCCTTGTCACTTTTGCTTTCTCACTTGTTCTCTCATTCTCCTTGGGACCGATATTCTGAGGGCAGCAAGGGGTTCTTATAGGAAACATTCAGCCACTATCTCCTGGCCCAGGAATGGGGACTTCTAGTGAGTATGTGTGGATAGATTTGTTCTCCTATCCACACATACTCCTAAGGATGTTCCTTAGGAAATCCTCCTGCTAATATGTCCCCAGAGCTTTGATACCTAACACAGTCTCCCCAGGATGAGCCTGACTGTTCCATTCACCTGAGGGTTTTTTTTTTTTTTTAAGATTTTATTTATGTTTTTATTTAAGAGAGAGAGCACAAGCAGGGGCAGTGGCAGAGGGAGAAGCACGATGTGGAGCTCGATCTCAGGATCCCAAGATCATGACCTGAGACAAAACAGACACTTAGCTGACTGAGCCACCCACGTGCCCCTCACCTGAGGTTTTGATGAACCCTCGTTTCACTTCCTCAGGCATTCGGGGTGCTATGTCTTCCTGAGGATTTCCTAGAAAAGGTTGTACATAGATAATGTTGTACCTTCTGACCTCTCATGTGGAGTGTAAGAGACAGTCATGATTGCAATGTACATAATTAGCCAAAATGTAATTATTCTAGAGATAAAAATCATATCATCATCATGATCACTAACATTTGACTAAGTAGCAGGCACAGTATTAAGCACACAGCATTCAATACATTATTTGACACATCAATATCATGAGACAAGGAGTATCATCATCCTCATATCACAACGGGGAAGCCTGCATTTTCCCCAAGCTCACACAGGCAGAACGTGACCCCAGTAATTTCACCTCCAGATCCAGCACCTTAACCACTGTACTCTTAGCAACGATGAACTTCTCTTTCACCCAGAAAAACCATCCTGCTCACTTGCCACTTCTGGACTATAGCAACAGTAATTCGCGCTGAACCATTGCCAGCCCGTTGGCATTGTCTGAGACAGCTGGCTCACTGCGGTTGGTACCTTTTGCAGCCCCTCATCTCAGTGATGCCAACTCTCCTCTCATTTCTTACTTTGCTTAAGGTTTTGACCTTTCTTCGATTTTTCTTAAGGTTTGCTCTCTTTGATTTCACCTTCCCGCACCCCTTGTCTACCTCTCTGATCTTGAAAAGTCCTTTGAGTTTTGCTTTACCTTCAAATGGGATCTTCTTTTGCAGCACCTTTGTTGCTATTGGCTTCCGAGAAACCCAGTCCTCCCTTTCCCATCCCTTTTAACTAGTCTCCTAACATTCTCCACGGTAACAATTAAGGGCTGGGAAAAGCACTTTACAATTTATAAAGTACTATAAGAATATGAGTTGTTAATAATTAATTAAAACGTCATTATTCTGAGAAGCAATGTAGTATGGAATATAATCAGCCCGTGTACTGCTCATATACAGCCTGAACCGAGTTTAAATTCTGGTATTACCACTTCCTGAATGCTTCTACTAAAGTAAGTGACCCATGCTTTCTGAGCCTCAGTTTTCTTATGTCTAAGATGAAGATAATCATGCTTATTTCCCAACATGGTTTTGTGATCATTAGACTTGATATAGGATGCTAGTAATAACCAGTGTTCACCAGCACTACTAAGGATCTGGAACTATGCTAGCGACTGTAAGTGGAAGCCCTGATCCCCAATCTGATGTATTTGGACATTAGGCCTCTAAAGAGGTAATTAATGTTAAGTAAGATCCTAAGGATGGAGCCCTGACCCAGTGGAATTAGTGTCCTTACAGGGAGAGAGTCCCCTGCTGTGTACTGCACACAGAGAAGATGGCAACCATCGGCAGCCAAGAAGAGGGCCTTCACAAGAAATCAATCCACTGGCATCCTAATTTCGGGCTTCTCAGCCTCCAGAACTGTGAGGAGATTTCTATCCTTAAAACCACTCAGTCTTTGGTATTTTGTTATGGCAGGTGGAACAGACTAATACAGTGCTGCAGTGTTCAAAGAAGGTGCTTTCTTTCCCCTTAACATCTGGCCTAGATGTGTCTGTTGGCCTTTAACGAGAACTGAAGGGCTGCCATTTTACCAATGCAACCTCAAGGCTTCCATAAGAAATCTTTACCTTTTCTTGTGTACTCCATCCAAATGTTATCTATGTTGGAAATAGTGAAGTGATAAGGAGTTTTCTCTCTTACTTAAGAATGCTTTAAAGAACTTCACAGAAAGTAAATTGCCAATTGCAAATTTCTATAAATGTGTACTGATTTTCCCTACGATATCTGTGTTAAAAAATATTTAATGATGTGTCAGGGTAGCACAGTCAGTTGGGCATCCAACTCTTGGTTTCAGTTCAGGTTGTGATCTCAGGGTCATGAAGCTGAGCCCCACATTGGGCTCCACACTCAGCACTCAGTGCAGAGTCTGCTTAACACTCTCTCCCTCTCCCTCTGCCCCTCCCCCCCACTCTCTCTCTAAAATAAATAAATAAATCTTAAAAAAAGAAATATTATATGCTATTATTATTTTTTGGCATTGTTTTTCCCAGATGCAATTTGATACTGGGTAATCTGACAACATGTGAATCATAGTATACTTTATCTGAATGTTGGACATTGCTCAGATGGGCAGCTGTTTGGATATATATATTTCCATCAGATAACTCAGAGCAGTACCACTCAATAAATATTTTTAAATGATATTTATAAGTAATATAAATTTTACCTACAAGTATAATCTCAAAAAGGAATATAATGTTACATCTATATTATAAAGAAGAATTTTTAAAATTTATAATAATATAATTACTATTTCAAAGTGATTTCCATAGAAAGCAAAATGAAACAGATGTTTCCTTCTCTCCCTAAAATTGCCATGAATTTGATAGATACCAATGTGTTGAGTTGAAGAACCAAATATCATAAGGGGATTATCGTCAGTGATGGAATTTTCTAAAATAGTAAAAAACTCTTAGTAAGGTTCCAAAATAAACAAAAACAGGACAACACAAGATAACTCGTTCCTTAATTAGCAAACATGAGTAAAATAGCATAGGCAATTAGCTCCCATCTTCTGCCCAACGCCCTTCTCAGTTGGAGGTGGGCTGAGTTCTAATCCTGTTGATAGGTGAAGACATAGATGCAAGAGCAAAGCCAGGCATAAATATAGCAGGCAGCTCTATTTAGGAGAACAGCAGGGAAAAGGTGGATTATTCTACTGGGGTCATGAACTAATAACCAACTCCTCAGGAGATTCCTGGAATTGCTGCTGCTGTTCTGGAAGTTTCAGCCAGCCACCAAACCCAGAATTGTCCCCCAAAATCCTAAGCTGGAGCAGACAAGTGTCTGAAGGTAGAACCATACTTGGTCTGAGACCTGGGTATATTTGGATCGTGGATCTTGCATTTAAGCCAATGGAACCATTACTTCCCAGCTGAGTATACAACTTTACTTTGGTCATTTAATTCATTTGCAATAACGTCGCCCAGCATTCTACACACTATTGGATTTTTTAGACCCTGCTTATCAAATTATTGTGGCGTTTTATGTAAAATCTCTTGATTTATGCACTAGTTTCATTCTTGGAAAATTCAGTGTGTATTAATGCAATGCAAAACTTTATGTAGATGTGTCACTGGAGTTAGGTTCTAGCTTGAGATCATTTTTAAGAGTTTATTCCCTTTTTGAATACCTGGAAGTAATCTCAAAAGTCCTGTGGGAGCCAGAATCATTCTTTGTTGTGTGGGATTATCCCCACATATTGCTGGATATGTAGCATCACTGGCTCCCACCCACTAAATTCCAGTAGCTTTTTCCCCCAAGCCCCGACCCCTCACACACCTCAGGTCATGATCTCAGAGTCATGAGATCGAGTCCCACTGGGGCTCCTCACTGGGTGCTGGTTGCTGGGCATGGAGCCTTCTTAAGATCTTCTCTCTCTCACTCCCTCTGCCATCACCCCACCCCCCCCGCCCCACCGCTTGCTTTCATGCTATAAAAAAAAAAAAGAATACAGTATTTCCTCCTTTGGGAACCACTAATAGAGGTTAATAAAACATTGGCTTTGGAGTTAAGCAGAGCTGAGTTCTAATTTTAAGTTGGACTTTGGACAAGCTATTAAAATTAAGACTGGCTTGGAGTTCGACTCTATAGTAAAAAGTCCCTTGAAACACTTGACCCAAATACCAAGTCTCTTTTACTTAGAAATGGAATCATTTTCTTCATTTAGCAAATTTCACGACTGTCTATTATGTTCTAAGGCTTTTAATAGATAGTGGGGGGGGAGAAGGTAATGAAATAAACATGGTATGTGAACCTACTACTGCAATGATTGGAAAAATGTTTTGTTAGTCTAGAGCTACCAGAATAAAACAAACTCAAGATAGTCAGTTATATTTGAATTCCAGATAATAAATCATTTTTAGTACAGGTATGGCCCATGCATTGGGGGGTATTTAAATTTTATGGAAATTCCCAATGCATAAAATACTTATACTGAAAAATTATTTGTTTATTTAAAATTCAAATGGATTTGGGTCTTCTGCACCTTATCTGGCAATCTTGTTAGTGACTGATATGATTAATATATTAGCATTACCTCATGCCCATGCTTAGCTGAAATACTTCAAAATAATGCAATCACTAACATATAGAGATGTTTAAAGCTTAATATACCTTTATGGGTAGACAAAAGTTTGTATTTAAAATATAGCCCATTTAGTGCTCGCTTTGGCAGCACATATACTAAAAAAATGGTCCATTTACAGATAAGTGACCTTACTGAACACCTGAAAGACAGAAAAATGGGACTTGGAGTTTAAAAAAGTAGTTATTTTATAAAAACACATATTTTTAAAAAATCTAAACCATGTTTCCTAATCTTGGGGCCCAAGGCTAGGTTTCCCGATCCCCATGAGATAGTACACAACATTTTGCATATCTCTGCCCTTTTCTGGAAAAAGGGATCACAGCATCTGTTAG
The DNA here is from genome assembly GCF_017311325.1 of Ursus maritimus. NCBI lineage: Eukaryota > Metazoa > Chordata > Mammalia > Carnivora > Ursidae > Ursus > Ursus maritimus. The sequence goes on along the minus strand of NW_024423343.1, from coordinate 77,014,097 downwards.
AGTCTCAAAAATCTTAAAAATCAAAACATATTAGGAATAACTGAACTCAAAACAAAGTTCAGAAACCACTCAGAGAATAAACCAAGGAACTTTCATCCTCTTCCCCAAACAGACATTTTCCAAGAATTTCACTTCTTTTACTGAAACTCTTTATTCCAGGGAGAGGTCACTTAAGTAATATAAGTCCTTGGAAGGACCAGACAACCACCTTATCATTCAACAGTGTAGAGGAAGGATGGCATTTTCAATGATTAAAGCACTTTTCCTTGAATTTCCTTTTCTTACCTCTATGCTAAATGAAATAAAATGGAAAGACTGCACAAATAGATGGGTGATTTTATTGTTCAAACATTATCCCGTTTATCCTCCTAAGCCTTTATTACCTCTGTCCTCAAATACTGTTTTTTCTTATTTCTTTATTTTTAAGGGACAACATTACTATTGTTCATTAAACAGCATGATGACTAGTCTGTCAGGGTGTTAATGCTCCTAGAAAGATCATCACCTACTCCTATATACTTCAATAATAATAATTCTTTCACAAAAATTCTATTGTCCTAGTAACTTTTGTTAATTTCTTTCATCTGAAAAATGGAACTAATACTGCCTAATCTGAATGTGTCAGTCAGTTCAGGCTTATACTATAACAGAAGGCCATAGGTAGACTAGGTGGTGTGAACAACAGAAACATATTTTCATGCTTATTGAGATGGGAAAATCGAAGATCAAGGTGCCAGTCAATTCAGTTCCTGGTGAGGACCCTCTATCTGGCTTGCAGAAGGCTGTCTTCTCATATACCCTTACATGGCAGAAAGAGAGAGAGAGAGAGAGAGGGAGAGAGATTGGGAGAAAGCAAGCTCTCTGGTATCTCTTCATAGACGGACATTAATTCCATCACGAGCTCCACCTTCATGATCCAACATCTCCCAAAGGCACCATCTTCAAATACCATCACATTGGGGATTAGAATTTTAACATATGAATGGGGGGCAGGCACAACCATTCACTACACAGCAGAAGGCTACTGTGCAATAAATCTGTGAAAGGGCTTTAGAAACTTTAAAGCGTTGCATCACTGAGAGCGTTGAAACTGTAGGGCATGAATAACGTTGGATGTACGCTACTACTACTAAAAGGAGCCGAACTTCATTAAGTGTTCATTTCATGTAAGTCATTATATACATTATCTCCTTTAATCTTCAGACATGTCTATAATGGCATTTTCATTATTATTACTAATAGAAAACACCGACAGATAGCTTGATCATACCCAGATCACATTCTTTGGAAAGGACAATAATGCTAACAAATTTCAGACATGTTTGACCAAGCCAAATACAGACAAAATACAAAAACATTAGGAGTGAAAAGACTGTAAAATCACAGGACGGCAGAGATAATAAGAAACTTGAACTGCTTGCTGCTCAGTCATATAATCCATGAATGAACATGAACCAGATGACTTTATAGCTAGATACAAATATGCAAATTCAAGTAGTAGAGGAAGTGGAAAAGAAATGCCAAATGAAAGAGACCACGTTTGTAGCAACTGTTACCTCGGAGGGGGCAAAGGAGATGGAGGTCTATCACTGTGCTCCGTATGCATTAGCAGCGGCTCACTCTCAAGCCTTCTGATCAGGGGCATATGGTCAGATACCAGTTTTTATTTCTAGAACACATACAACGAGTTTGCGCAACATTGTTATGCAAAATTTAGTCTCAGCTTTCTTCTAGGACGGCTACTAAAATTCTGAAAAGCACTATGTGAAATGAGGAATAGAAAAATAATTACAACACAGTTCACAACACCTGAAAACAAAATTAAATCCTCTACTTAGATGCAGCAGGAAAACTTTTACTTCGTTTCAGTCATCTGAATTGGGTTATGTCTGTCTGGAATTAGTTCATTTGTAAAAACATTCTTTAGTGAATAGATAAATTCCTTATGATCTGCTAGCATTTGCAGCTTTGGAAAAAAAAATCACTCTGACCTGGGAATAATTATTTAGTATTTATATGTTCTTTTTCTCACACTTGCAGGATGTGCTTTATGATGACTTTATGAGTTTCAGAACAGTTAATTGCATATTTACAAGGTGCTTCAGAAGAATTCCGAGCTCTACTTCTCCATTACAATTACCGTCAACTTCTGGTAGCTGTAAGAATAGCTGTTTTTTGCACAGATCTTATATTTTACGTGTTTTCTATCAGCATCCACTGGCTGTTAAAAGCACAAATGAGTAGTACATTTCAGGCAGGGTTTTGGGGTTTGTCTGGGGTGGGGAAGACACTATTTCAGTCAGGTTCATTCAAATAACCCTCTCTGGAAGATAGCTTTTCCACCTTCATGATCTCTAATAAACCAGATTATTAATCAGCCTACAAAAACTAAGCAGCATTAGTGTTCACAAAGGGCCAAAGGATAATCAAACACTGATACTTGAGTGCTGAGAGAAAATATGTATTAAACACTTAAACTCCATGACAGACACTTTACATGTATTTTCTTAGTCCTCATAATAACCTACTACAAAGCATCTATTTTACCTCTATTTTTATGAACAAGAAACCTGAGGCGTAAAAAAGATTAAACAACATGCTCAAGGTTATGTAGTTAATAAGTGGGGGGAATGTGAACCCCCCCCCCCCAAGAGTCTAACCCTAAAATCTCTACTTACAGTTCTCTGGTAGTCAGTATAAATCAGAATCACATTACTTCCTTTATCTAATAAATTCCCCCCACCCTACACTGGTCACATGCACGTCTCACTCATCTGAAATGATTACATGGCAAAATTACCACAAGTTCAGATTAGCTTTGAAGACAATGAATGACGTAGAACATTAGGAAAAAATGGTACCAGGTGATGTCAATTGAGGTTCATGAGTTGTGACAGCCAACACAATACCGTATGTGAGGCATTAGCTTACTGGAATGTATATATAAGCTTCCTGGCGCCCAGCCATCCTATATGTTTTCCATTTTGCTCACCTCATTGCAGATGGGCTCGTTTTATTAGGGGAGATGCCTGAGTGTGTAATCAGTAACATGAAAATAGAACATGGCAGCTGTCTAGATTACAGAAGTTCTTATGTGGCCCACGCGTGTGCCCACAGATACACAGAACCCAAGTGTAAAAGCATCAAGACAACGCACACTGCTCAGGAGAAATCTTCCAATTAATAGTACCACCTCTAAAGTAACAGGGAGTTGGGGGGGCCAATGCAGATTTAGCTGCATCGGGTCAGATGCTAATGGAATGACTCCTGTAAAAAAATCAGTCAGGGTCCCAGCACCTTTCAAGTGCATTTATTGATGGCATTTATTTTAATACTGACTCCTCCAGCAGAAGTATTATTTTGGGATGACAAGTAAAAAATACAGCACAAATACAAATGGAATGAGATTGGCATGAAAATAAGCCTTATATTCTAAGTATTTTGGAAGAATTATTCTCATTAGAAAGGAAGAATTTTAAGTTATGCCTTAAGATCAGCAAATCAAGGCCTTGCCTTCCAGAGACTGTAGAAAGCCCACAGACATTTTATCTTTTATATGTGTGGATATAATTTTAAAAAGTTTTTATTAAGTGTTTTAATTCCAGTATAGTTTACATGAAGTGTTACATTAGTTTTAGGTGTACAATACAGTGATTCAACAATTCTATCCATTACCCAGTGCTCTTTATAAGTGTATGCTTAATCCCCATCCCCAATTCACCCATCCTCCTTCCCCTCTGGTAACCATCAGTTTGCTCTCTGTAGTTGAGAGTCTGTTTCTTGATTTGTCTCTGCCTTGTCTTTTTTCCTTCGTTCATTTGTTTTGTTTCTTAAATTCCACATATGAGTGAAATCATATGGTATTTGTCTTTCTCTGACTGACTGATTTCACTTAGCATTATACTCTCTAGCCCCAGTTGTATTTTTGAGATGTGTGTGGGTATATCGTGTGTAGGTGTGTACAAAAAAAGTCCTCTAAGAGAGGAATAAACCTCCTGTCAACCAACTCAGGGAAACTGTAGCATAAATACTACAAAACTAGAGATAATCTGATCAATAATTCTCTGAAATAAGAAAGAGTACATTTCACACTAAAATACACAACACAAACACACCCCCAGAAATGTAGATCTTATTTATAAATTTAGCTTGGACACAATCCAAGAGAGCTGACTTGCTGAAATTAAAAAAACAAAAAACCTGCACTGAGTCAGTTTGGCCTCCATATGCAATCTGTAGCACCATGATGAAAATGACTGCTTCTAGGGTGAAATTGTACATTTGAGGATGACTCTGCAGTCATCTGAATGTGTGGGGATGACTGAGAAGACTTTCCACATTGCAGATACATTTGGCTCAAATTCCATACTCTGCCTATTACACTGCACACCTTGCTCAGACTGAGTCACCATTGTTTCCTTGTACCTCTCTGATCCTCCCTGACACCGATCTCTGCAATTCCGTGAGGTCTGACCCAACCCACTGTGAAAGCTCAAGGCTATTGCTATTTCCAGTGCCAGGAAACACCCCAAAGTAGGGCAGCCTAACAATCCTCCTGGCCCCCTGCCTCTAGCATCAGCTCCCTCCAATCCATCTTCTATACTTGCTGCCAGAGTGATGGTTCCAATATGAAAAATCTAACCGTGAAACCTTGGCTTAAAACCCTTAAAGTGCTTCCCTAGTGTCTACAGAGTAAACTGTAAACTCCTTTCCTTGGCATACAAAGAACTTTCAGATCTGGCCACTGCCTAAATGTCAAGTCTCATCTGTCATTTCCTGCCTTGCTCTTTGCAAGCCAGCAATATTGAACTACTTAGAGTTCTCTGAATGCACCAAGCTCTGTGCTGGCACCCTGCCTTTACACATGCTCTCCCTGGAACAGCCTCCCCTGCCTGTGTGCCTGACAGTCATTGCTTCTGCAAGCCTCTGTTAAAATGCTGCCTCTTCTGAGAAGGCTTCCTTGACTCCCCCAAAAAGCCCGCTGTACCACTTCTCTGGTGATCTCATTCGAGTTTACACTTACATTTTTATTAATTTTTTAAAAAGATTTATTTATTTATTTGAGAAAGAGAGAAAGAGCACGAGCGGGAGGGGCACAGGGAGAAACTCAAGCAGACTCTGTGCTGAGTGCTTGACCCCACAACCCTGAGATCATGACCTGAGCCGAAATCCAGAGTCAGACACTTAACTGATTGAGCCACCCACGCACCCCTGCACTTATATTTTTTAAGGAAGCATCCTGTTGTTTGATGGCATCTCTCTCTCACTTCTGTTTAAGTTACATGAGGGTAGGGACTCATCTTCCATTTTTTATCCCCAAATCCTGAATACTGCAGGTACAGAGTGAGGCTCAATGTACATTGTTGAATGAATGAAAGTGACATAGATCTCTCCTCAAATGAACGAAAGAACCGTTCAATAAAGAGAAACAATTCAGACTTTTTAAGGACTTGATTTGGATACACAAGGCAATGCTTCCAGTGGTCTAGTTGGGCCAGTTTCCTGTGCTCTGCTTAGTAACCTAACTCTCCAGAAAGTGCATTTTATAAATGGCAGCCCCATGCTAACTACTTCACAGACATTTCTTTGCAGTGAAGCTTTTGAGGGGATATTATCCAGTCTGTTCAGAAGCAACTGATAAAGTTACCTCGAACTGACCACCAAAACCCACTAATGCATACCCATTCTCTGTGAGATCCCCACTATCCGTTACCTCGGCAATGAACGGGAGGCAGTATAGCACAGTGGTTAAAAGTACATACTCCAGGCATTTTGACGGGATCTGACTCTGCCTCTTTTTAAGCCTCTGTATGAATCTGTAAATGAGGGATGCTAATAGTACCAGCCTCAGAGCATTGTTGTGAAGATTAAATGAAGTATATTTATGTAATAATTGCTTGGAAAAATGTTTGTCAAATAATAACCTATTACAGTGTGGTTATTATTATTATTATTATATTTTAAAAACCTACCCTATTCATCCTGACCTTTGTACAATCAGGCCATAGCAGGCCTGCTTGGCATTGTCATGAAGACCTTAAACAAGTCCAACCTCCCCTCACCCCCAACGCTGAAAGTAACAGATAAGTATCAGCCACAGACCCCCAAAGCTCCATGCAACAATTGCTCGGGACAAAAGAAGAAAACTGGCTCCTGTGCAGCTAATCTACTTGTCAACAGATGAACAGATCATGAGGGATCTGACAACGATGAATAAGCTTAAGTCACCCATGAGACCAGCATCCCCATCCTCTCCTGAACACTTGCCTGCCATGCTGGAAGAGGCTCCAGCCCAGAGATTTGAAGCTTGGAGAGAAGACGGGAAACTGTGCTGTGATGAAAGATGGTACCACAAGAGCCATCTATCTGGAATCAAAGCACAGCCAGAAAGTGAGCTGGGGGATCAGCTCTGTCGGAGCCAATGAGATCTGGGTCAGGAAGACAAGTGCAGCACCAAGATGAGGATGTGCTTGGGCCAGCTTCAGTGTTGGCTCTTTGTGATCTGCCGGAGATCAGTGGCTTGACTTTCTACAGTGTTCTTCCCCTGACCTTTGTTTTTTTTGTTTTCTTTTTAGACTGGTTTTTGGTTTTGTTTTCTTCCAAACAGAAAGTTTTTAACCTGGGAAAAACAACAACAACAAAACTCTGGGTCTCAACAAGCTGCTACTCTGATCTGAGTTCTGTCTGGCCTTAAAGTCTTAGATCTTCAGCTAGAACTGGATCTGGCCACTGGCCCTTTGGGATTGGTGCTTGTGTTGTGTCTTCTTAGAAATCTAAAACTTTGTTCACAGACTCCGCTATGGCTTGCCCTCTGGCTCTCCAAATCCATGTTACCCCAGGGAGAATTCTCAACAGTGGTTACTCAGACCTCAGCCAGGAAAGTCCTACCATGGTGACCATGCCCTCACCCACCAAAGTCTTGAGGAAAAGGGGATGATTCTGACCGTGCAGGTAGCAACTGACTCACAAATAGAGTGAAGCATGGCCTCTTGCAGATGACCTAGTATAACTTGTAATCACAACCAACTTCAGAGTTGGCATTTGCTTAGAAAAAAAAATAAAAACAAAATAAAAACCCTCCAGGGAGGCCTAGAGAGGGACGCGTTTCTTTAAATACTGTAAGTACTGGGCAAAAATGGCTGTTTCTTTTGTATTTTCTCCGGGTGAGATTTTCTGGGCTTTTCCTCACTCCGGGAGTGGTAAAAAACTTGAGAATATGGGTGAGATTTTCTGGGCTTTTCCTCACTCCGGGAGTGGTAAAAAACTTGAGAATATGGTCCTAGGAGAAAGTTTCAAAGTGGCAAAAATTTTTAAATGGTATCAGTTCTGTGGTAGCCTACACCTTCAGGCAGATGTTCAAAAGGAATTCGTGTGTCCAAGCCCAGCTCACCAAGGATCCAAGTCCTATAACTATAATGAAAGTATACATTGCACTGTCAAATCTGGGAACCTCCCATGAACCTGCCACAGTGGTAGGTCTCATCAAGAATTTGAGGGTTTTGAATTTCAGACAACACAATTTTTAGACACTGCTGTTGTTTGGAAGTTTGGAGTTTCACCTATTTGGCCCATAAGGAGTCTGTTCAGAAAATCACCTCATTTCCTGAGATGATAAAACCTCATGACTGGAAACTACCTTAAAGGTATACTATTGGATACAGGTCCAATTGCTCTGTTGGCTGCTGCCACTAGCGTTAGCATTACAAGTTTAGGCTGCATTATTTCACATTGTTCTTAAAGATCTTCATATAGGCTCTCTTGGACAGTGTGCCAAGGCGTAGGTATTCAGTTAGCATCGTGGGGGCCAATATAAATATATCCAGGAAAGAAGACCCACTTTAAGTTACAAATCTATAAATTCCGTTATGTTCCAGACTGTGTATACCAGTTTCACATTTAATATTTTACACTCCTTTTAGAATTCTGTGTCTGAGCTCCTAAAGCCATTCTCCTGTTAAAATGTTTTCTTTTGTTAGTGCCTTGAAAATAATGACCTAAACATGTTTCATTCTGAGTTTATCCATAATCTTCTAGTGTTTTGCCAAGGGACTAGCCTTCTGGACACTAGATGAGGGTTTTGTCCATAATTCATTCCACCTCATTCTATCATATACTTAGGTTCAAATAATTTCCAAGTATTGGGATTCCTCCTGGATGAATCTAAAATCCAGTCATAAAATCTAGATGCCTGGAAAATTTGAGTAGAAGTGAGAATTATAACCTAGCAATACCCTACATCTTCATTATTGCATACTATTATCTCTCATACAAATTGGCTCAGCATGTACACATCCATTCTAAAATGACTCATATAAATGTGATAAGGACAGGTGGTAATCTAATTAAAATTTAGAAATGAATTGGCTGGATATTAGATTGTACCTCATAACGGACAGGGGAAACACAGAAGAAAGATTCAGCTGAACGTTAACTAAAAATGAAAAGGCTTCAGAAGATTACAATCATCCAATGTTCTGACTTGGTCATAATTAAATTGGAAGTAGACAGTCAATAACCTTTTTGGTTTCTTCAGGGAATGTTTTTTTTCCAAAAGGATTCTTGGCCAAAGTTCCTAATGTTTTTTCCTAAGGCCAGTCTCATTGCTAATTTTATACAAATAAATTTGTGAAAACTTAGTCTTTCAATTCTGAAAATTAATATGAGTTTATAAAAGGACAACTGTTTACATAGATTCTCCATGAAGAGCTACCTCCTGGACAGGTTATTTACATGGAACAATTGAAGACATCAAAAAGAATTCAGCCATTTTACCATTAAATATAGCTATCCTATTAATAACAAAGCTACTGGAATTGTCTATTCATAAAAGGCACATTTCTGTATACCTCTTTACATAAAATCAAAATATAAAAGGTCATAGATGAATTATCTGCCCACTCGCTTGGAGTTAGAACCATCTTGTTTTTCTAAACTGTTATAGCCAAGACTGAAAGTCCCTTCCATAAGAGACAAATCATGATGACACAGAAGATAAAATATTTGGAGGCAATCCAGTTTGACCAAGCAACCAATGGCAGCTAAATTCCTGTGAGGGTCTGATTTAAAATGAGGCTGAACACAGAAATCCCAATCACCTTGTGAATGTCTTCACCTGTTTGCTTTAAATATAATTCAAATGAACATATCCCCAAAAGAATCCTTTATTCTCCCTTCCCCCTATTTTGTATATATTTTGTACCTAACTTGCCCTTCTAATTCAGTTATAAAGATGTTACCAACTCAACACCCATGGGAATCTAGCATACAAGAAAAGTGCACTTCTAGTCAGCAAGAAAATATAAGTTATTCAATAAATGGTATCAAAATAACAAGCCATTTGGAGTAAAAAGAAAAAGTTGGATATCGACTCCATTCTTTAAATTACTTTTCAAAGTAATTGTTGAAAAAGAAAACCAAAGCTGGGGTCATCACAATGCCTGACTTCAAGCTATATTACAAAGCTGTGATCACCAAGACAGCATGGTATTGGCACAAAAACAGACACATGGATCAATGGAACAGAAAGAGACCCCAGAAATGGACCCTCAACTCTATGGTCAACTAATCTTTGACAAATCAGGAAAGAATATCCAATGGAGAAAAGACAGTCTCTTCAATAAATGTTGCTGGGAAAATTGGACAGCCACATGCAGAAGGATGAAACTGGACCATTCTCTTACACCATACACAAAGATAAACTCAAAATGGATGAAAGACCTCCATGTGAGACAGGAATCCATCAAAATCATAGAGGAAAACATAGGCAGTACCCTCTTCGACATTGTCCACAGCTACCTCTTTCAAGACATGTCTATAAAGGCAAGGGAAACAAAAGCAAAAATGAACTTTTGGGACTTCATCAAGATAAAATGTTTTTGCACAGTAAAGGAAACAGTCAACAAAACTAAGCGGCAACCCACGGAATGGGAGAAGATATTTGCAAATGACATCATGGATAAAGGGCTGGTATCCAAGATCTATAAAGAACTTCTCAAACTCAACATCCAAAAAAAAAAAAAAAAAAATCCAGTCAAGAAATGGGAAGAAGACATGAACAGACACTTCTCCAAAGAAGACATACAAATGGCTAACAGACACATGAAAAAAATGTTCAACATCACTAGCTAACAGGGAAATACAAATCAAAACCACAATGAGATACCACCTTACACCAGTTAGAATGGCTAAAATTAACAAGACAGGAAACAACAAATGTTGGCAAGGATGTGGAGAAAGGGGAACCCTCTTATACTGTTGGTGGGAATGCAAGCTGGAACAGCCACTCTGGAAAACAGAGATTTCTCAAAAAGTTGAAAATAGAGCTACCCTACGACCCAGCAATTGCACTACTAGGTATTCACCCCAAAGATACAGATGTAGCGAAAAGAAGGGACACATGCACCCCAACATTTATAGCAGCAGTGTCCACAATAGCCAAACTGTGGAAGGAGCCAAGATACCCTTCAACAGATGAATGGATAAGGAAGTTGTGGTTCATATATACAACTCAGCCATCAGAAAGGATGAATACCCACTATTTGCATCGACGTGGATAGAACTGGAGGGTATTATGCTAAGTGAAATAAGTCAGTCAGAGAAAGACAATTATCATATGGTTTCACTCATATGTGGAACATAAGGAATAACAGTGTGGAGGACCACAGGGGAAGGGAGGGAAAGCTGAATGGGAAGAAATCAGAGAGGGAGACAAACCATGAGAGACTTGTGACTCTGGGAAACAAACTGAGGGTTGCTCTAGGGGAGGTCGGTGGGGGGATGGGGTAACTGGGTGATGGGTATTAAGGAGGGCACACGTGGTGGTGAGCACTGGGTGTTATATGCAACTAATGAATCATTGAACACTACGTCAAAAGCTAATGATGTACTATATGCTGGCTAATTGAATATAATAATAAAAATAATAATAAAAATTTAAAAAAAATAAATTACTTTTCAAAAGCTAAAAAGGATGAAAAAGAAACCATGCATGATTTCTTGTTACCATAGAATGGAAAAGGTCTTTATATTAAAGATGCTCAACTCAAACTGTATTAAATTTTTCATGATCAAGAGTGACACGCAACTGAAAAAATAAAATGCAGCACATTTAAAATAATGATTATTTTTAATCTTTAAATCTTTAACATATAAAGAGTTTTGACCTATAAGCCATAGGAAAATAAATAGGCAAACATCATGAATAAAACTATATACACACTCACACATACACACCAAGAAGTGGATTATTAACATAAAAACATGCTGGGACACCCTTAAAATTAGGTGGATGCAAATTAAAATGAAAAAAGGATACTACTACTTTTTACTTAATAGTCTACTAACTCAAGTCTAAAAACTATAGTTTTTAGAAATCAGGGCCGCCTTGTTTTCCAGATTGCACACCCCCAGGAGCCACCATTTACATAGGATTGTATGTTGAATATTAGGAAAGCCACAGAGAAAACAGGCCACCTCAAACACTCACTATTAATGACATCATAAATGATGTTAGACATTAGTTAATGTCTTAGTTAAGACATTAACGTCTTAACTGCTTCAACCTTAGAACCTAGAAAACATTTCATCTCTAGGAGATTGTCTTACTTGTCTTGTAGCCACTGAGGACAGCCTTGCAGTCTATGCACTGCCATCCCCACAAGAAATAGGTAAATAAGTGGCCCCTGATTTGGATATCTTCCCACACATACATGTGTGCAAGGATACATGCAAGGATGTTCACTGCTTCAAAATTTGGAATAACCAAAAAACTGAGGAAAAAATATGTCCTCCAACAAAGAGCTTGTTTCAATTCCTTATAGTACAAGCACTGAATAGAGTAAGATGCAGCCATTAAAGGAATGACGTCATAATTCTCTGTACAAGCCGATTGAGGAGAGAACTCTCAGGTATATTTTTAATGAAAAAAATCAAAATTCAGAGCAGTGCAAATAGATGCTCTGATTTATATTTTTGGAGTATGTGTGCATTATATGTTTAAGAATATATAAACATTAAAGAAGCAAAGAACTTTTTCAGAAAAAAAGCATAAGGAATATACTAACCACGGTTGCCATTAAGAAACTCAGAGTCTTAAGTGGGAAAGAGTAATTATTTATCAATGTATTTGTTTTTGTGTTCTTTAAAAGTGTTTTCAGTACATGTACTACCTTTCAACAAAATAAATAACTTCATAAAAAACAAATTCAATTTCCACCATTCAAATTGAAAAAAAATGATAAAAGATTAGTAATAATAGGGGGTCTTAAAGAAATTACAGAAGAGGTAAGGTACATTCTACAGTTACCTCACTGAACCTGATTATCCTTCCAGAGAACATTAAGGCACCATTCCCAACAGCATAGGCACAGTTAGCAAGGGAGGGCCAGATGTGACATTCCTGAAGCAAATGTTTCCATATAGTTCGGTCTTCCATAATTCCAAAATCACAAATCACTTGGATTTAGAATTTATATATATAAAATCATTCTTCCGTTATTTGCAAACTTTGGGCCATAAAACATTTTTTAGAACACAAAATAAGGAAGTGAATGCTTCTTTTTCTATTCCGATATTTATAGAACACCCATAAGGTTTCTTGGATATTTAAGAGATTCTATTAAATATCTATTAAATATTGGTTGATGTATTAAGTACTTTGTGCTGTCGGAATAAAGCAATGCTGAAGACCTCTTTGGAGGTCTCCTTAACCCTCCTAAAGTAAAGACTCTTCTTCATTTATGTAATTATGATGTCATCCACTCATAAGTGTATTTATTAATAATAAGAATAGAAGAATAGGTAGGTAGATAAGTACTAGGTGAGTGAATGGATGGATGCATAAATTTCATACCAATGAAAAAAACTTTACCAAATGGGATCATACTCTCACCAATTTTAATTAAAATATTATTTTATTCCTTTTATTTTTTTCAATTTATCATCAACAAATAAAAGAGAGTAAAAGAATTGCTGAACTTTAAATAAATTTTTAACAACCCATACATTATTTCTTAAAATGCTATCTAAAGTACAAGAAAAGATAAAATGATAAAGAATACTTAACGTATTGCTACTGGTTTTTTTTTTTTTCAAACTGCATTTTCCCACTTTGGATATCAACATCTTCTGACTCTGATAATAAAATTAGAAATTTGGCATACTTAGTCTTTTTCACATGCATCTTCCGGATTTTTTCAAACGTCTTATTATTTTACATTGTCAAGATTAGGAACATCATTATTCTTCAAACTTATTTCCAGCAGTTATTTTGTCCTTGCATAATATGTAAGTAGATGTTGTGCTTACCTCTTATCTTCATTTCTGAGTAACTACATTTGATATATCCTTTGTTGTCTTTCATTTATCCAATAGTGTTTCTCTAAGGGCACAGAGATCCCACATTTCCTCAGGGCTCAGATTAAGGTATGTTTCTCTGAAGGACAGTATAGCCAGAATATAACATATTTCTATCACATATTTTTTCCTCACAGTTTTATAAATAATTCTATCTTTTGGCAAGTCTGAAGTCAATTAGATCTTTCCTCTCCTTTAAATGACACCTTTTATTTCTGCTGAGATGCCCTGAGTCTCTCCTAATCTTTGCAGTTCAAAAATTTTTACCACAATGATATCTTGGTTTTGATCGATTTGTGTGAATTTTCCTGTTCCTATTATATTCTTTAACCCTCACTTCTAAACTTCCTTCATTTCAGGAAAGTTTTCTGGTACTTTTACCCTTAAATATTTTTAAAATAGTTTACGTTTCTTCCAAGTATCTGTAGATTATACAGGCTTCATTTTGTTAGATAACTATTACCTGCTTTCCAGTCTCTTAATCACTTTTTCGACTGTTTTTAATTTAATTTTTTTACATTTGCTCAATCCTATCCCCCTCACGCACAGCTAGATCCTCACCTCCTAACTGTTGTTCTTCAAATCTGGCCTCTTCTCAGTCTCTCCGTGAGTTAACTCCTCCGTGTTGGGGTAGTTGCTTCCTGTACTCTGTCTAGTTTTTAGTTGTGATTGTGAGACAGTTTGGGTGTGATGGGCTTCCTCAAGCTTGGCCAGCACTGGAGTATGGCGATGTTCTGAAACTACAGAAGACCATTTGTCAAAACATTTCCTCTCTTTCCTATGATAATTACTTACATGATCTCAGTGTACTTTTCTGTTTCATTTCTCTTCATTTTTCTTCCCCTCAAGTTTCTGCATATAGGTCATTTTTTCCCCCTGCCTGCTAATCATGTTTGAATGATAGCAACACCAGGTTAGTGCTAAAAAATAATATGGTAAGAACAGTAGAGGGAGTTAGGGAAAACTGTAATTTTCATTCAACTTTTTTATCTCAAAGGATTTCTGTACCAAAACATTCCATATTCAGAGACAGATACACTGTATCATGCACCTAGAATAACAGGTGCTCAGTAAGTAGAAATAATAATTTTTCCCATTTAGAGAGCACTTTCTATATACTGGCCGTTATGTTAAGCACTTTCTATATTTATTTTCATTTACTCCATACAACAAACCTGTAAGCTAAGTACTTTCATCCCCATTTACAGAATAAAGAACTAAGGCTTGTAGCTGCGTTAAAATTGGTCTATGGTGCCAGCCAGTTAAGGGGCAGAGCCAGGACATCAACCCAGATCTTCTCAATACCAATTACTTGCTCCTGAATACTCCCTCCAAATATGCCTCTGGCTTCTTCTTATCTTTGTTCAGAATTTGACAACAGAAGGACACTAGGAACTCTCTGCGGATCCACTTTGTTAAAAAGAAATATACCACAGTTTCTGGAAAGGAAAAGAATCACTTTTGACTAGGAATTCTGAAAACACTCAGTATTTTTATTAAGCTTAATCACTTTCTCTGGGAAGCTTTCATTGACACCAAACTTCAGTTCTACCTAAGGTAAGCCTCGCTCTTTTATACTCTTATCTTGTTCTGTATTTCTATCTTGTGGTATTTCTCAGTAAGAATCAGTTAAATTTAAGGACTAAATTGATCTGTTTAATGTCAGTCTTTCTGAGAGGGGGCTTGTCTTGTCCTCACAGTATTTCCTCTACCCAGCAGACTTTCTCTTCCCACAGCAGCTCCTAGGTTTATGTTAATTGAATTAATGAATCATTTAAAATGTCATCAGCTGCAAAAACAAACAAACAAAACCCACATAAAACAAACAAAACCCAGAAAGTATGAAGGAAATTGGCTTACCCAGTCTATAATTTAATATTCTAAGAAGGCAGGATACAGGGCAGCCTCAGACCTGTTACGTTAGGACTCCCATGCCACTTCAAAATTATCTTGTTCTTTCTTCCATAATTTGTTGGCCTTAGCTTGAGGCTGATAGTAATATACCTACTATATTTCAGAGGTGACAATGTCCAGAGGCAGAAAAAGTGCTGTGTCTTCAATGTTTATCTCTCAGGAGTTAGAAATACTTCCCCCAAGCCCTTCATGGTCTTCCCCTCGACTCTTATTGGCTGGAACTAGGACATATGCCTAGCTCTAAATAGATCAGTAGTGGGAGTAATGGGACTATCCTTGGCTTTGATAAATCAGATTTTGCCCCTGGTAGGTGAATGGCCACCAGCTCCAGAGAAGGAGGAATAGTGGTAGGGATGGGTCAAAGAAACGTGAAATTTGTTGTCCATTTGTACTCTACATGACTGGCAATGGTGGGAATATTTAGAATTTTGAGTTAAGTGGAGTCAACACTGAAGCCCTGTGGGAGAGTTCTGTGGATTCAGGGCACCAACAGAAATTTTTAAAAAGTTCTTGGGGATTTGCAAAACAGTATTTAATTATTTATGGAATTCAAATAAACTAAAGTTTAATGATTTCACTGAAATCTTTAGAGAATCTTCAAAGACTAGAGTCTAGCAATTATTGCCGCCAATAATTAGCTAAAAGCATTGGGAAAGCCCACTGATTCTGACCTCTTCAGAATTATCTTAAATATAAGTGCCCTATCGACAGAGCTTCAGCTGACTGAGGTAAAAACTCACTTTGTGTTCTATTTCATCTGGTAAACTAGATCCTTATTCTAGGGCAGGGAAAACGGTAGGCCCAACAACTGTTGTATGCTGACTAATGAGTGATGCTGTTGGTATGGCATTTGGAGATGTTACGGTGTGAATTGTGCCCACCCCAACCCCACATTGAAGTCTCAACCCCAAACTGTGACTCTGACTATGTTTGGAGATGGGGTGATTAATGCAGGAGCAGGCACCTGGTTTGAGAACTCCAGTGATTGGGGTTGAAAACCAGGTTCAAAAACAGTAGAAGAGAAAGAATATTAAGTAATGACCTAAGAAAGTGACCCAAGGTTGACTGGACAAAACATTCTCATAGGATGATGGACATCAGAGTCTCCTGAGCAGCTTGTTCACACACTCATGCCTGGACCTCACTTCCAGAGATTCTGACGTGGCTGTTTCATGGCTAGCCTGGACACTTAGATTCTTAAAGAACTCAGTGTGGGATTATAATGCGCATCCATTATTTGAAATAACTGGATTACAAGGATGGAAAGCTAAAGGCAAGCAGATTATTACCAGACAGGCAGGTGTATGGGTATGTGCCTACGTGTTGAGAGAGGAACAGAGCAGCAGAAAGGCCTTTGCTAAGCAGAATAACTTCAATATATGCTTCTCTGCTGAGAAGGGGAATAAGTTTTGTTTGAACAAAGGAAACTGAAGAGGATTCAAACTGTGCTAAATATCTGTATGTAGAAAAGTTGGCTGCAGGGTTTCTTAGGGAAGTCAAAGGAAATACTAATTGTATCACCATGGCAACAGTGTGCCTAATTCTGCCTCTTCCTTACATTGGCCCCCGATGTTCAAATCCTTATATGTTCCCCGTATAAATAAGCACGGACCTCACTATGAAATAAAAGCCATGCTTTCCTTTCTCTCCTATTCTATTGAAATCTGTGTAGAATATCTTTCAGGTTCAAAATCAAAACCTTTTTTCTAAACAAGAGCTAATGATCAGGTGAATTGAATCTACCTCTGGTGGCACAGTCTTACAAGAAACCCTTTGTCCCTGAAGGGTGATAATGTTGCATGGTGTATAGTAGGCTGAAAATATGCTGTCCCAACATCTGTCCACTTCCTAATTCCTAACCTACGAATATTACCTTATACGACAAAAAAAGAAGAAAAAAATCTGTAACTTTATATGGCAAAAGATGTGATTAAGATTATTGAAAGTTGGGGGGGCACCTGGGTGGCTCAGTCATTAAGCGTCTGCCTTCGGCTTAGGGAGTGATCCTAGGGTGCTGGGATCAAGCCCCACATCAGGCTCCCTGCTCCACTGGGAGCCTGCTTCTTCCTCTCCCACTCCCCCTGCTTGTGTTCCCTCTCTCGCTGGCTGTCTCTCTTTCTGTCAAATAAATAAATAAAATCTTTTTTAAAAAAGAATATTGAAAGGTGGAACTTACCTTATTATATCTAGGAGGGCCCTAAATGCCATCACAACGTCCTTATAAGAGAGAAGCAGAAAAAAAACATCCACAGACGCACGAAGGAGGAGTAGGGTATATGAACACAGAGGCAGAGATGGGAGTGATGTAGTCACGAGTAAAGAATGTCAACAGCCATCAGAAGCTGGAAAAAATAAATGACGGATTCTCCCCTAGAGCCTCTATAGGGAAGGTGCTCCTGCTGTTCCTTGATTTTGGATTGCTAACCTTCAGAACTGCAAGAGAATAAATTCCTATAGTTTAAAGCCACCCAGTTTGTGGTAATTTCTTGTAGCAACTCCAGGAAACTAGTATAGATTTTGGTAACAGAAGGCACAGGGCCTACTGTAACAATAATTAGAAATTTGAAAGTGTTTTGGAATTGGATAATGGGTAAAGATGGAAGATGATGAGTGCATGACGGAAAAATTCTAAGTTGACTTCAACAGGCTGTTGGTAGAAATACGGACATTAAAGATACTGCTCGCGAGGGCTCAGAAGGAAGTAAGAGGCACAAGAGAGAAAGTTTCTCCATATCGCCATGAACAGAATTTGGTAGAAATATGGACATTAAAGGCACTGCTGGCAAGGATTCAGAAGATGAGGAGTACATTACTGAAAAGAGGGGTAAAAATGATCCCTATTACACAGTTCCATAAAACTTGGCTGAATAGCATCCTACAGTTAATGGAAAGCAGAATTTATAAGTGATAAACTTGGATATCCAAACAACATGTTGAAGATGTGGTCTGGTTTCTTCTTGCTACTTATAGTAAAATTAGAGAGGAAATAGATAAATTAAGGGGAAAAACTATTTAGCAGAAATGAACCAGCACTTGATGATTTGAGAAATTCTCAGCCTATCCTGATTACAAATGATGTCAAAATTGGGAAATTCATTTGTTAGAAAAATATGCTCTGGAGAGAAGCCTAAAGATGTAGCTGGACAACCTTTAGCTGAAGAGATTAGGTGCCTGACTCATGGATCCAATCAATCATGGCAGGGAAGCCAGGCATCAAGATGGGATTACCCAAGAAAGATCTGTGGAAGGCCCTCTTGTCTAATGGTATGAATACCTGTAACATACACTAAAGACCCAACAAAGCTTTTGAGAAGATTATATCAGGAGAAATTCTGAGGTTGGCCTGAAAGAGACAGAGATATGACAACATGAAAGAAGGCTGCTGGACTCTAAAATTCTACAAGCAGAAAACAAGCTGATCAAACTAGGCAGCCGCAAACGTGATACCCTTCAAGAAAAAGGAAGAACCACTCAAAGGATGGAGCCACAGGTGCAGAAGCCTACCAAGTTGTGCTACCAGGGATTATTCCCGGGCCTTGAAACCTAGAAAAATTTGCCCTTCAGGACTTTGAACTACTTAGAAGTTTATTCCTTCCATTTTGTCCCTTTTGGAATGAACATGTGTATAGCTGTTACACCTGTCCCACTATCATAGTTTAGAAACAGATTGTTTTCTAGTTTCACACATACATGGAGAGAAATTTTGCCCCAGGATGAATAATATCCAGATTCTTACCTAAATCTGGTCTAGGTGATTTTGATGGTGAGACTGAGATTTAGATGAGATTTGGGGCTTGAGTGGATGGTGAAATGGATTGCAACTTTTGATATTAGAATGGAGTACCTATATTTTACATGTGGGATGAATGTGAATCTTTGGGGGCCAGAACTGTAGTAAGCTGAAAAATGATTCCCTGAAGATGTGTTTACTTCCTGATCCCTGAACCTATGAATGTGACCTTACATGGCAAAACAGTGAACACTATATTTTATGGGGGAAAAAAATGTGATGAAGTTAAGGGTCCTGAGAGGAGAACCTCGCCCTAGATTATCTAGGTGGGCTCTAATGCCATCACGAGTGTTCTTATAAGAGAATTTAGGGGGCTTTGGGCAAAAGTCTGCCTCCTCCCACCTGCTTTTCCTCCCCAGGCTACGAAACTCCACTATCTGCTTTGAGATAATCAGATAACCTTTCACATTTTCCAGTTCTGTAATGTTAGCCACCTGAGGAAACCTTGCACTCCCAACTCACCTGTGAGTCCCCAGAATCAAATCTATGCCAGGCTCTGTATACCTTCCTACCCAACTTTCCAACCCTTGAAACCCTTCCAGTGCTTTCTGGAGAACTTTCACTTTAGTGATCAATAAAACCCTCATCCTCAAATTCTTCCGAAGGTCCTCTTCACCTCCTTGCTCTAACAGAGATCTGGCTCCCATTGAGGACTCTCTCTTTGATCCCCTAAAGTGATAGCTGTTTTCTCTCCTATCTGCTTATACCATGGGCCTGGGAAGTGGGTAGTATATTATTTTTCTCCTCATTCTGCTTCCAGATCATTCTTCTTCCAATCTTCCTTTAAAACCCCAACTTTGCATCCAACGTCATCAAACTCTACCACTCACCACCTCACAGATTATCCCCCTCATTTCTGATGACTTCAGCTGCTGGCTCACTATTAGACTTCAAATACTACATACATTTTGGTATTTTCAGTACCTGTATTCCAACATTCTAGACTTTCAGATCATTTACCTCTTGTCTGCAATGTCCAGGAAGGTATACTTTTCCTCTACACAACTTCAGCGGCTCACTCCCATGCTCATACCTATGCTCTGTTGTAACCAACAACTAACTGCAACCCCTCTATCAACTCAGTTTCAACACTCCAATTTCTTAATGCATTCATCTAATTTCCTTCTGCCTTATTATTGTGCCCTGACTCCAGTAATCCTTCAACCCTTCTGGGACCTCCAATCCAATGATTCCAATTCCTTTTCATAGTACCTCACCCCTTCGGTTTGATACATGTTCTTTGGCTTTCAGATGGCACGTGCAGTCTTCTTTGCTCATGCCGTCTCATCTCCCCAGTCTCTTATTATTGGAACCTTAGAACTCAACCCTTGTAGCTCTTTCTTCTCTACCCTTGCATGCTTGGCTGCCTTCCCACAGATGCCTCATAAGGCCTTTCCTCTGTGCTTATGTGGAAAGAGAAAGATCTCTGGTGTTTCTTCCTCTTCTGATAAGCACACCAATCCTATGGGATTAGCATCTCACATTTATGACGTGATTTAATCTTCATTACCTCCCTAAAGATCCTAGTTTCTCCGAATGCAATCACATTGAGGACTGGGACTTCAATATAAATTTTGGAGGGGATGAATTTAGTCCATACCATTGTCCAATAGGAGAGGCTAGTGCTTGAAGAAACTGAAAGCCCTAAAAAGAACTGCACTGCGGGGTCAACCCTATTTGTTAACTGAGACTCACGTGCAGCTTTTCAGCTCATGTGTCCTTAAGTGTCTATTCCTACTTGCAGATCTCCTGCACCTCCCAAACGCGACCTCATCCCTTCTGGGAGTTAGTACATTTCTTGATCTGTTTGCATTGGTGTTAATACTCAGGGAAGAGATGTTTGCAGGTACTAACTAACTTCTAACTACTAAGCTGTAATCTTGTGTTTTGTGCACCCCTGCATCCCCGACCTTGCCCAGTGGCAGGCACAGAGCAAGTCCTCATTCAGAATTTAGGAAGTGAATGATCTCAAGCAGCAGAGTCAGGCCTTTTACTCCTGGGCTTCTCACACTGGTGCAGCGGCCCTCTGGGGGTTCGCACAGATGCTTGGAGTGACAAGAAAACATGCAAGATGTGCATCTCGCTGAAGCACAAAATTTAATTATTATAAGTCATGTAAAACATGCTGTGATATCAAAACGAACTTTGGTTCGTTTTTGTGTGAAAGCAAAATTCACCTAAATGTTAAAGTGAAGGGGGTTTCTTCAGGCACTATCATTCCTCAGTTTCCCCAAGGATCTATGTTAAATCTGGGTTGTTCCTATTCTACTAGGTGCTACTAGCTGCCAGAGAGAAAATACAGAAGACACTTACATTTATTCACAGACCCATGTAAGGAAATGTATGTCCAAGTTCAAGGATGATTATGAGGTCATATAGAAATTGTTCCTTCTGCTTTCTCTTAAAACTCGAACAAAGAGAATTAGACAATGTGTAGGGACCCTGTAAGCACAGCTTTACAGAGACTATAAAATGCAAAATACAAAGGCTTTTAATTTATAAGATGAGCTTGGGTAAAGAGCTGCTTAATGTTTCACAAAATTAGTTGCAGATGGTAGGGGCTCCTGAGGTCTCCTGGGTCAGCTCTCCTGACCCTGCACTGATGTTTTTAACAATATATACTTCTGTCTAGATTCAGGAATAATATCTCAATGACTTGCTCTAAATTCTTTTTCGATGGTTAAGTACTCCTGCTAATGCTAACAGATATATTCCCACATTGATCCTCTGTTACCCTCTGCACGTTTCTCCTGTTATGCCGCTTCAACATATCATGGCAAATTCCTAACCAAAAATTATTCCGCTGACATAACCTACGTAAAGCACAGTCATATCCTAGTTGTCTCTCTTCCTTTGACCAGTTAGCTTGGCTCATTTTGGAAATTCACTGTGGAATTCTTTGTTTTCAAAAGCACTCAGACCGACTGTGATTTGCAGCTTTCTGTCATTCACACTTCGTCTTCATTGTCTGCTGCAGTGATTTTAAACAAGGTTCTACTAGATCAGAAGGACTTTGTTTACGCTGCAGCAATATAATTATAATGCTTAATCACTGACCCTCAAGCACCTTGAGGACACATTTTGGTTGTGTTAACTGAATTTCTGCATCTTTTGTCTTGCTCCAGAGAGTGGCTTTGGACAGCTCCCTTTCTTTCTAACTACTCCTGATTTCTGTGCATTTTACACTTTGGATTTGTCTCTAAAATAGACTCACACCTTCACATCTGCTTCAGAATGTTTTCAATTTGCCCTCTCTCTGTGTTTGATCATGTTTACTCTGGATTTGACTTCCAGTTGTCTTTGCTATTTATAAAAATCAAGGAAATGTTAGCACTTGACGTTTACTGAATTCCTACTATCAAGAAGACCTTGATAGATATACTCTGTCTCAAAGTGTATCTATAAACAAATAAATAAACACCTTAAATCCAGTACTTGTATACTTATCCAAACTACCTCGGGGCTCTCTCTCTACACATACAGAAGCAATGAATGGAAACTGTGTCTGTGCCATTCAAAATTATATCGAGGAAGAATTTGAGGTGATTTATGACTTCTTGAAGCTGAATGGCTTTGCTGAAATGCAGAATACAATTGAGAAACCTGACTTTATCAGTCATGGCAAGCACTGCCTTCCACAATTTAACAACAAGGGGAAAAAAACACAAGAAAGAAATCTTCATCTATGAAGAAAATTAACAATTTAGGATACAGGAAATGCTCTTTAAAAACAATGGTTGATCCAGAAAGCACATATCAAATACTTAAAGAGATCTAGATCCATCTGTAATCCAGTGAGGTATTAATTTACATAAGTATAATGTGGACAGAATTTATAAACCACCCAAGGCAAATCCAAGTAACTATTTGTTACATTTAACACAGATACATAAATCAGTCTAAACTGTAATTTTCCTTCAGAAATTTCCAATGGCAAACTGGGTAAAACATCTTTTAATGTCATTGAGACCAGTTAAAAAAATCAGGGTGGTACTAGCATATATGCAGAGAATTCAGTGATGATTTTAAAGAAACATAATTGGCAGCTTTTGTATGTGTTCATGGCATCAAAGATATATTTCTTTTTTTTAAAGATTTATTTATTTGCGAGAGAGAGTGAGCGAGTGCACGAGTTGAGGGAGGGGCAGAGGGACAAACAGATCCCCACCAAGTGTGGAGCCCAATGCAGGGCTCAATCCCAGGACCCTAAGATCATGACCTGAGCTGAAGTCAGACACTACAACCGACTGAGCCACCCAGGCACCCCCAAAGATGTATTTCTAAATTTTGCTTTTTGAAATCATTCTAAAAAGGTATGATCTAGGAAACTGAGACTATGTCAGTGCACATAGCCAGTTTATTGGCATAAAATACATCACTATTGAAAAGTCAGCTGCTCTCTTTTACAAACTAATAATCCAGGAGAAAAAATAATTGGACAAAGGGTTTGAAGCAACAACTCAAAAATAAAACCCAAAACATACAAAATGATGTTAAATTTCACTAATAATGCAAATTAAATCAACACTGAAATATCACTTTATAACCATCAGCTTTATTAAGTAATTTTTTTTAAGTATTGGCAAGGTTATAGCAAAAACAACTCTCTTATAATAGTAGGAGGAATGCTAATTGATATACTTCATTGAAAAGAACTTGGCAAAATCTAGTGATGCAGAATAGATACATATCCTATGACCTGGCAGTAACTGCCCTCCTAGGTTTATGGAGTGCATAAAAAGATAAGAACACAAATATTTAATGCAGAAATATTTGTACTTAGTAAAAAAGTAGAAAATATTGTATATATTTATTATATATTATATATAGTATTGTCTTATAATAGTAATACAACAACCAAAATGAATGATCTAGAACTCCATATATTAACATGGTTGAATCTCAAAAGCTGAGTTTAAAAAATCAAAGTACAGAACAATGTGTAAGTATGATGCCATTTATATGAATTTTGAAGTATAAGAAGAAATATATTTGATTAGTGAATCTATCTAACATAAAGTCATCCTTAAAAGTAATAAACACTAAATAGAGGATAGTGATTATTTTGGGGCCAGGGTAGGGAAGAAAATTCAATAGAAGAGGACTGCACAGAGGGCTTCAACTGTTTTTTTAAATGGATTAGTTCTTAAACTGATGGTTGGGTACCCTGGACGTTATTACATTATTCTGTATTCATTTTTTGTGCACGCATGTAGGAAATGATTCATAAAAATCTGTTGAAGCCAGTGTCTGATTATACTGGTGTTAGGGCTAGTTTAATAAGGTCCAGTAACAATGTCACATCAGTTTCCATATTTCCATTAAGGTGACAATTCTGTCACCAAATGTGACTTGATGCTAGTTGATGTTTATGCTTTTTCTTTTCCCTCAGATGAATGCCTGAGTAGAGATTAATCCAAATGCAATAAATAAGTAAATACATACATACATACATAAGTAAATAAATAAAATAATTGAGGAAAGCTAAGTCCTTCATAGGATGAGCATTCTTCAGCAAATCTCTTTCTGCTAATTTGGATGTACAGATAAGTAAACACATAACCCACCTTGACCATCAATCCCTTCTCTCTGTAGAATGACAGACTTGCCCTGGCTTAGGGCTGAGTCAGTGTCTTAGTTGGGGCTCTGTATCATCTTCTATCGCCCTCAGCATATTTCTTTTATGCTCTGTGCTTGTAAAGATCACACATGACTGTTGCATTTACTAAGAGTCTGGTTATGAATGTTTAATAGCTTTCCATCCTAAATGAAAATCAATCTGGCCCCCGAGCTTGTTCCTCATTTGTATTTCTGTCTTTGTGCAGATACAAAGGCACAAAGACAAAGATATTCAGCACAAGAGAATTGCAAATTCAGATGTCACAGAGGCCAGGCAAATAACTTAAATAAATGATGCAGGCCAGAGGTAAAGCGAAAAAATGAAGAATTTATGTCCTTTCTTTTAGGCAGACACTAGTCAGGTCCAAGCTGGTTTTGGAAAGTAAAAATACAGGTTCTGTATTACCAGATCCTCCAATTGTTCAAAGATACAAAATACACAGTTCTGTATGTTAAATCTCTTGATTTCAAAAGTTGGCAACTGATTTAACATATAATTTTAACTTCCCTGCTTGGCCTAAACCAAACATTTCTGCAACTATAATTAGCCCCTGGGCTGCCAGTTTTAGAGACTTTTGCTCTGTACCCTATGGAAACTGCTGATAAAGAGAAAACAACTGTCTTTGGGATTAAAAAAAAGGGGGGGGGAACCCTCTAACAATCAAAATACTTGATCCTCCTAAAACAGCAGGCAGAATTCAACAGTTCTTTAGAAGAACACGTGTGAAAGAGTACTTTGGACGCTATTTGGAAGACAGCTCCAGGAAGGCGACCAGACCCTCTGCATCTCGGGCTTGATGCTTGTCAACCATTGGCAGTGCTTAATCAGAGGTGGAATGACCCTGGACCAGAGGGCCATCAAAGTCTTTCCAGGTAAGTGGCTGCCCTAGATGACCCTTCCACTTCTGTCATTATAGATACAGCCTCTATTTTTCATTGTTGCTTTTTTTTTTTTGCTTTTAAATACTTTTAAGAAGTAAAAGTATTTTTTGTATTCTCACATCAGGATTCACAGAAATGTATCAAGGAAGGCCTCATGGCTGAGAAGTACTCTGGAAGCATCAGGATTCACAGAAATGTATCAAGGAAGGCCTCATGGCTGAGAAGTACTCTGGAAGAAACTCCATAGTGTTACATTTTCAGATCTGTGTTTTCCCACAAACTTGCCCTGCAGTGGTATAATCCACATTCACACCAAACACCAGGGGGTTCCCTAGGTGGGGGAGGGGAAATTGGTTTGCTTTAATAATTTTGTGAGTTTCCTTACTTTCTGTTTCTAGGTGAAAGAAGCAAGTGTGGTGGCATCTGTAAAAGGTTGCGTTTCTCTGCAGGAACACAGGCCATATTACTCAGACAACTTAATCCCAATAGACAGAAGACATAAAGGCCAAAGGTAGCTCGACAAAGTAAACTCCTATCTCCTGGTCTTTGCTTCTTATCTAGCCTGCTTCAAACACTGAAATTCAATAAACAAAGAAAAGATTCCCTATAACAAAGGCCAGATGATCTGCGAGTTTAATGTTATTCACATTAGTTTGAAGAAAAGTTCATTTGCATAGGGATGGCAAGGTTATATGCATAGATTCTTTTGAAATATATGTGTTCCCATGTGGTTTTTAAATTATTTGGATAGAATCTAGGCTGTATTCTGAGTACGGCTTCCAGATTAAGTTACTACTCATGGCAACAAATTTGAGGGGAAAAAGAAGAGTTAATTCTTATTGAATATCTGCTGTGCCCTAAAATTTTATCTTAGTATAGATACTTCCTTTAATATGCAGAACAGTTCCACTTGGTAGGACCATTACCCTAATTTTATAAATGAGGAAATAAGATCAGGGCAGTCAAATAACTTGCCCAAGAGCAAACAGCAAATACGTGGTGGAAACAAGATTCAATCCCAGGTCTATCTTATTTCAAAACCCATACATGTTTCATGGTATCAGGCTTCTTTGACTGAAATCTATTGAAAACCTACTCTAAATTAAGAAATCAAATCCCTTGTTCAGAACCGTAAGATGGATTTCTGAACCCTTTTTCACATGCATCATGTCAATACTTTGGAAAATATATCATGCTGAGTTGTTTTTCCTTAAGTGTTATGATTTGTTGAATAGCCAGTAAAAATCAGGCGCCTCTCTCATCTGCTGTTTAAGCAACAGTTTCCCAAGTGAATGTTCTGGAAGTGTTCCTGGTGCAAGGGACTAAAAACTCCCTTCTATCCCCTTGAGTTCTGTGGCAGGACCTCAGATTTCAACTGACATATGACACATTCAGAGCAAAAACAAGCATACACGTTTATTTGCTATTTTTGATGTGTATATGAGAGTCTTCAGAAGAAAAATGAAGACCTGAAGAAGCTGTTAGGCTTAAAAGCTTAGGTACCTTTTTACGCAAAGAACAATAAATTGTGGGGATGTGACAGGACAAAGGGGCTTGAGCTCGGGGCAGTAAATTGTGGGACAGTGAACAGGAAATGCATGAGGGAAATGAGTAGAAGATCAAGGGTTATTTTAGTAGGTCTGTTTGTACAGGTCCATTGCGGTGTTGACTCCCAGTCTCAGGTGATAGGATGTTCTCTTTTCTGGTAGAGGGAGGCCACCTTTCTCATGGGAAATTTTATCATCAACCTGCTTTTAGTAGAAAGGGGAAGGTCAGAGAGCCCTTCTATATCTGCAGTTTCTCAAGTACCTTCAGCTTGAAACAGTCACTACGCCGAGGCAGTGTATTTTGGGGTGGCATGTTCTGATCCCCTTCACTAGCTTTTTTTGTTTTGCTTTTTAGAAGTTGTGCTAGCAGAACATGGTTTGACCATTTGTGTTTGATTACAAACAAGTAAGACAATGGTCAATTCAGGGTTTCAGAAGAATATTTTAAAAGCCAAGCAAATAAAGAAAGCTAGTCTGCTTAGCTTTGCCAGGTGTTTTTCTTTCTCTCTTTTTTTTTTTTTAAAACAAGGAGTTAGTATGGTAATACCTCTGGCAGAATAGATAAAATCCCTACAACTGGAATCTAGGCTGAAAATGATTATGAAATACAGATGTGGTCATATTTCCCAAAGCCTGGTTCTGGTTGTAATGCTCTACTTCCCTCCAAAGAGGTCTCAGAAAAATGTATATTTGGCCAAAAGAAAAATTTCCCCCAAGTTACTTAAGCAGTTATTCACTACAGCACCTTTTAAAAATTCTTTAAAAACTACTGGAGCAGTATTAAAATTGTATCTATATAGTTACAGATACAGGTAGAGGTAGACATATAGATACTAATGCAAATGTAGAGTTAGATACAGATGCAGATATCTCACACACACACAAACACACACACACACACACACACACACACACACACACACACACACACAAATGGGTCCAATAATTTGGAACTTACCTCTTACTTTCAAAGACAATAGTACTAGCATATCTAAACTAGCCAAGGCATGCACCTGCTTTAAGATGGTAAAGTTTGATTCTTTTTGGGTGGGGGATTTTATTTTATTTTTCTAAATTTAAATTCAATTAGCCAACATACAGTACATCATCAGTTTTAGGTGTAGTGTTCAATGATTCAACAGTTCTGTGTAACACCCAGGGCTCATTATATCATGTGCTCTCCTTAATGCCCATCACCATCCCCACACCGACCTCCCCTTCAGCAACCCTCAGTTTGTTTCCCAGAGTCTTGAGTCTCTCATGGTTTGTCTCGCTCTCTGATTTCTTCCCATTCAGTTTTCCCTCCCTCCCCCTATTATCCTCTGTGTCATTTCTTATTTTCCACATATGAGTGAAACCATATGATAATTGTCTTTCTCTGACTGACTTATTTCACTTAGCATAATACCCTCCAGTTCCATCCACATCAATATAAATAGTGGGTATTCATCCTTCCTGATGGCTGAGTAATATTCCATTGTATATATGAACCACATCTTTACCCATTCATCTGTTGAAGGACATCTTTGTTCCTTCCACAGTTTGCCTATTGTGGACATTGCTCCTATGAACAGTGGGGTGCAGGTGCCCCTTTTTTCACTACATCGGTATCTTTGGGGTAAATATCCAGTAGTACAATTGCTGGGTCATAGGGTGGCTCTATTTTTAACACCTTGAGGAACCTCCATACTGTTTTCCAGAGTGGCTGTACCAGCTTGCATTCCCACCAACAGTATAAGAGGGTTCCCCTTTCTCCACATCCTTGCCAACACTTGTCGTTTCCTGTCTTGTTAATTTTAGCCATTCTGACTGGTGTAAAGTGGTATCTCATTGTGGTTTTGATTTGTATTTCCCTGATGACAAGAGATGTAGAGCATTTTTTCATGTGTCTATTGGTGATTCTATAAGGGTCTATAAAAATGACTTCCAGATCATGTTTGGGATGAAATGGTCCTGGAATAAGGATCCTAGAACCTCAGTGAGGTTGATAAGTCCACCAAATATTGCCCATATGCCAATTGCTTTGTTGACAAGTACAGTGATAAAATTATACAGGGAAGTATTTGACAATTATTTTTCACCCAACACTTCAGAAATTAATCTTCATATTCCCATGTTTGGCAGATGGCAAGTACTGGTCATTCTTGGCACCTCACTAGATAAATGAGCAATAGAAGGTATTTACCTCTGAAAATTTTGATATAAATAGCTATTGAAGCTGGTCATCAATTAAGAAGAAAGATCTTTTGTGGAGCACATCTAGGACATGACTTCATCCAGCATATGATTAAAACAACTCACTATAGCCCTAGCATCTTGTGGGTGCGTTGTATCATTGCACTTCTTCTCGTTATGTAGATTAACAGTTTTGCCAGTATTAAACATTGTAAAGCAGTTGTTACTCCCCAAATTGTATAAAAGCTTAACAGCTTTGTGATCATACTTTTTGATCCTCAAAATCCTGTCTGCAGCCTTGGGATTGGTTTGCTGCAATATCACCAAAAGGTACATGTAGTTCAAGATTACCACATCACGAACTATATAGCAAATCATCTTTAAAAGTAGTATTAGTGCTAATCATTCACAAAATCCGTTAAGAACAATTTTCACTGTTTAGGTATTCTGGAGTTGGGACTCCTAAATAAAGTATATAAATAAACAATAAACAAATATAAACAACATTTGAATAGGTCACTGGATTCTGATATTCCCAAGTGCCAGGAAATCACAGGCACTTGAATCTTGGCTCCCCCATTCTTTGGAATTTATACCTTTCTGAACATGCCTGAAAGTCTAAATCAAGGCTTACTCTTCACTGGTTATTTCAACCTGCACAGACTTTATAATTGTCTTAATCCCACAGCCACTACTCCTAGAGTCATTTAAGATGCTTAATCAGAGACTGCTTCTTATTTTCACTTAACACTAGACATATGTGATTCAAGAATTCCTAAGATTGCAAGTTCCTTGAAGTCACCTCCTCTAAACTTATATTCTTTTCTACCACTTTGTCACCAAACACAGTCCTAATTTCACAGTATATGCTAAGTAAATAACCATTAAAATTTTATCTTTTTGGGCAAAGGAGAAATGATAAGTCCTCATTCTTCTTACTTGGAATAGTGAGAAAAAAATGTGTAGTAGGATTTGAGAGGAACTTTCCCTATTGCCTCGAAATTAGTTCTAGAGCATGAATTAGTAAAAGTTTTCCTCAACAATGGGGCCAGACTCATTTCTTCAGGGCTTAATAAAGGGAACAAAATCTACTGAACCAACTATCTGTGTATTTATCATCTAACAATAATCTATGTACCATTTATCTACCCCTCATTGATCATCTGCAATTGAAAAAAACTCAATTTTCTATTATTTATCATCTATCCATCTGTCTATTTCTACCTAAAGACTCAGGCATGGAGAGAGAAGAGGGAATCTTCAGTTTCTTTGGCCTTGGCCTTATGGGGAATGCTCTATTAGTCTTCAAAGATTATTTCTACTTTCTCTAAAGTGTGAGGGGTGTGTGGATACGGGAATCCAAGAGAATCTCTTACAGAGATTGAAAGATGCCATCAAAAAGGGACACTGCATTTTATTTCCCATTTGGCTACCTGCCTAGTTGGTAGACTAGGCCAAGCCTATATCAGGAGAAGAGGAGAATTAGTGGGGGAGAAGGAGGAAGGATGAAATGTCCATGGGATCCCATGAAATGTAGTTGGGTTTGAGCCAGAATGTTGACACTCCATCTAGAACCTAACAGTAAAAATTTGAGGGGTACACTTCTGGGGGAAGGATATGAAGTAGAAAAACAGGTAACATTAAAGCCAGATTTCTTCCAGAGAGCTATGCAGTTGGAGGCTTTGCAATAATTTCCAAGGAACTCACCCTTGTGTCCATGAGAGCCAGCATGACCTGACTGGTGCCATAGTCCTGACACCTGGTCAAAGCTGGTCAGAGAAGAGGCAACTGTTGACAGAATGAGGACCATAAGAGGAGTTAGGTAAGTTTGGGAATATTCACTATTTTCTCTCACTCTCCTCCCCAACAACATCAACACAGAGGAAGAATTACACTTTGCACAAACGGCAGAAGATGTGTCTCAGAAACATTCACACACACACACACACTCTACAAGCTGTGACCATCCCAGCTGAAGCTTGTTCTGGAGGTGGGGGAAGAGATGCATTTTCAAGTAGATTGAGTATTGATAATGTCCAAGATGTTAAGGGAAAAGAAAAGGGATTTGACTGAGCACAACTGAAAGCAATGATTGGGAAAAAAGTGTTTCATAGCTGTAACTTACTATGTAAACCAAACAGTTTCTTTCCTTCTCTTCCTTCTTTCCTTCTCTCCTTCCTGTCTTCCTTTTTTTTCCTTATCTTTTGATAGATGTGTCCATAAACATTCAACTACAAGTCTTTTCATGAAATCTGGTTGTCACTGCTAGGGCCTGAAGTCTGTTACAGCAACCAGGAGACAGGTTGTCTCAGACCGGTTCCACAGAAGTAAATCAGAGAGGATGATTCCAGTTTAAGTGATTTATTAACAAAATGCTTCCAGGGGAAGCTAGTCAGAGAGTGGGGAAAGGAATGGAGAAAGCAGGCCAGGGAAGAGAAAAAAGCCGAGCAAGGGTGATCTCAGGCATGGTTCCTCAGGAGCTAGCTTCAGCCTGATCCTGCAGAAAACTACAGACTGTGGCTTCTGCCTCTGATCATCCCCATCCCAGTCCAGGGGGCTGGGACTGTCTTACTAACCTGGGAGTCACCAGTTAAGGGCCATGCTTGTGGGGTGTGAATACCTGGAACTTCTGGATCTCTGCCCTGGAAAAGAGGGCTCCAGGAGCCCATTAGCAATCCTCTCAAGGGAAACAAAAATTGTAAAAATGAGATCCAAGAGGATTTGGACAGAGAATCAACATTATCTGCCATACACATTTACGGAATGTTATAGTGGAAGAGCACCTAGAGAACACCAGACCGTGGTATACCTTGATTAGCTGTAAGCTGTGTCACATGCACACACTCACACATGCATGCACACACATATGCACATGCATACACAATGTTACTAATAATAAAGTACAAACATTTGTAAATCTTTTTAACTAACTTGTTTGGAATGCAAGGTTATCCCTATCATAATGTCATTCTTACTAGCAATCCCATGTGCTTTCTCTATTGGGAGAGAAAGAGTTGGAGGTACAGCTGGAACTGAGCATGGCATGTGTCTCAGGACTGCCTTATTTCTGCTGCAATTCACTCTCCCATACTCTTACTATGGTTCTGATGATAGTTGTGGCAATTAGAAATGATTTAGAGCTTATGAGTTCTGGTTTTATAATTACTTCAGATTTTTAAAAATTAATCTGTGAATAAATGTGGGTTTATTTCTAAATAGGTCTATAGGAAGGCGTACTGCTTGCTAGAAAAATATGCCAAAAATCATTACTTTAGTAGATCACAGCAAGCAGCCTGGTATAGAAGTAAGGCGGTATATACTAATGATTAAAAGTGTGCAGTTAAATTGCCTGGGGTCAAATCCTGGTTTTGCTAGTAACAAAATGTTTTTCAATGGACAATTTAATTAATTTTTTATACCTACATACCCTCATCTATAAATAGGAATAAGACTGGAACTTGCTTTATCAGGCTGTTGGAGATTAAAGGACATAATGTGGTAGGAGTTTATAGACATGATACTACATAGAGTAAGTGCTCCATAAATGTTCATTTTTATTAAAAACACGGTTTCAGGAGTTGGAAAGGCCTGCCTAGTTCAATCTTTTTGTCTCTGGGCAGGTGAGTCTAAGCTCTTCTCAGTAAAGTGAAGATAATATTAGCATGACTGGATTTCCTTGGATTTCTGTGGGGATTAAATGCATAATATATGAAATCACCTAGCCAACTGAAGTCCATAATAAGTGTCAGTTCCTTATTCTTTCATCGATTACACAATATTCTCCACACATGAAGGAGAAATGGCTGTACGTTCTCAGCATGAATGCACTCACATTACTCTTTCATTCAATCTCTTGCTTACGTACAAATGGAAGCCTACTTTAATATTTTGACTTTGAGAAGATGACAGCTGGGGCCATTCCACTTCCACAAAGATCTAAT
Source organism: Ursus maritimus (assembly GCF_017311325.1). Classification (NCBI taxonomy): domain Eukaryota; kingdom Metazoa; phylum Chordata; class Mammalia; order Carnivora; family Ursidae; genus Ursus; species Ursus maritimus. The sequence continues at coordinate 76,980,876 of NW_024423343.1, read as the reverse complement.
GTTAGAATATGCTCCCTTAAATGAAACAGATTTGCATCCATCTAAACATAGCCCTATTTGCTCCTGGAGCAATATAAACTTGAACTGTTCTTGAGTTAATTCAGTTGGCCAACAGAATTAAAAACTTTCCCTTAAATTAAGGACATACTAGCAGAGATTAAGTGCTCATGGGTTCAGTAGCACATTAGGTGGAGTATTTCCTGTGCCTTGACTATAGCAAAGCTTCAATGCAAAGGAAGCCAAAGTATTCACAGAATAGTCCAAACTGTTATATTCCCTCCAAAACCAGTCTTTTGAGTCTTCTCTATAGCTTCTGGCTAGTTGATCCCCAGACCTCACTTTTTTTTTTTGGTGTTCAAAGTAGTCTGGATTTTATTAACTAGATTGAGTTGAGGTTGGGTTTGGATAATCAGATACTTCCTTCAGAAAATTACTTAATTGGGGGTGAAGGTTGTTGCTTAGAGTATGAAGCATAAAAAAAGTCATTTGTTTTACTCTCAATTACATTAAGGGCTTAGAACACGACATTACACAAGTTCAGGGTCTCTATTCGAATTATACGGGAAGCCACGTGAAAAGTGTTACTGACTTTCAGCAATAGTGTGATAGGCGGGAGACTGAAGGTATGCTTCCTGGTTTATCCCCGTCTCCCAGAACACCCATGTTTATTGCAACATTATGCACAATAGCCAAGATGTGGAAACAACCAAATATCCATCAATAGGAAAATGAATAAAGAAAATGTGGTATATACATACAATGGATTTATTCCGCCTTAAAAAAGAAGAAAATCCTGCAGTGTGCAACAACATGGATTCCATGCATTTGAGGTGTCTAAAACAGTCAAACACACAGAAGAAGATAGAGGCCGTAAAAGCAAAAATAAACATGTAGGATGATATCAAACAAAAATGTTTCTGTATAGCGATGGAAACCATTAATGAAATGAAAAGACAACCTACAGACAGAAAGAAAATATTTGTAAATCATATATCTGATAAGCAGTTAATATCCAAAATATACATGGAACTCATATAGCAAAATAAATAAATAAATGAAAAACCTAATATAAAAATGGGCAAAGGACCTGAATAGACATTTTTCCAAAGAAGATATACAAGAAGTACATGAAAAGGTGCTAAACATCACTCAGCATCAGGGGAATACAAATCAAAACCAGAATGAGATATCATCTCGCACCTGCTATATTATCAAAAAGCAAATGATAACAAATGGTGAGTGAAGATGTGGAGAAAAGGAAACCCTTGTGCAGTGTTGGTGGGAATGAAAGCTTGTACTGCCAGTATGGAAAATAGTATGGAGGTTCCTAAGAAATAAACACGGTACTACATGATCCAGTAATCCCTCTTCTGGGTATATATCCAAAAGAAACAAAACCATTAGGTCAAGAAGATATATATAGCGCCATGTTCATAGTAGCATTACTTAGAACAGCCAAGGTATGGAAACAACCTAAGTGTCTGTCAGCTCGTAAACAGATAAAGAAAATGTGCCACCTATATACAATAGGATATTATGCAGCCTTAAAAAAGAAAGAAATCCTGTCATTTGTGACAACATAGATGCAACTGGAGGGCATTGTGCTATGTGAAATAAGCATACAGAGAAAGACAATACTGCATGCATCACTTATATGTGAAATCTTTAAAAAAAAAAAAAGATGAATTCATAGAAAAATAGTAGAGAAGTGATTGCCAGGGGTGGGGGTGGGGAAATAAGGAGAGGTTGGTAAAAGGCCATAAACTGTCAGTTATAAAATGAATAAGTTCTGAGGACCTAATGTATAACATGGTGACTATGATAACATTATATTATATAATTGAAATTTGCAAGGAAAGTAGAATTTAAATGTTCTCACCAAGAAAATAAAAAAGTAAATATGTAATGTGATGGATGTTAATTAACTTGGTGGGGGAAACCCTTTCACAATGTTTACATATACCAAATCTTCACATAAGCATCTTACAGTTTTGTCAATTATACCTCAATAAAGCTTTAAAAAAATAGAAAAAGATAAAGAGGAAGATAGTGGGAGGGATGGTTTTCAAAGAGACGTATCTGTTAACCCTTCATTATGGAAGCTACGAATCAAGTTTTCGCTACTTACAGACTATCAGGCTATGGGTGGGATATGGTATTCAAACCAGAATGGTAAGTGGCATAAAAATAGGGCAACAACACAGAACAGCACTCAGCCTTTGACCGAATTTTCCTTGCTGTATACCTGCCCAGCATCTGGCCCTACACAGGGCTCTGAGGAAAGGCAAGGATCCTGTTCTCCATGAGGTACTTTCCAGGGCAGATCAATAGAGCACACCAGTTACACAGAATGAGGTCCCATGAGGGTTAACAGAGTCCATTTTGAGCTCAGTAGACAGCAGCCACTCCAGCCCTCAGGGTCCTGCCAGACAATGCACTAGCTGGAACTTGAAGATGCAGAAGAAGTGAGGTGGTGATGAGAGTTAAAGGGCTCTCTTGTCCCAGAGGAAAGGTAAGAACAGGCACAGAAGTGAGAACTGTCTGATGGCAAAGATCTCCAGGGGACTTCCTGGTGTCCATGTGGAGCATGGGACAGGAGCCCAGGCAAGGAGGTTGAATGACCGACTCTGGGAGCACTGATGAGATTTTAAGTGGTCCTATGGGACTTGGAGAGGCTTTAAGGGGCCTGTCCCAGTAAGGAATCATCCAGCAGCAAGTGGCCTTAAACCTAGTCCCAAATGAATGTATTGGCTCCTGTAAGTAAGAATGTCTACGGAAGAGAAAACTGAAGCAATTTAAAGTTTAACACCACTCCCTCCCCCCCCAAAATAAACACCATATAGAAGCAGAGTGGAATGGTGGTTACCAGGGGATGGGTGGAAGGGGATATTGGGACTTGTTAATCAAGAGGTATAAAGTTTCAGGTACATAAGATGAAAAAGTCCAGAGATCTGCTGAACAACATCATGCCTATTGTCAACAGTACTGTCGAGTATACTTAATAATTTGTTGAGGATACATCTCATGTTAAATGGTCTTACCACAATTAAAAAAAAAAATGAAATCTCTATTGAAAACTCAATGAGAGCAACAGAGGAGGTTGCAAGGAAGGCCACAGCAGGGACCTCTGCTCTGCATTCCCATTTTCCTCCTTTTTTCAGACAAATGGAGTGATTTGACATTCTTCCGTCCACCCTTTCAATTCCTGGTTCAGTCACAGACCAATATTTAAAGCTGTGTCATATGTCAAAGAGGCATGTATATTAGTTGATTTTCTTCCCTTTCCCTAGCCTTGACCAATCTCTCCCATTTTTTATCTCCATGATAAGAACCAGAAGGTAAATGGGAGGACATCTTGAAATTCTAAGGTTGCCTTGTCCAAACGAAGACACACACACACACACACACACACACACACACACACACACACGGAAACTTCTGATCTACCCTAAAGTGAAGTGCTTTTGTGCAGCCCCAAATTGTTTCATCAAGCATTCAGCAGCTCAAAATTATTTCTTGCTTCTGTCATTAAAGTGTAATCTTAGTCTGCACAGAGACTTAAGAAATCTTTCTGTCTCCAGGATAATTTTTGTAATTGTGTTCCCATAGCCATTTGTTTTTGTTTTTATTTTTTCCTCATAATTCTCTTGCCAACGTCTGTTTTAAGTAAAGTGGGGGTATCATAGACCATTAAGTGTTGGAAAAAATTCTGGAGACTTCATGTCTAAGAGTCTAAGACCCAGAAAGGATAAAAATTTACCCCCAACATCGTCACACAATTATTAGCCACAGAACTGCTTTGAGACGCCAAAGTCTTAGAAAGTCCACTCTTCCATCCAGACAGACCTGGGTTGTTTCATTTGACTGTGTCACAAATTGGCCCTTCTCTTGCTGATGCAGCTTTCTATAGCCTTTCCTGATTGCTCTTGATGAACGCTATGGGCACAGAGCTTCTAGGTCCCTACTGTTTTCCCAGACATCTAGTTTTCTCTCTCTCATCTTCTCTTGTATCAAAACTGATAAGCCCAGAAATCACATCATGCCTTCTCTTCCAGGAAGCACATAGCCTTTTCTCCTGAGAAGCACCTTGGCAACTCCTCAGATGGAATCCATCTGTTTTCCTACTTTTGTCCTGTTCTTCTGCCTTCCTCAAAGCTGCTCCCCATTCCCTGTCCCTTGGTTTCTGCCTTTCTTAAAACTGCCACAGTATTTCAGCATCCCCGCATCACTAACTTTGCTTTGAAGAAAACAAAGAGGACAGACATGAGGATGTCTTAAATTCCAGAACCTTACAAAGTTCTCGCGAGTCCTGTTTCCAATTAAGTTGAAGCTAGTTAGATTCTAGCTTTTCTTTTGTATTCGGAGACTGGAGTTTCTCAAAAGCCATCCTGATTTTTCCCATTTTCTGCATTTTGAATAAGACATACGTACTCCTTCTCTTAGAAACCTCCTTTCTCAATACATAGGACCAAAGAAGAAATTGGAGCAGGAAACAGGGTGATCCTTTTAATGTACATTTCAGTAATTTCAGTGGGTACAGATGTTGTGCCTTTAGATAATTTCCATTCTCTTCACTGAAGGAAACTAATAGTTTTATCTTCCTACATATTTTAAAAATAAAAGATTCTGACTTACAAATGGGGAAATGGAGCATATTATACTTCCTCCTGGAAATTCAAAGGATATATAAGCAAAGTCTAGGCTCTAAGCAGTTTTTTCACAAAGAAATGTAACTGTATTTAAACCATTATTTACTAAGTCTGTTGAACTGATGCTGGAATCTCTGGAATCTAGGCCGTTGGTGCATATTAACATCCTAAACCATACGTGCCTGGAAACGTTTGTCTACTATAAAGGCAGCACTGACTTGCTGTACATGTTTCCTTCCTTACAATCCCATATACCCAACCCACTACTTCAGAAAATAATTTCTCTACCTGAAATGTTTAGTCTCATTTGATCCATATTTTCTACATACCAGACATTACATATACCAGGTATTATTTCCACTAAACAAATAAATTTGGATGAAACAATGTATTGGTGAGAGAGTTTCTGATTGTAAATAAGAAAAGTCTCAACTCACACTGGCCTAAGCAATTAAGGAGTGTTTATTACCCCCTAAAACAAGAAGTCCTGAGGCAGGGTGCTCCAGTCCTGATTAATTCATCGGCCCTGTGACATCATCAACAATTGGGACTCTCTCCACTGCTGTTCTCCCATCCCCAGAATTGCCACTGTGTCAATGGCCAGCTGATCTCAGGGTCACACGTACGCCATGCACAGACGACAACGCAGAGCAAAAGGAGAGAAAGGCTTCTCTTCAATAGCAGAAGTCAGACTTTTTCTGTCAACCCCTATCAGGAAAAAATCAGACCCTCCATAATCAGCTATCACTACAGGTTGATAATTGAAGAAGCAAAGTTCAAATCTCAACAAAATAATTGATTCTCGATATCTTACTGGGCCAAATGTAGGCCAACTCCTGTCACATTCTTCTAATCATGATATTAAAATACTATTTTTTAGATTTCCTTAATTATCACTATAGGATCTGAACTCACTTATCCTGCCACGGATTTCTGCTTGCTTCTATTTGAGTGCCACAAAGATCTTCCCTGGCATTGGCCACAAGGCAGTTCCTTTTTTAAAATTAATTAATTAATTAATTAGTTTATTTATCTATCTATCTGAGAAAGAGAGGGAGAGGGAATGAGCAAGGGAAGAAGCAGAAGGAGAGGGACAAGCAGACTCTTCGTTGAGCATGGAGCCCGATGCGGGGCTCAATGTCAGGACTCTGAGATAATGACCTGAGCTGAAATCAAGAGTCAGACACTTGACCGACTGAGCCACCCAGGCACCCCTGGCCACAAGACAATTCTTAGTGGAGGTCTTAGCTTGTACCGGTGTACAAAAGAAAGTCTGTAATTTTGATCTCTTAAAGAAGTGGGACTTGATGAATGCCTAGCTACTGACTGGTTTAACATTTCCCTTCATCCTTCCCACAATGAATTCTTAGGAAACAATAAGGTCTAATTTAAAATTCTTAGTCTGTGGTCTAATTTCTGAGTAAATGATGGAGCACAAACAGAACTGGGACTGTACCAGCAAGAAAGAAATGAGGAGTGGCTGTCTGGACAGCATCCAGTAATACTTGCTGTAAGTATCTTGTTACCTGAGTATTAAGCACACAAACTAAATTGGTTCCTTGAAGACGATGAATGCTCAAACCCTTTCATCTAGATCTCTATGCACCACCTTGAATTCAAGCGAGTACTTGGAATGAGAAAGAAGTTTTACCTTCTGGGGCCCCAGCAACAAGGAACTCCCAAGAAGAACTGCTGACCATGAGAATGAGAATATCACTAAAAATTACTAGTATATATTTATGTTGTTATTTATTCCCTTGGGGTTTAAATAACATCAGCTTTAATCGTGCAAATATCATATGCTGTGCAGCTATAAATAAGAGTTACTTCAGGGAAGAATATCCCAATCCAAATATTTGTAGCTTAAAATATATATTAAAAAAAAAGTGACTTAGATACAGGCCATTTTTTACCTGGTTCAATTCAAATGGTTTGAAATTTATTGGCACAATCCACAAATCTAAAAGATTTTGAGTCTTAAAAACATGAATGCCCCAGATGGTTTTATTGGCTCAGACGTCTTTCCATGATTATATTTTGTCAGAAAAGTCACCTAAGAGCATAGATAACACCGATTTAAGTCAGTCCCTTCCAAATGTGTCCAAAAATGAATCAAAGAGAAGAATACAGCAATAATAAGTTGATGTTTCATTATGAAATGCAAGATGATCTGCATAGTTCAATAAAACTTCAGGGCCAGAAATAACTTAAATGGCAGTGGATTGCAGACACTGGCTCAACTTGATCCAAAAAATTATTGGGTGGAAGATGGTTTAGGGATGATTCAGATATTACTAGCTTCCAAATACTTGCACTTAGAAAAATGGAAAATCGATGTACGCTGTTTCTCCAAGTCCACCTGCCTGTCTAAAGCTGACAATCTACAAACCAAAAGGGAGTGTTCCAGTGATAAAAGGAAATTAGAATTTTTGTGGGCTTTACACTTTTTTTCAGAGACATCTGCTTATAGTCATCCTTATAGACCCACTCTTTTTATAGTTTTAGAACAACTACTTTCAATTTTGGGGCTGAAGCATGTTTTCTTCCTTCTGGCCAATCTGTATTTTGTAGAGAGTTGGGCAAAGTGCTAAGTTTATATTAAATAAATTGCTCACAAGACAGACAATCACAGTCAAAACTGAAAAACAAGACTAATTTGCTTTCTTCAGAGTCCCCAGAAAATTCACTGTTTCTCTTCTCTATGTCTTCTTTCAATTTTGGCTAGCCAGTTTTGCTCTCTTAGCAAAATCTCTTCTTGAGGAAAGACATATAGACATACATACAGGTAATACACACAGATTGTGCATATACAATTACGTTAGTCATCTATACCTTAGTCTTAATGGACGTTTGCATTTAAAAGTCTTTTAATAATCGTAAATTAAAAGGCTTTGCATTTTCTGTAAAATAAATGTAATCCAAATATTTCTGGACCTCACCAGTTTTTGGATGTAGGGCAAATTAATCATGAGTACAAAGTTCACACCTGCTAACCAGGGTCTGGGATCTCCTGCCAATTCTTCTCCATCTGCCCCATCAGCTCTAGCAGGTTTTCCTATGTGTTTGTGAACTGGTCCATTTGCCACAGTCACCAGTGGACCATGTGGTATTTTCCACATTCTTCCTGCCCTGTTCTAACTCTTCTTGGTCACTATCCTTTCCTCCTGGGATTCTGGCATGCCTAACCTCTGCCATGGTTTGTGCCTGCCAGGAGAATGTCAGTGCTATGTTGAGACTCTGCTGCCAACGGTCCCAAACTTTGTCATCCTTGAGGTGCTTAGAGTATGTTGGCAGTTTGGTAGAAAGGAAATGGTTCTCCCTATTATTGAGACACACTATTTCATCCAGAAGTCTTAACAATGATACCTACATTGGCCTTATTTCTCTTCTTTCTGTGCACCTGTTTATAATCTCCCCCAATTTCTTTAGTTAAAATAAAGAAACAAGGTCCCTATTTAACTTGATTATTGCAGTTAGGTCCTAGAGGGAGTGCATTCTGTCCTTGGGACATTTATCATCTTGTAGGAAGACAGGTGTAAAACATACAAAAATAACTGTAGTAAAAGGACTAACATGTGATTTTAAAGTAGATATGTGATTTGTGGCACAGAAGAGGAAACAATGATTTTTGGCTGACGGGGCTGAAGATTTGAAAGACAGAAATGTACTAAACAAAGAAGAGTGCACCAGCAGCCCACTGAGAGTGGACCAGATGGACAAGAGAATAATGAACAGAGATAGGACATGCAGTGTTTACAGGGCACACTGAATCCTCTCATTTAGGGTCTGAGTCACTGAAGGAAATACACCTAGAGAACCTGAGCTTCCCTCTGTGACAGTTATATTCACTACATTTTGTGCCATGTCCCCAGATCAATGGAATTTGAACTTGATGGTTCAGATCCAAAATCTTCTAAAAGAGAAAAACTGGTTTTCAGGTATGCTTATTTATATTGGAAAGAATGTAATCACCAGAAGCTGCCCAGAACAGATCCCTGGTGATTTCTGAGATACTTGAGGATGTAGATTGTGTTTTCACTCACTCTTGATAGAAAGGTATCACTTTGGAAATGAGAGCATGATATAAGTAACGCATAGTACAGTGCCTTGCCAATGTGTAGGTGCTCAGTAAATATTTACAGAAGAAAGTAATTGCCATAAATAAAGATTTTGCTTAATGTAACCATGGCTTGCAAAACTGGTTTTCAAGCTGTGTTCTGCAAGGGATCGGGAGCCACAGAGGTGATACCTAGAGAAGGCCTCCCTCCCCACACTTCCCCCCCACACACACACGCCCTCCAACTAGAACTTCACTTTTATGTATTTTATATATAAGGGCTCTGAGTGAGATTTCCTTTAAAGGAAATAAGGATTTCATGACTTAAAACTTTTGAAAATGATATTCTTACTATAATTAAATTTGGTCCACTGAACAGGGACAAAGAACATTTTAAAAATTCCAAGGGAATTATGATTCCAGGAAATGTACTAACTTGATTAAGAAAGCTTTAAAGTAATATTTTCAGGACAGAGGGTAAAAGGAACTATTATGGAGGGCAATAAGAATGATATATAAATAAAAATGATTATACTGGAGATTCATAGTAACAGAAAATAAGAAATGATCATTTTGTCTAATTTTTATAAGCTACCCAATGGAAAAATGTTTTAAACAATTAAAATTAAATTTTAGATTCTAACAAGTAAATATGGTCTTATTTAATGCTCACATTTTATAGTAGGCATTCATGGGTAAGAATGCAGAATGGGAGAAAATCATTTTTAGACAGAAACAGATCTACTAATAGGGGAATAAGTAATAGTACTATACACTAAATGCTATTCTCAAGAATATCTCTGAACTTAAGTATGGAGATTCATGTACAGCCTACCTTGTGAAAGTGTACTACAGGCAGTTGGCCAGATGGAAGCCTTGATCAATGCCATTTTTGGGGTGGTTAGAAGGAAGGTAATAATACATTTAAATGAGTAGGAGGAAGAAGCCTGAGAAGAGGATAAATTCTACAATGGGAGATGTCCAATAAAGATAAAAACCAAATGGAAATAATAACCATAGTAAGATTAGCTTGGCCTATGGGTAAGAATTTGGAATAAGACATATAAGCACAATGTAAGTTAGGATCATAAATAAAACTCAATATAGAATGGAAGAAGAGCTATTTTGGTGAAGGCTAAGCCAACTGGGGGATTGGCTAAGTGCCATTTATTGTGGGAATTTAAAGGACAAATTTTGAACAAAGTTGTTACAGTTATATTTTAACCAATACATGATAGTTTATAATAATAAGAGAGTTAATACATCATTTGCAAACTAACTTGTTATTAATAAGGAAATATGATGTTTTATCAATTAAAGATTTTTATTTGGAACATGCATATTGCTGTTCATCTTTCAAGTACTATAATAAAATACATAATAATCATGCTATCCTCTTGTCCTGAGAAGGTGAGTCATGCTCATCTCTCTCTGTGAGAAGTAACAAATAAGGGCAAATAAATATTACTTCTGCATGATACTTGTCCTTGAGAGTCTTTGGGCAATATTTATCAAGTTAGTTGATTAAAAAAAGGAGCAAGGAAATAAATTCCACCCATAATTATGAACCTAGGGTTGCACATAAGGATGCATTAATGTAATAGACTTGGTCAACAGCCTAAAATATTTGGCTACTGCCAGGAAAGTGAATCACTTTGCCAAAAAGTTTTGCCAAGATAGAGGAGCAGAATATAGATTCTTTCATATGATATGAAGAAAGGGTTTTTAATATGAGCTTGATTAACTTGGGACAGATTCCGCAACCCCCATCACTCTTTTTATTTGATAGAAGAAATCCACTCATAAAACCATCTGGCACAGAGCATGTCTTTCTGAATTGGCTCACTTGACGATATTTTCGGCCCCTGGAATAATGTAAACCTTTCCATTAAGGCCCTATGGTCAGCATTATAAATACTGTTTAAAAAGTAGGAGACATTTTGGCTAACGGGACATTTCGGAACAAAAGACTGGAGAGAGACAACTCTGAAAACTCCCCTTTGTTGGAGGAAGTGATTCTGTAGGCCCAAATCAAAAGCAAAAAAGCCTTCTAAAATTTTAAGCAAACCAAAACCTACAGACACTAGGAAACACCAAAGAATTTTTTTAGAAGCTTACTTTCTTTCAGATAACCTAAAAATGAAATGTGGATTCATAATCCTTATTTTGCTGACTTGCAGGCCTTTTGAAAGTTCATCTCCTTGACTTGAGAGCAAAGGACATGATATGATATAAATCCCAGCTGAAGACCTTGGAAATTCTGTTGCTCATTGAAACAAATCTACTCTCATCTAGCAAAACCAGTAATGGGAGTTCTGATTCCACTCTTTTGCTATGCCACACATTTGTCAGTCAGAGTTTCCAGCATTTGTAGACAAAGAAATGAAAACTCAGAAATGATTGTCAAAAGATGATTTTCACAGTTATGTTAGTTCTTTCCACAATGTTTACTTCTTATTCAAACCAAAAAACTACCTGTGTTCTCATTGAAATTCAAAGTTACATATGATTTAAGTTTATATTTTAGTTTTAACACAATTTATATTGCTATAATTTTTAAAGCACATAACATTTTTCACATTAAAGTTGAGAATAAGAGAGGCCTTTTTTTAAAAGAAAATTAGTTTCGTATTCTGTTTCCATGAAGGAAATGAATATCCAATGCAATAAAAAGACAGTATGACGGGGTGTGTGTGTGTGTGTGTGTGTGTGTGTGTGTGTTTCAGGAAAGGAAATAAGCAGCTTTTATAAGATTCTCAGAGATTCATGACCCAAAAAAGGTAAAAACTACTAATAAAGAGTTAGTTCACACTCACGTTCTTGGTTCTATTCAACTTTGTAAAATATTCAGTTGAACCATATACAACTGCCAATGTGTAACCATTTTTAACCTACAAAAACAGCAATATTACAAGACTCAGCCTAATATCTTCGATCAATTGGTAGGAAGCATGAAAAACTAAAGAAGAAAAATATGTTGGACCCAGAATCAAGTTTGAAAGAAATCTGGGCATTGTGAGGTATGGGATAGAAAGTAATTGCAATGAAAGAGAACAAGGATCAACATAAAATCCTCTACTGAGCAGGATAAACATTTTTCAAGTATAGAAAAGCAGAGCTATTTCACCATGCAGGTGAAACTCCAAGGGTGTAAATGACAAGAGCTCCATATGCGATAATGACATGGCAGTACTACTAACGAATGCTAACACAGTCTTAGCATTAGGAGAATCAGAGATGTTCACTGAGTACTCTCTTCATGCAAGACTTTGTCTCTGGTATTTTTAGATTTATTTTCTCATTTAGTTCTCACAATAGTACTCTGAAGTAATTAACGGCTCCATTTTACAGGTGATGAAACTGAGCATCAGAAAAGCCACACTACTTGTCCATAGCTAGTGTTAGTGATGGAAAATGCAATAAGCATAATGATTAATAACAATTATTGACAATAATCATTTATAAAATTTACTGAGCTCTTTCTGCAAACAAGGAACTATGGTGAAACACATCACTCTATCATTTCATTTAATGATATTAATATTGAATAACTCTATTAGGCAAGCATTATTTCCATTTTACAAATGAAAAAATGGAGGTTCAGAGATTCTAACTAGCTTGATAAAGGTCTTCAGACTCCAGCACCAGACATAAAAGCAACAGCATAGAGAGAGTATTTAACCAGCTGTCATGATTGAGAAAGGTCAAATCCCTTATTTTATGTATATTTCCAAGTAGTTTTGCTTCTCTGATGAAATTGTGACTGATAGACATGTATAAACCTATCCATGTTTAGGGTTATATAGAACTCCAGGAGATTATATGCCAAAATGTTAAGTGGCTATGTCTGAGAAGTAGAGCTTGCTGTGATTTTTTACTTTTGTTTGCTCACATTCATGCTCTAAATTTTTGAGTGAACAATGTATGTTTACTTGAGGCTTAATAATTTTTACAATAAAATAATTTTTAATTCTCCTCATTAGTGAGTCCCTTTATTTAAAAAAAAAATAGTATAACTGAACCCATGAATTTGAGTTGGAAAGCCGTACCACAAATGCATGCAAGTTCTCCAATACTCAGACAGTCAGTAAAGTATGTGGGAAAAGGTGATAAAAGCTAAATTCTACATTTAAAAAACATATTAGGGGAGACAAAATAGAGCTCCGCCTTGTAATTGCGTCAGCCCAGGGGTACTATTTCTTTCTGCAAATTGCAAATGCACACGGGGGTTGGGGGATGATTCTCCCTAAGTGGGAGGCAGGCTGGGATCCAGGGTGCCCATGCTGCTCTGCAGAGCACGGTCACATCTGCGGAGGCTGCGGGAGGGGGGTAGCCGCCTGCAGTGGCTGCTTGCAGTGACTGGAAGCAGGGCAAGGTGAAAGGCAAGCTGTAGTGATACTTTCACTACAGGAGATGAGCCTGAGGGTTGTGCTAGGAAACAAAAGGAGGAAGCAGAAATGAAAGAGTCTGGTAAGACGTTCAGAGATGAGTAGGAAATCAGGTGCGGGCAAGAATGGGCAACTGAGCCTTCGGTGGTGAGACAAGAGAAATGGGGAGAAGAGGAGGAGAAGCCCAAAGAAAAGTGGGAGGAACAGAGTGATCCACCTCTCTTCACACATCCTTTCCTGATGGGATGAAAACCACCTCCTTCTTGTGCTTGTCTCTCACCTATTTCATCTATCACTTTTCTGGCTGCAGTAGTTCCCTTCTCTCTGCCATTTTCTCTCTTGCTGTGTTGCATCATATCAAAATCCTTTTGTCCTGTGGGAAAGAAAGAGGCTTTGGAAAGGGAGTGAGGGAGAGGTAAAAAGGTTGTGGAACTGTAGCAAGTGCCTTAGTGAATTAAAAAGTTGCAAATGAGACTACAAATAAATCTTATGCATGACACACAGAAACTCAGGAAGGGCTTGGGGGCACTGCTGAACACTAGTTTAATCCATGGCTCCTCATCTGCCTTTCAACATCTGCCATGTTCACAGGAGTGTGTTTAATTAAAACAGACCTGTCATTAGGATTGAATCTCTTGACAAAAACATAATCTTAGAATGTGTAAATACATATATGTATATGTGTGTACCTGCATTTGGAAGTTTTAAAAATAAGATTATTATTGAGGACAGGGGTCATACAACTACAGCCCAAGGGTCAAATCCAGTCCTCCCCCCACTTTTTTTTAATAGCCATTAAGCTAAAAGTAGTTTTTATATTTTTAAGTGATTGAAAGAAAAATTTAAAAAGTAATATTTGTGGCACATGAAATCTAAATTTCAGGGTCTAAAAATAAAGTTTTATTGGAAGGGAGTCATACCACTCTCTCTGTATTATCTCTGGCTGCTTTCACTCTGCAACGGCAGAGTTGTGCAGTGTCAAGAGAGACTACGGCTCACTGAACGCAACATACCCACCATCTGGCCCATTACAGGAAGTTTGCAACCCTTGACTTAGGGAATTGCTTACTGAAAGAGAAAGTGCTTTTTCCTACATTGATCCTTATAGAAATAAGGTACTTCCAAAGGGCCAGGATGTCACTCTTCCCGTGCCTCCCCTAAGATTCCCTACTCTCTTTTCTCCGTTCTAATGCTGTTCCAGAATAAGTAGTCTATGGGTGTGTTAGTCTGACTTTCTTTCTTTTTTTTTTTTTTTAAAGATTTTATTTATTTATTTGACAGAGATAGAAACAGCCAGCGAGAGAGGGAACACAAGCAGGGGGAGTGGGAGAAGAAGAAGCAGGCTCTCAGCAGAGGAGCCTGATGTGGGGCTCGATCCCATAACACCGGGATCACGCCCTGAGCCGAAGGCAGACGCTTAACCGCTGTGCCACCCAGGCGCCCCAGTCTGACTTTATTTCTTAAAGATTCTTTTGACCCATAAACAATAGCACCCAGACTATCACCCTGGTGTTATTGTCTCTATTGGTTAAAAAAAAAATGGTTAATGAGTGAGTTAATAATAAATAAGCTTAAATGCCAAATATATTCTATTTTTCTTTGCATGTTTACACTTATATTTCTGGAGACTGACACATCACCAAACCAAAGGAAAATCCATCTTCTTCAGATAAATACCCTAGGCAGGAATAAAATTAAGTCTTAATTATTCAGCTCATGTTTTAAATTTTCTTGAACCACTAAAGGCTTTTCTAGATACTAAGTAAAACATTATGCTAAATGAAAATACATGACAGCTTTCACAAGGACCTTGAGATCGTCATGCTTAGCTTTGGAATAATGTTGATGCTCAGAGCAGGAGGCATTGCCAGGTAAATCAGCTACAATTTCAACCCATAAAGTTTTTGTAGAATTTCCACAACAGAAGATAAATAACTTGGGGAAAAAATATTACTTAGCCATGTGATTTTCATGTAGTTTACAAGTATAGGAAGAAGATTTCAGAAATCACAGAAATAATGGACACTTATAATGACAGTCTTTTTCAAAAGCCTAACTGAACACTTCACGAAAATTTGCTTAATGAGTTACACAGGAAATCTTATTAACTCAGCATGTAAGTTCAACTAAAAAATATATCTTAAGTCGTATTTTTTTCTTTTTGAAATGGTAAATATTCAACACAACTATAGCATCAAATACTTTCTCAGCAGCCTTTATAAAGCTTTCTTTTCTATATTCACATTTATTGGATTTATGTAGATGAGACATTGTTTTTATAAACAATGGAAATTAAAGCATGACGTTGATACTGGAAAATGAAAGCCAAAGATCTTTTTTCTCTCAGTGCTTTTGTTTGTTTTCTAAAGTGATTGCTCCATGGCATCCATCCCTTAGAACATTTAGGTGAGTAAAATAGCAAACCTATTAAGCAATATCAAAATAATCAGAATTGTAAAAATCATGAGTGAAGCTGAAGTGGAAAGTTCAGATGCAGCGGCCTCAAAACACAACACTGCTACAAGCTGAGTCACCTGCTAACCATTAACCTTCCAATTAGAACTTTGGGAGTAACCTTTTGTGTCATTGGTACAATATTGTAAAGTAACCAGTAATTATATAATTTATAAAAGTCTCCATTCATATGACAAAGCTACTCAGAGGAGACAGGGAATACATGTAATGTAATATAACAGGCTGATTGTATAGATGGCTTGGCCACATCACCACTGTAACCATTTGCAGAATAGTAAGTAATGGTTCAGTTCAGTCTAAAGCTCATCACTTACTGAGTGCTTACATCTTACACTGCTAGTTCAGGTCTGTCTAAGACAACCAGTTGATGACATCAGATGTAATAGAAAAGTGACATCCTTAGACCCTTATTCAAAATCAGTGTGAAACAAGTTTGTGTTTCAATCCATCAAAAAGAAAATTGCTTTCAAAATGGGGCTGGTGCCTTGAATTAAGAGCAAATGGAAGTGGACAGAAAGGATGTTGCTGTAATTTGAGAGGCCCACTGATGGCCTCCTCACTCAATTGTTGACTCTGTACACAGGGGGTTTGGTGGAGATGAAGTCCTATTTTATGTAGAAAGTCACATCTAGCTTCCTTGTTACCATTAGTCCAACTACTCTCTTTGCAAATCTTTGAACTATGACACATGGATTACATGGATATTTTCTGATTTGGCACATGTTATAACTCCTGCATTTAAAAATACATATTTATCTCAAATTGATGTTATTTATGAGTTCGAACAAACAGATGTCCACAATAATATAAAATAATTCTTAAAAACCAAATTGGGGAACAATTATTCCTTATCATTTTGCAAGCCACTATTTAAACCTACTTGCTTCATAAATTAAGTGTATCAAATATTAGCAAAATGTACAGAATTACAAGGTTTTGTTTTGTTTTGATTTTAGAGAGAGCATATCTAGGTGGGGCTGGGAGAGAGGCAGAGGGAGAGGGAGAGAGAGAATCTTAAGCAGGCTCCACACCCATGGCAGAGCCTGACATCATGACCTGAGTTGAAATCAAGAGTCAGATGCTTAACAAACTGAGCCACCCAGATGCCCCTTCAATGTATTTTTTTAACTGGTTTTATGATTTAGGTATGGTAAGGCCAAGAGATCAATTGATGATTTCCGTGGAAAGCTGGTTTGTTGATCACAGTGGAGGGGCACCTAACACCACATGGAAAGGGAGGAGAAACCAGAGTCAGTCAGGAGGCAGAGGGAGAGGGATAAATTGTGAGTAGGGATCTTTTTGGTGGTTTCCACAGGAAGGTATGGGTGAGGCAGGGTGAACGGGCTTCAGATGAGCTAGTCTGAATAATTTCAGTGGGCTCTCAGATATAGGGGCTATTCCTAGTTGTCTGGTATCTTCCCCTGGGGTGCTTAGGGCAGGTGGATGAGAGTCTGATAAAGAAGACAGCTGAGGCATGGGCTCTGGATTGGTTGGTTTGCATTTGAAAAGCACCCTCACTGGCTTTTCTCTATCTCTGTCTAGGAATATTTTTATTAGGAATTAGCTAACCCTGGGAAACGCAGTCCCTTTAAGGGTCAGCAAGGCCCTGATGTCAAAGCATCAGTATACAGAAAATAAAAGATGTGGTTAAGACAAGTATTCACCCATCTTTACTGCAAAGCGTGAAATGCATTTTTTACTATGAAACATGGTTTTGATTCCTATTATTACTGATATGATTGAGACAGTTCAGTGCAAACTTCTTCATATTACCTTTCTCATCTGCCAACTCTTTTGTACTTTCCATCATTTTTATCCCATGTCTCCTGACTCAGAGGAAGATTCATCTCTACCCTAATTGTGAATATTGGTCTTCATCTTACTGCTTTAATGCCAATTCTAAAGCAATTTTTATGAATAATTCTCTCTTCGAGTACATTTCGAATGTTCTTATTTTTTCATCTCTATAGTCCCATCCTCTTATGTTTAGAAATTTATCTAAAATCTTTCTCTCTGTAGGACTGGCCCGCCAGGCAATCACCATAGCACTCTCTTTTCCTTCACTGTCAAAATACTGAAAATTAGTCTAAACCTGTGACCCCTGAGGCCTTGGTTTTACGCCTTAACCCCCTTTAGTCTGGTTTCTGCTCCACACAGATACCTCTTTCATTGTGACCAAATCCAGCAAAATTTTCTATCCCTCAAATCCCCTTCTTTGTCTACAAGATTGGAGGTTATTGCCCTCTTGCTTTAATTGTCCTTTCCTCCTTAATATTGTGGCATCAAATGATCTAGATTAAACTGCTAGGTCAATTCCAGTCTTTTCTCAGGTCTTCTCCAAAGCTCTCTACTTTCCTTACAGAGAGACTCTCCTTCTCAAGTCCAGAGTCACACTGCCAGCTACCCATTCTAGGCATTTGTCCCAGGATTTCTCCTCATGACCTTGAACTTAATCTGTCTCATTCTGGTGTCAGCACGCGCTCATCTCAATTTGCTCCTTCTTTGGTCTTTACTTCATATCAAAGTTATCACCTTCCCCTGGCTCAACATGCTAGAAACATCTTTGCATCCTTTAATTCTTTCATTTGCCATGTTGTACCATTTGACGAATCTTGTCCGCTCTGCCTCAGTGAGCGTCTTCTCGTTTGCTTCTTGCTTTCCATACTCACAGTTGTCATCCCTGTACGAGCTGTTATTTACTGGCACAAGCTCTTAATTTGCCTCTATATCTTCAGTTCCTCACTTTTTAGTAATAGTCTATAAGGAACGTTTTAAATTCCTGGCATGCTCACAGCCTCACCATTTTGCAATTTGCCATTTTCAGTGCCTGCAGGGGTACTTTCATTCTATAACCCTTGCCCTAGCAAATAAGTCTTTATAAACAACAAATCAACCCTAATTATTAGTCTCATGATATTGGGAAGATTATCAATGAAAATGATAAAGCTAACAGTTGTAATGTTCTCCTAAGTCCTCCAGTCATTGAATAATTCATGTAACCTTTACTTCCTGCTCCCTCACATGCCTGCTTGTGACAGCAACTGATAAAACAGTAACAGCAGCCAGCCCCTGGATTTCCATGCTGACTTCAGTTCAGAAGAGAGCAGGCCTGGCCTCCATCCTTGCTTTTTAGTATTACGATAATGCATATTATCCCATTCTTACACTGACCAATGGATAAGTAGACAGAAGTCATTTTGAGTTAACTCCAAAGAAACTGGAAGCATGAAGTGAAGAACTGAGTTGGAGTCTCTGCAGTTTGGGTTCTCACCAACAGAGCTCCTGTCAATGATACCCCTCTTCTGGTTGCAATTTAGATGTCAGAGCAGCAATGATAATGCAACAGTGATGGGAAGGAGGGGACGCTCAGAGCATCCTGCACAGTCTGCTGAGGACATAGCTGGCCCCTGACCTCCCCTTGATATAACTGGTGTCCTATTTTAACAAGGGCTCCTTAGTTATAAAAAATAAATTACTACTTAAGTGACCAGGTGGTTGGGATTCATAGTTTTTGTCTTTGGCAAATTTATACAGAAGAAAAGTCAACCCACATAGCCCAAAGAGAAGGGAATGAGGAATGTTCTGACATGGCCCTCATCTTTTGGCAGCTTAGAATGTAGTAATGGTTTATTTTATGTATCAGCTTGACTGGCCAAAGGGTACGCACATTAAACATTATCTTTAGATGTGTGTGACAGAGTGTTTCTGGATGAGATAAGCATTTGAAACTGGACTCAGTAAAGTAGTATGCCTTCCCCACTGTGGATGGGCACCATCCAATCTATTAAGGATGTGAATAGAACAAAAGGTGGAAAAAAAGGAATTAGCCTGTTTTTGCTGCCTGTCTCCATGCTTGAGTTGGGATATCTCTCATTTTCTCCAGCACTGAGGGTTTAAACCATTGGCTCCCCTGGTTCTCAGGTCTTTGAAGTCAGACTGAATTACACCACCAGTCTTCCTGGGTCTCCAGCTTGCAGATGGCAGATAATGGGATTTCTCAGCTTCCATAACCATGGGAGCCAATTCATCTTAACAAATTTCCTTTATATAAATAAAATATATTTACACTGCATGTAATATAAATATATTAAAATAAAATTAAAATTTTATAAATCTTCTAGTGATTCTGTTTCTCTGGAGAAGCCTGTCTCATATAGATGTAGTTTGAGAAAGGACTATGTTTTTTTTTTTTTTAAAGATTTTTTATTTATTTATTTGACAGAGATAGAGACAGCCAGCGAGAGAGGGAACACAAGCAGGGGGAGTGGGAGAGGAAGAAGCAGGCTCATAGCGGAGGAGCCTGATGTGGGGCTCGATCCCACAACGCCGGGATCACGCCCTGAGCTGAAGGCAGACGTTTAACCGCTGTGCCACCCAGGCGCCCCAAGAAAGGACTATGTTTTTGAGTAGAGATCCCTCTAGGAGCCATATGGAGGGTCCTTGTTAACCCGTCTTCTACACTGCCCCCTGCTGAGCTTTCGGCTAATGTTCCTATTGCTCCTCGGCTGGTCTTTTCAGGAGCCCGCCCAACTTAACATAGCCACTTCACTCTGATATTCAAGGTCCTCCTTGCTGTTGAAATCCTTCTGATACCCTAGAGTCTTCTGGAAGCCCTTATATTAAACTCACAGAAGATATGATCACCCAGTTGATCCACCTTAGACTTCGTGTAGACCATTTTTATGGCCCTTTTCTTACTCTATAGGTGAAGGAAATAGAAACATACTGCCTATATGCATGTATGTATTGCATGATGATGAAAATCACACGCTCTGGAGTCAGACCACCTGGTTTCAAATACCACCACCACCAATACTTGTTGTGTGACCTTGGGAAAATTATTTTCAACATGAGAGTGATACTAATAGCACCTATCTCACAAGATTGGGTGAAGACGAATCAAATTGATATATGTAAAGCATTGAAACATCACCCATTGACGTGTGCCTCAAGAACCTATCAGAGTCCTCCAGCACCTGGGAGATGTTTGCTTTCACTTCTCAGGTGTTCTCTCCCCAGCCCCCAGAATTGGGCCTTGGCCGTCATCGGGGTTCTGCACAGAAGATACATGACAAGGTCAGCTTCCAAGCAGGAGAGTGAGTCATCAAGGGAAGCAGCAAGATGGGGCAAAAAATCGGAGCACTGAAGGCAGGCAGAGGGTTCAAATCCACCTCTGCCGAGTTACTGCAGCTCTCAGAACCTCAGTGTTCTCACAGATAGAATAGGATTGTTGAAAAGATTTGAGAATGAGGCCCGGCCCTTATGGTGTAACTTCTAGGGCCCAGGGAGAGCCTTCTCCTCCTCAAAGTGCTCAATAAAGCAAGATATCCTTTTATCAGAAACT
This sequence comes from Ursus maritimus, assembly GCF_017311325.1. NCBI lineage: Eukaryota > Metazoa > Chordata > Mammalia > Carnivora > Ursidae > Ursus > Ursus maritimus. The sequence continues at coordinate 76,959,963 of NW_024423343.1, read as the reverse complement.
AAGATTAATTCCATGAGAACTTGGTCAAAAGTTCTCTTTTTTACCCAGGGAATGTAGAAATTGTGTTGTTCAGAAAGCAGGACACTCTGTGATATAGTCTCATTCTCCTTCTCTCTGAACAAGAAGGCTGTTTCTTGCTATCTACCTGAGAAGTCTCTTTGCCTCTCATGAAACTACTGTTTCATACCACATTTGCTTTCTACATATGTAGCCAAATTCTCATGTTAAGAATTTTTTAATTTAAAAAAATTCACGTCTACCTATTATCTTAGAGAAGCATCTAGCAACTCTGTTAATTCTAAGAAATGCAGTATTACTTCTGGCTTCTAAATAGCACTTTTGGAAACAGAGATTTTGGGGCATATTTTCATGATGCCTCATAACCCCTAACAGTGTGTTACTGTTGAGATGTTCTCTGAGAGTCAGTGGCTGCTTTTCTAAGATAAAATCTCTGTGACCTCCACATGACCTTTCATGTCTATAAGGCAGATACTATCCAAAAAGCTCAAAGCAAGCAAATATATATATATATACACACACATGACTTCATAATCTAACACTGTCTGTGAGAAATTAGGCACAACTGGAGTGCCAGGAGTATGCTCTGACTTTTCACAACAATTACTTGAAATTCTGGAGCAGACACAACATGCTTTCAAAGCTCATCACTTTGCAGAATTTAAAAGGCCTGGAGTTAGATCTTGACACCGTCTATGGTACATGCTGAGTTCAGCTCTTTATTAGAGCCATGGGTATTGATTTTGGTCTTTCCATATTTTTAATGTCATCTTGATTTGGATGCATGGGCTCTTGTGGGCTGAAATTGATTATGGCCAATGCTAAGAAAAATTATTAAGAAGGCAAAATTTATTTTTATTGGCCTTTCCCATCTTTTTATCAGCATCTTTTCTCCCATTCCAGCTGCTCACACACCAGATTTCTCAATGACTTCATGACGTTTAGGGCCCCCATTAATGCTGGACCATCCTCCCTGGAGAATACTTCGTGTTCCAGCCTTGTGAAATTTATCCGTTGAGTGTGGCATCTCTCAGCCTTTACTTAGTGACAACTAAGCACTGTGATTTATGCCATCCATTCTGATGGGTTAGTGAGTACCTGTCTTAATCAGCTCAGGCTGTTATAACAAGATACCGGGCTTGGTGGCATAAACAACAGACATTTATTTCTTATGGTTCTGGAGGCTAGGAAGTCCAAGGTCAAGGAACCCGTAGATCTGGTAATATGGTGAGGACACTTCCTAGTTTGTAAATGGTGGTCTTCTTGCTATATCTTCACATGGCAAAGAGCAGAGAGAGAGGGGAAGCAATTATCTCTATCTCTTTTTGTAAGGGCACTAATCCCATCACAAGGCCTCCACATTCATGACCTTATTACCTCCAAAAGGCCTCCCCTTCAAATACCATCACATTAGGGATTAACATGAATTTCAGGGCAACACAAAAGCTCAGTCCACTGCAGTATTACTATCTTAATGAGCTTTTTCTCTCTCTTCCTAGAATACTCTTCACTCTCTGCTCCTTTGAAAAATTAAACTCACCCAACTCAAATTAATTTCTCTGAATCTTTCTGAATTCTTCCTAGGAAAGTTACCCATTATTCTGTGCTCCCATAATACTTTGTATAGGTAGTCTATGCTATTGCATATAAGATTTTATTTTATTATTTTATATTTAAAATTATTTTGGGGGTTTGCATGTCCTTCTTTTCCCTTTAAACACTGAAATTTTCAAAGACTGAAATGTCAGCTTTTTTGTTTTTATGTTTCCACTACCTAGCATAGAGTATGGCACTTAGTAATTGCTCAATAAATTCTTAAACTTATTGAAAAAAATATATATATAAAATAATGTGATTTGAAGTCCTCTTGGTTCTCCTAAGCTATCCAGTCTTTGAGAGGTTAAAGAGAAAACAATATGGTGTTGATCCACATTAAAGGATACTTTGAGCAGATCGTTTTCCTCAGAAATCAGTCTGAGGTCAACGGCTTGCTCAGAGTCATAGCCTTTTGTACCACACATACTTTATCATAAACATACATTATCGAAATGACAGAGCTCACAACCACAGATTCTTTTTTCCAACATTGTTTCTGTGATCAGAGTGATTCTGTACTGTTGCTCTCTTTTGGGCCAAAGAAAACTTAGCTATATAATGTTTCCATCCAAGGACTCGGTATCCCAACTTCCCTGTGAGTGAATAATAGATTCTTAAACAAGGCAAAAAGGATATATTTTATCATAAAATCTATTCGTTGCTGAGTCTCTTATCCTTTTGGAAAATAACACCAATCAGTTATTCTGAAATCCAGCTGGCTAGGGGGAAAGGTGTTTGGGGGGTGCAGGCCTTTCTTCAGTGCCTCCTCCCAGGCACATCACATCAGCAGCCATCTACACATTCCACAGACTGAAATTACACTTCAAACACAGATGAGAAGACTCTATGGAAAATGAGATATTCTCATCATTCATACAGATGCGATTACCTCCCAGAGTAACAAAAAACAAAAGGATAATGGACCTCAATTCTTCATCATCAAAATTGCCTTATTCCATGTCTTAACATGATGAGAAGAGCACGATGAAAGATATTTGTAGTGGCACTTTACTGAATATTGTTTCCTGTTACTATAGAAAACTATGTTAAATAGCCATTTTTGTTATTTTTGTGGCCCAAAATATGTAATCACAAACATAAGATCTAGACTTTTGTGGGAAGCCAGACACATGTTAAGTTAGCCATTGAAAACATTGATCATCTTTGAATCATTTGCTTTGGCAGATGTATTTATATAGCTCCTAGATATTTCCAGAAACAAATATAACATGTTGAATTGTGTAATATTTGGGATTGTGGCTAAGAAAGACATAATATAGGTAAAGCAAAGGAGAAAAAAAAAATCATCTGACTTTACCAACATACTCTAGTTGATCTCAACCCTACCTATTACTTCCTCTGCTTCTCTTATTTCTCTCCTCTTCCAGATGTCTTTCTTTAACTAATTACTTTGCATGCTCATTCAGTTAGCTTTATTATCTAATTCCATATGTTTATAATTTTTTGCCTGAAATACTTTTGCTTGAGTTTTTTACATCCCATTTACAAAATGTCTTTAATTAATTCCTCCAGCTATACTCTTAATCCTATCCTCTCCTAATTTATCCAAGACCCTGCCATCGATTATTGTCAGATAATAGCCATCTGTTTTTCTCCCCTGGCATATTCTGCTTTGCCCCAAATAGGAAGATGGCAGCCTGAGTGGTCAGATCACCCCACAACTCATTAGCCACGTACAGAATTTTGTACAAGTGAGCTTAATTCTCTGAACTGCAGTTTTCTCCTCAATTTCATCTATTTTGTTCACTACACCCCAGATAAGTGAAACACTGAGAGTTCCCAGGGAAGAAGCAGGGACTCAGGACTGGTGTCTGAAAAGTGTCTCACCACAGCCCTGATATACAACTCCAGGATGGGTGTGTGATGCTCAAGAGTAACCCCCAAAATGAGGCTTTACTCCAAGACAAAATGTCCGTTTCGTGCACCTATGTACTCCAGGCTATGCCTGCCCTACAGACGCACCAACTTGGGAGGAGAGAGAAAGCTGCCAGGTTGGAAGGTCCTTGAAGATGGACCTAGAGACCTCTCCGCAATGACCCGCTTGGGCCCACCTGAGCACAAAGTGGAGGTCGCACATGCTGGGAGAAAGAGGTACAAGGATAAATCCCCAACTAATACGACATTTTCTCTTCCATGAGAATTTGAAATAGAAGTTACACTGAGTTATAAATAATATCAACGTAGTCTATCCCTCGATTCTCAGTTTCTTCAATGCTTTACTGGTGTCATATTATTCCACTTGCATCAGTTTACTGAAACTGCTGCTTCAGGGGTCAATGATTGCCAACACTTCAATGGGACCAATATCCCTCTCTCAGTCTCATTCTAGGTGGTCTCTTTACAGATGTTGCTCTCCCTGGAGCCTCCCCCGAAACTCATCTCCCTAAAACATTTCTTTTCCCACTGCTACTTCTCCAAGTTCTCAGGAGTCTCTTCTCTTTCCTCCTTTTTGAACAGATTTTTTAACTCTGCAGTTTCTCAGTCCAGTACCGTTATCATCCATGTCCTGCCCCATACTCCTTCCTCACTCTTCACTTTCTCCCAGGTAATCCTATATACCATAGGCTTTAGTTGTCACCTTTACCATGGCTCTCAAAAATTGTAAAGCATTAAAATAACCCAAGAACATTTTTAGGAAACAGATTCCTGGACCCCATCCTCCAGAGAATCTGATCAAGTATTCCATGATAAGGCCCAGGAATCTTCATTTTTATAAACACCCCAAGATGAGTATCTCTGAAGCACAAGCTCTCAGATCACATCTTGAGAAATATTAAACTCTCCTGCTCATGGCTTCCAAGTCCAAATCACAGGTATCCTAATCTGCCTCTTGACTTCTAAATGGATATTTCCATCTGGCTACTTAATAGTTCCATGACTGTACTGCAACAGTATGAAAGAGAAATTTTATTTAATTCATCCCCCCATTTTATGTTTTTTATTTCCAATGTTAAGTCAAAATAGTATCGTCATCTCAATCTAGAAACGAGAGATTTGCTCTCTTTATCATCTAAGAAGTCATCCACCTTTTAATTTTATCTCCAAAGTATCCCTTAACTCTATCCTTTGCCTCTGCCTAATTTAAACATCCATGGTTCCTTCCTGGGCAATTAAAATTGCCTTTGTTTCCCTCACCTCCAATCTTCTCTTCCACACTGCCAGCACTTTGTTTCCTAAAAGACAGAGCCAAGTATATCAGTACAATGCTAAAGCAAAAATCAAAGACAGAGACACAATAAGCCTTTGATGTTTTCTTGGCTTACAGAATTACTATTACCCTAGCATAGCATTCAAGAATTTACCCAGCCAGAATCTAACCTCAATTCTAAACCCCTTCTCTTCAGCCTTCCCACCAAACACAATGGCAAGCTCACAGCTCCCCTCACCCCTACCATGCTGCCATACTTCAGGCATTCTTCTCTGCCACCCAGAATGCTCTTTACCCCATCTCTATATGTTGAAATCCTTTCTAAACTTCAAATCACACTTCCCGCTGAAGTATGTCAAAGGCAATATTTTAAACTGGCCCCATAAGATTTCTCAAATTGTGAGGATGTTTTTATTTATTCACCAACCAAATATTTGTTGACCATCTAGGATATAACAGGTTCTGTGTTAGGCACTAATGATTCAACAATGAACAAGACAGATTGTGTGTGTGTGTGTGTGTGTGTGTGTGTGTGTGCACACATGAGCACGCGTTTGGTTGTATGCGATGAGAAATAGGAAAGAAAGAGGAGAGTAAGGGTGTGTTTTGAAGGAAGAGGGAGGAGTCCTGTTTTGGAGGGCACTGTGAATTGGCTGGCTCACCATCAAACCCAATCAACACTTCTGAACTGCAGGTGCAGACAGAAGCTAATGAGCTAAAATCTGCATGCACTACATAGGGTAAGACTGGACTGTTATAATCGAAAGACCAAACAATAACCCAGTGACTTAAAGAAGATTCAAGTTTGTTTCTCACTTGTGTGATCATCCAGAGTGGTTAAATGGACTTTGCTCCACGAAGTCATCCAGGAACCCAGGATGTACCCCTACATCCTTTGGCATTGTCGTCTGCATAGTTGAAACTGAGTCAGATTCCAGCCAACAATGAAGAGAAAAAAATGTGGACAAGGTATGACCGTTGTCTTAAGGTATATGTTGTTTCCACTTATATTCTCTAGGCAAGAACACAGACACACAGCTACATATAACTACAGAGAAGACTGAAAAACATAGTCTAGCCATGTACTCAAGAAGAAGGAAATTGATTATTTTAGTCAACAACAGCATTTTTCATAAAACATTTCCTACAGTCCCTTGTAGTGAGATTTCAGATTATCATCTTAGTCTGGTACTGATTTATTTCAGGAAAAGAGCTTTCCATGTTGCTCATATAGAGTATGGCAAAGGCAACTGGTTCTGGAACAGGCAACTATAGAAGTGATTTCCTATTTCCACAGGTGGTTTCCTCCTTTGGAATATTCCTAGCAAAGGCTAAGATATCATTCTGAACCCAACAGTCATGATGACATGTTTCTGATTGTATCATGAAGTTTCTGATCATGGGAGAGGCAATAACTCCCCTGGCCCAATTCTGTCACATGGATTTGGAAATGCTCCCTGGGATCTCAACTTAGGGATTTTCTTCAGCCCATTCAGTGGTTCTCTAAGTCACACGATACCACATAATAACTCCTTGTCTGCTCAGATAGAATGGATTCTATTTTTGGCAAGTGAACTCCAAGCAAAACACTCTTTTCCTTTTTAATTTTAGCTTTATTGAGGTATAACTGGAATATAAAATTGTAAGATGCTTGAAGTGTGTATTGTGGTGATCTGATATACATTCACACTGTGAAAAGTTCCCCATCTAGTTAATTAATGCATCTATCACTATATATTAGTATAATGTGTGTGTGTGAGAGAGAGAACATTCAAGTTCTACTCTCTTAGCAAATTTCAATTATCCAATATGGTGTTACAACTCTAGTCACTATGTGTTTACGCTAGATCTTCAGACCTTATTCATCTTATAGCTGAAAGTTTGTACCTTTTTATCAATTTCTCCCTATTTCTCCACCCCCAGCCCCTGTAAACCACATTTCTACTCTCTGTTTCCATGAGTTTGACCTTTTTTTTTAAGATTCCAAATATAATAAGTGATACCATGCAGTATTTGTCTTTCTCTGTCTGGTTTATTTCACGAGCAATAAACTTTCTATGTTTCCAAAAGCCTGAAATCTCCTTGGACATCTCTGGCTTACATTTTCATGATGCACATATAATTTACATTGAGTTCCAAAGAACATTTACTAAGAGATATGACAGTCTATGGATCCCCAAAGAGTATAGGAAAGAGTATTCATTTTTCTAATATTTCTAAGATTCTACTTGCGAACATCAATACTGAACTGCAGTTTATTTTGTAGACCCCCAGGAAGATCCGTTATGTCAGGGGCAGGAAGGAAGGATCCAGGGTGCCTAGTGAGTGGAGCCACACCAGAGCTCCATGGCAACTTTCTTTAAAATGTATTTAAATTTAAATAAAAATGTCATTATTTTTTTAGAGAGTTTATTCATTTATTTGACAGAGAAACAGAGAGAGAGAGAGAGCACCAGACAGGGGTGGCAAGCAGAGGGAGAAGGAGAAGCAGGCTCCCCACAGAGCAGGGAGCCTGATGTGGGGTTCAATTCCAGGACCCCGGGATCATGACCTGAGCTGAAGGCAGACACTTAACTGAATGAACCACCCAGATGCCCCCAAAATGTCATTATTACAGAAGGTGAAGAATTTAGGAGAAAATAGACTGATGTGTGCACTTTACTTTGAAATCCATCAAGAAAATAAAATGGAATGAGGAATGGATAGAAGAACAGATAAATGGATAGATATGATAAAGCAAGTATAGTAAATGTTAACAGGGTAGAAACCAAGAATCCATGTTAACAGGGTATGTATACGGATGCACAATGTGAAATTATTTCAGGTTTGCTGTATGCTTGATACTTTTCATAATAAAATGTTGGAAAAAATATTGCTCATTAAAAGTAATATGCTTCTTTAAAAAAAGTAATATACTTCTTGCAAATATACAAAGAGTAGTAATAAATCTTGAGAAAAAGTAATTTTTTCTTTGATTTATCTACTGCTAATTTAGGATGTATTCATTCATATTTTTCCTTTTTTGATCACAAATGCAAAACATACATAAATATAAGGATTTAATATCAAATGGGATGATACTGTATTGTATTTTGTAAACTGTTTTTTCACTTTATAAATGCATCATGGATAGCTTCCCAAGTCAATGTGTATAGATCTATATCTATCCTCTTTAAAAGATGCATAGTATTCAGAATATGAATGATCTAATCTGTTTAATTATCCAGTTATTGACAATAATTGAGCCTGTCTCTAGTTCTTGGTTGTCAAAACCCATGCAATAAATTTCTTATACATGTGTCTTTTTTTTTTAATAAAGATTTTATTTATTTATTTGACAGAGAGAGAGACAGCGAGAGAGGAAACACAAGCAGGGGGAGTGGGAGAGGGAGAAGCAGGCTTCCCGCTGAGCAGGGAGCCCGATGTGGGGCTTGATCCCAGAACGGCTGGATCATGACCTGAGCTGAAGGCAGACGCTTAACGATTGAGCCACCCAGGCGCCCCTATACATGTGTCTTTAAATAATGGTATTTTTATATCTAGTAAAAAGTAGTTAGAAGTGGAACTGCTGTTCAGATGGGCATATATATTTTTAATTTTAATTAGTTCTGTCAAATAACTTTCTAAGAAGGTTGTATATAGTCCAACCAAGAGTGAATAAGAATTTCTCTTTTCCCAGTCTCACCAGCACTAGAGATTATCGCTTCTGGGCATCCCGATGGTGATCATGGGACGTTTTAGGATTTTTCCCAGAAGAAACAAGACTGAAGAATAAAGGTAACTCCAGAATGACTTACTAGGACCACATAGTTTATTAAAGCCAGAACAGGTAAAGGAACTGTGGATTTCTAATTTGCAACGTTTACTTCCTTTGTTTGAACACAGCCTGAAGACACTAAGTAAAAGCACTTATGCTGATAGTTTTCATTTTTAATCAAAATAAAAATTTTGTTATCTTTCAGCCAAATTTAGTTCTTTTAGTCTCTCAGCTTTCTGATGTTTCAGCTCTATGACCCCAGTGGTAGGCAGTATGGTCATATACATAGCATAAAATATAAGGGTACCTCAGTGTTCCATCAAGTGGAAAGGGGTGGAAGTCTGACAAGCCCTCCTCTCTGCTTCCAGAAAGGGGAGCCAAAGTGATGATATTAAATATGGAGAATGGTTATTAAATGCACCATCTGCATGGACTAGAGCTTCCAAGCTCACTTTACAAATGTAGGCAAATCTCTCCACTTACCTGTTTCCATTTTCCTTACATATAAAATGAAACTTCCACATACAAGGAAGCTTATTGTAGTTTTGAAACAAATTTTAGCCAAGCCTTTAGATAGTTAAACTTTATTTAAAAAAATAATCTATCCTATGGGGTGTGTGGGTAGCTCAGTCAGTTAAGCATCTGGCTTCAGCTCCTGTCATGATCCTAGGATCCTGGGATCAAGCCCTGCATCAGGCTCAGCAGGGAAGCTGTTTCTCCCTCTCCCTCTGCCGTCCCCCCTCCCCACTGCTCACTCTCTCTCGAATAAATAAATAAAAATAATAAATAATAATTTGAAATAATAATTTGAAATAATTTCTGTTACATAGCATGCCTTAATCTGGTTCTGGAATATTTGAGTAATTATGTTGCATTACCCTGCATTATTTATTTTGACAGTATTTTTTTTCCATAGGGTGGAAGCAGCTAGTCAAATATTTCATAGCAAATGGTTAGGCAATTTAAGACATGTACTCTTCCCCCATAAAGTGGTACACAACCATTTCCGACTCACGGATTAAACTACTGAAAAATGTTATTTTTATAGAACTCCTTATGCTAAAGCATAAAGGGATCTATACTAACCTCCTTTCTTCTCTATATTGGCCAGAAGGTTTTTTTTAAATGTGACCTGGCCAGTATATTTTCCCAATGTCAGAGAAGCATAGAACCAATAGTAATGGCAAAAAATAATGACAGGTCCTAAAATTTAATAATAATGCTACTAATCAAAAGGCAAACCAGTTGTTGAAGACTTTGAATGAATTAAAGTGGAGCAAATAATTCAAATTTTTCAGGTAACTAAACACAGTTAGTATTAATTGTGGCTGTTCTAAGACTTAGAAAGAAAAAAAAAGATTCACTTTTCTTTAGGCCATATCTTCAAGTTCTCAGGAACCCCAAAGTCTAGGAAGTACTCAGATCTTTCCAAATATTCTAAGTCAAGAATTCTGCAAAGAAAGGACAGCAATTTAACCAGAACCAACACCCCCCCTAGGGAATGGATCTTTTTATTTAATCACTAACAAAGCTGAAAACTTATGCTAATACGGTATTAACTGAGTGCATTTTTGGGCCAGTGATCTTCAAGATCATGGTCATTTACTATGTCACTGATTCCCATGAAGGTAGACTGGGGCTGCCAATAGCTTGGAATTATTTCTTACCCTTCCTTCAACAAGCACACACACGGGCGCACACATATTCTGGGAAAGCCCTGGGATAGCCAGTCTAGGTCAGCTGTTTGTTTTATTGTTTTTAAATTTTAATTCCAGTATAATTAATACAGTGTTATATTAATCTCAGGTGTATAATATAGTGATTCAAAATTCTATACATTATTACTCTGTTTATCTGCTCTTTCAAGTCTTAGGAGAATATATTCACTTTCCTTGGGTTACCTCTTCAACGTTTTAAGTGTAACATCAAGATACTAGATTATGAGAAAGAAAGCAAGACAACTACTTGTCCTGCTTTTGGACTATAGTTAAGGAGAAGCAGTCCTCTTAGGATTTCCTTAGTTAAATCTAGCTCTTGCATTCCTAACTGAGGGTGATTTGGCAATACCCAGAGTCATATCTTGTTATCACAAATGAAGAGTAGGCCTACCATTGGCATCTAGTGGGTGGAAGCCGAGGATGCTGCTAACCATTCCATAACGCAGAGGACACATTGTCTCAACAAAGAATTGTCCAGTCTGTCAATATGTCAAGAGTGTAGAGATTGAAAAAAGCTGATTTACCCACAAGAGCTAGAATGTCACTGATAGGTTTAGGGCCAATAACATACCTAACTTTATCATCAGCATTCTCCCTTCCTCCTTCTCTCCCTCCTTCCGTCCCTTCCTCCTTTCCTCCCTCCCTCCTTTGCTCCAAATACAAGAGACAGACTACTCAGTTACCAACTGGAATGATTCAAATATTGCAATCACAGCTAACTCCTCTTCAGAAATATGACTAGTTGGCCATTTTTAAAATGTCTTAGTATTCCCATTTCTTGTGAGTTGAATGACTAAGGTAAGTGAATAATTTCAGCTTAAAAATTCACTTTGGGTCATATTTGAGCTGGCCATGTTAATATATTATTATGCAACTCAATATGATCAACTTAAGTGTCCTCAGTTTAAAGTTATTTCAGGAAAAAAAATCAAGGAAAATGTTCAAGCTAACCATGAAAATGGATTTTAGTTTCTTTGTACACATGTAAAAAATAGTTACTTATGTTTTTTGAATATGAAGAATCACATAGGAAAATTTTTTATCTGGTTTGACATCTGTGGCCTGTATCATCTGAATCCTGCAGGTTTGGTCTTTGATATACTAAAGGAAAGTAGAAAAATATTTTACCATCTCAAAAAAGCCTGGCTTTTGAGCCAGTTGCCTTACTGTAAAAATTCTACCTTGGATGTCAGAAGTTGAAAAGTAATTATTTCTTCCTTTTTACAGTCTTCCTTATTTTTTTTTTTGAAAGATTTTATTTATTTATTTGACAGAGAGAGACACAGCCAGCGAGAGAGGGAACACAAGCAGGGGAAGTGGGAGAGTAAGACGCAGGCTCCCATTGGAGCAGGTAGCCCAAAGCGGGGCTCGATCCCAAGACCCTGGGATCAGGCCCTGGGCTGAAGGCAGACGCTTAACTAATTGAGCCACCCAGGTGCCCCCCTTTCTACAGTCTTAAATTGTATTCCTGCTATTACAGTCTTAAACCACTCCCACAACCATTCAGTACCAGCTACATAATTTTTGGTACCAAGTACAAAATGAAAATATAGGGTTCCTTGTTTAAAACTTATTAAGAATTTCAAGATGATGACAAAAGAGCATCAAACCAAGTAGGGGACCCTTCTAAGTCAGGAATCTTAGCAGTTGCATGCTACCCGGCTATGAAGCCAGTTCTGCTTCCACCCCATCCCAATAGGTTCTGGTGAGGTCAAGTACATAGAAATGCCATTTCCAGCTATTACCTGGCAGGGTCTCCTCACTCAGTTAAACGGGTTCTGCACTGTACAACGAAAGGGCATTCATGTTAGAGGCTGGGGGAACTGCATTCTCTGGAATTGTGTGGCATACCACCTGCATTTTCTCTCATGCCAGCCCCAAACACCAGTTACACAAACTATACCCTTCTCTATTCTAGCAAAGAAAATCATAATACATAACTACTACCTTTGTCATCCCCCCCAAAATGAGGAAAGATTACTTTGATCTTTAAATTCAGCAACTCTTCAGTCTTTCCCCTTGTGATTAGTCACTACAGAGGGCGTTTTGCATTTATTAAACTGTAGCTCAAAGACTATAAGAAAATTCCTTGTATTTTTCTCATAAACAGAAATATAGTACATGTTTTCCCCAAAGGTTTGAAACATTAATTTTATAGGATTTCCATGACACTATCACCCATTTATAGACTGTAGTTCTGTCATGATTTACATATTACTTGAGGAAGCACTAGGGTCTATGTGAGATTTCCCATGTAGGTCAGAGGGAGTGCCCCATGAACACTGAGTCAGCACAGAATTAGAGAAATAGTAGAGCTGAAAGTGAGCTAAGAAATTATCTTTTCCCACCCTCTCCTTAGATAGATAAGGAACTGAAAACTGGGCTTGCCAGAGGTCCTATAGGTAGATATTGGAAGAGTAAACACTAGATCCCAGATCCCAGGGATTTTGATTTCCAATATAATCAGAATATAATATATATGCTTAAATCAGACCCATCCTGAGAGAAACATGATAAATGCCTCTGTCAACAAGAGAAAAATCAATGTCTTGTGAATAATGGTAACTGTGACTCAGATTTGACGGATGATGTGTTAGCAGTTACCCTCGTCAGATCCTGTGAACTCACGCTATCACTACGGCACCACTGCTGGGAATGGATGCTGTTCATCATTGCAGCATATTAGCACCTTTGTTAAGATTCCTTATGTGTTGTCACTATAAACCCTCTATCTTCAGGTGTTTATAACAAGCTCATAAGCATTCTGTTCATATTCAGCATCTGAAGCATTAAAAACTCTTAGCAATAAAAAGAATCCAGAAATATTTGCTAATAGTTCAAAACCATCTTGGGCACTGACAACATTTTATCAAACAAGAAAGGGCATGTTTACTGGACTTAAATTATTTTGCATTATATTTAAATCTGAAAATCATCACTAAATCCTGAAAGAAACATTTTATTCTTTCTGCATACACAACTATTATTGCCCTCTGAAGCGATTTCACTTTGTCATTGTCTTTCTTTGTCACTTGGAGTGACTATTCCTCTCTCCCGTGGTAACAGAGGAGGACAATTCTTATCACCAGAACCAGGCTGTGTGAGTTCTAAATGTAAGGAGACAAAGCTTCCTTAGAAGTCATGGCTGCCCACCGCCTCAATAATACAGAGCTAATGGTTTTCCTGCCAGTTCACTGCTTCCTGATATTCTTTGCCCCAAATGGACTATAAGATTCTTTCTTCTGAAAAGTATTAAAACTGAATCTCTCACAAAATTTGGCCATCAAATCAATATCAGATACCAAGTAATCTGATACCTCCTAGTTCTGAAAAAGACATTCATTATTTCTATAAAGGCTAGTCTTTCTCTTAAGGTGACATAATTGTAACTTGAAAACAGTAAGCCAACACTGTTTTCAAAAAGCACTGCTATAAGATAATATGTACAACAGGTATAGTTTCTCAAGCAGTGTATCAGATATTTCCTCATGTTAGTACAGGCTGCATTAGTGTTCCAATTCTTCATCCCTCCTGTAACCATACTCTTTGTCAAGTGATTTTGCAATTCTGTCCCTTGACCTTGGACTTGACCACGTGACTTAGTTTGGCCAATGTGGTATGAGTAGAGACAGTTTTCCAGTTACTCTTTCCGACTTTTTCCATTGCCATGAGAAGAGCTTGCTCTGGCTAGCCCACGTGAGGAAGATGAGCAACAGGTGGGAAGGACAGAACCTCCCCAGCTGACCCACAGAAGAACATTGAGAACCAGTGTGGCCCCAGGTTCTGCTTCTGTGATCTGAAACCGAGCTGCCCAGCCAAGCCCAGCCTAGATCAGCCAAACTCCCAAAGTCCTAGAGAAACATGGGTGATAATGATTCTTGTTTAAAACCGCTGAATCTTGAAATAAGTTCTTATTCAACAATAGTCAGCTGATTCATTGGCCTTTCGTTGTGAAAATGAGGGAAAAGACTAGCTAAAAATATGTATGTGGGACTTCTCCTGGAGTCCAAAACAAGGCCAAAACAAACAAACAAAACAAAACAAAACAAAACAAAACAAAACAAAACACCCTGTCTTAATTTACTATGTTTAGCATCCTCAAATAGAGGAAAATGCTTCTGTTGGAAACGAGAGTAGATGAAAACGGTCCACATTTGTTGAGGTTGCTGAGAAAAACATGGCTTCCCATCTCTGCTGAAATAGTAATTTCCAAAGTTTAGATACTCTGGAAATGTTTCTCTAGAGACCAGAGGTTCCTTCCCATTCTGAAAATACCTCCTTTTAGCTAATCTGCATCTCTCACTTAGAATCACAATGCTATTTTCCAAAAATAAGATGTTTGATTCTTATTTAACAAGATGGACAGGCAGTCAATTGATAACTACTATACTTTCAATTTACTAAATAATGGATACTTTTTATTTTGTTTTGTTTTAATGCTTAGAACAGAGGCTAGCAAATTCAAGTTGGGGAAACAGAAACCTTGGATTCTGAATAGTTCTCATGAATACTGTAAACTTTTGACCCAAATATCAAAGTGATTTCAATTGTACTAATATTTAAATGAATGAAACAAAAATAAATGGGTTAGGACAATACATTCTTACATCATGTTTATGGTTTCCTAAAGCATTTTCTAACTAAAATATAGATGCTTCCCCACAAGCACAATCTCCCTAATGATTTACGACAGAGTCTTGGTCTGAGACTTGCTTTGAGAATAAACTCAGGATGTTTGCTCAAAAAGGCAATGGTACAGACTAAACAAATAGCTAATGAAGGTAAAAATATTATAAATAATTTTAAATATTAAATTAAGTATCTAAAATGGATTGTGCTCTTGGAAACAAATAACTATTTCTCATTTCCTTCCCATACAGTAAGCAAAATGGCTATAGAGGTTTAAAAAAAAAATCAGTGTTTCATTACCTGAAGACCTTCCTGAGGATTGAGAATATTTTTCTGCTGTTGACATCTCATTAAGATTATTTAACAACTAAGCAATCCATTTGCTTCCTTGGTGCTAAAATTGATATATTTTTCAAAATACAGTCCAGAGTTTTCAGAGAAAAACCCATAGATTTTTGACCCAATGTCAATATCTATCACTGAAAGGTATGAATAAAATAAAACAATAAATGTGTTGAGTCAAGAAAATAGAAAATATATTAAGCAATAAAGTCTTTCCTTAATGATGCTATTAAAAGTGGCAAAGACATAACATGAATATTTCTTTTATAATGAGATTATTTTTTAAAATCCCACTTTGCATTAATTGGATATTGATAATATATGTATTTTATTTTATAAGCATGAATAGAAAGCATGAGTATTTTCTTTGTTGTTATCTTATTTTCACATACAGAGAACAGAGGCATTTCCCAGATTTTTTGAGACAGAAAATAAGATTTCTCTCTTTGTTCATTTTTGATATAAATTTAGATTCACAGAAAGGTTCTTAAGAATAGTATCCAGAATTAGAATTCCTATGTACCCTTCATCCAGATTGTCTAAATGTTAACAATTTACCGTATCTGTTTTATCACCCCAACTCTTAATCTATGTATTGGAACTGCTTCAGAGTAAATTACAGACAAGATATTGTATATACCCTGAAATATTTCAATGTGTATATCCTGAAACAAGACTGTTGTCTTACATAGTCACAGTACAATTATCAATGTCAGGAATTTAACATCAATAAAACATTATCAGATAATCTATAGAACTCATTCGATTTCATCAATTATCTCAACAAAAGAAAATCTCAGTTTATGTGTTATATTTAGTTGTAATATTTCTTTTATTTCATGGATATTTTTAAAAAGTACAGTCTCATGATTTTGTAGAATGCCCCTCAAATTGAGTCTAATAGTTCTCTAGAATTATATTCAAAACACGCATTTTGGGGCCAGAATATCACAGAAGTGATGTTTTGTTCTTTTAAGTACAACATATTAAGAAGCACAAGATGTCAACTTGGTTCCACGGTTGGTGATGTAAACTTTGCTCATTTGCTTCAGGTAGTATCTGTTGAGTTCCTCACTGTAAAGTGAGTTCCTCACTTTTAATTAATCAGTATCTTGGGGAGGGTGGCTCAGTTGGTTAAGCGTCCAACTCTTGATTTCTGCTCAGGTCAATACCTGAGGTCATGATCTCAGGGTCTTGAGATTGAGCCCCACTGAGCGTGGAGTCTGCTTGAGATTCTCTCTCTCCATCTGCCCCTCCCCTCTTGCTCACGTGGTCTTTAAAAAAAAATAAGTATCTTGTGGGAACACAGGTTGAGGCTCTATAAATATCCTAGTACTTTTCACACTTTCAACCACTAGTTAGTATCAATTGATTTTTTTTAGGATTTTATTTATTTATTTTGAGAGAGAGAGCCCACGCAAGCACAGGGAGGGGCAGGGGCAGAGGCAGAGAGAGAATCTCAAGCAGACTGCACTGAGCACAGAGCCCAATGAGGGGCTCAATTTCACAGCCCTTAGATTATGACCTGAGCTGAAACCAAGAGTGGCTGCTCAGTGACTGAGCCACCCCAGTATCAACTGATTTTTGACTGAATCAAATATTATTAAGAAGATTGACAAATGGTGACTTTTGAAATTCCATCCCACTCATTGGCTGGCTTTCTACTGTTAGAGGAGCTTTTCCTTCTTCATGTATGTATGTGTGTGTGTGTGTGTGTGTGTGTGTGTGTTTCTTTGTGGCAGTCATGAATTCTTATTTTATTCAATGGGTTATAATGCTTACCTGTCATTATTTGGATGACCAAATAGTCCCAAATTTGGCCTTAGTGAGCCACTTCATGTTGGTTCCTGTGTCCTTTTGACATATCCCTATTTCTCTGAGCACTTTATTTTATGGCACACAAAAAAATGTCCCTCCCCTAGAACTAGCCATTTCTCTAAGGAGCCCTGGTTCCTATTAGTGGAGTATTTAGAAAGCAAATTTGCCTGTAGGTGGGTCATTACTTTTAGGCACCCTCAGCAGACAGAGCTAAGAAAAAGACTTAAACACACATGCACACACACATCCACATCTATTTCTCTATCTACCTTTTTATCTCAGCATTTCTCGTCCTCAAGATATTGATATTTTGGATCAGATCATTCTTTGCTGGGACAAGTGGGGGACAAGCAGTGCTGTCCTCTGCATTGTAGGATGTTTAGCAGAACCTGTAGCTCTTTACTAGATGCCAGTGGCATATCTCGCCTCCCGGATGTGAAAACCTATGAAAAATGGCTGGAGGTTGGTAGAGGGAATTGATTTCAAAGGACACAAGAGAACTTTTTAAGATTATATCTTGACTGTGATGGTAGCTCTAAAGTTCTCAAAAGCTGACAAACTATACTTTTGGAGGGTGAAATTTTCCATATGAAAATTATATAACTATAAACATGAGTTAAAACAAATCTCTGTAAGATAAAAAGAGCTACTGCTTTAATATCTAGATAAGTAAACTGAGACTAAAAGAGTCTACCCTGGGGGGAGATGGCAGAAGCAGGGCTTCAGTCCAGATCACTGAACCCTCATCTGAAGCTTGTTCATGATATTACATGTTTTTAATCTAACACAAGCACATTCATGACTTTTCTTCATCAACAATGTAATATGAAGAGGATTTAGACTTGAATTTTGTCCTTCCACTGGAGTCATATTAGGTTAATTAGACCAATAGGTAGAAGTTGTAGCAAATCAGATTTTTAGCTCAACATAAAAAACTACTTGAACAACGAGGCCTTCCTGAAACAGGCTGCTTATTGATAGTGACCAGGTAAAAGCCAACAGGCCAGAGAAAGTAGAACAGGAGAGGAGACTGAGGAGCTAGATTAGGTGCACAGTGGCAGCAGCTTCTCTCTAAGTGTCCAGTCATCACTCCTGCTTTATAAAGAGGTAGAAGACATGTATTGCCTCTGATAATCTGAAGTATAGCCCGAAGGCCTGTGAATGTTGCAAAGATGAAAAAGACATAACTACTACCTTGAAGTTGCATATGATAAAATGTTAGAGCCTATACCCGCAGAAAGTGATTGCACATGTGATGTTCTAAAAGCAAATACACAGCACAACAGAGTTAAATATACCTCTTTATATAGCCCATTTAAGGAAAAATAAAGATTACTACCATTTCAATCAACAATATAAAACTTGTTTGCTTGGTGCAAGCTGTGATAGACATTAAGAAAAAGCTACAGATAATGTGTACTGATTAAAATTAAGCTAATTTAATTAATCAGAAATAGAATATATAAAGCTTTTTTTCACTATTTATGGATTTCAATTTAAATCATTATGTTAGGGTGGTGGGATTAGGTGGGATATCATACCTTTTTGGTATGACGGTAAAGTATTTTAATTTTAAAGCCTGTAGGATAAAGAAATGCAGCTAATTACTGTGTATACAAGAGTAGGGTAAACATCCACTGGGCTGGGACTCAATTAAAGCCCCTGAACTCAAGGACAGAATTTAGTCCAGATCATTTGAAAATAACATCCTCCCTCATAATTATAAGATCAGTGACTGACAAGATAATTAGTATATCTGGTAATCAAGGTAACAGCTTTTACAGATCTAATTAGAGTATATTCTGTTGCTTGGAATACATGCCAAAAGTATCACACTAATCTTCTGTACTTAAAGATGATAGCTGAATCTTAGGAAACCAATATGTATAAGCTGTATTCCTCACTTCATAAATAGTAGAAGGAAATGAATAAATCAATACTAATTATGATTATAGTTTTAGAGCACAGTAAGGACGAAGCAACTACCATTTTAGGAAGAACATCAGTTTGAATTCCTAAAACCCCATCAACTATCTGACTTGTGTCACTCATATCCTTTCAATCTAATTTTCAGATGTGTATTAGAGACAAACTCAGGATACTTACAAATCACAAAGCTAGTATGGTCACCAACCAAAATATCTGTCTATGGTAGCTTGGTCTCATATAGGCTAGTTGAAGACTGTGCTATGAGATATAGACCTCTGACAACTTTTACAGTTACGTTATCTGTTGCTTTGCCTGCACACCTTGTCTTTGGGTCATAGTGCCTTCATTTTCCTTTGGAGAGTCCTCCCATCCTGATAGTGTACAGTCTGGGTGGGACTGTAGAATTTATATTCCAAACTTGCCTGTCACAGACTGAGTTCAAGACCAAGATAGTCAATACCTATACGCCATTCCTTGCAAAGTAGTAACATGTCTAAGAATGAGAATGTGAGCCAGGCAAGGACAAGAAGAGTACTCTTCATGGTTGATATAATTGCTAAGTCAGAATGGTGGTCATTTTTGCTACTGAGCCAGGTAACACATGAGAGTTAAGCCACCAAAAGAAAGCAGAGCTGAGGCTCTATCTGTAGAGAGATACATAGAGAGCTCTAATAACATTGCTTAAATTTCAAACCTGTGTGTGCCAAAAAGATTCACCCATCAAAATTCCCACTAAAAAGATCAAAATACTCCTTTGCTTAAGCAAGCAACAAGAGAATCGTGACTGATACAACCTGCCTAGTATTTCTATGCCTTGGTTTCCTGGTTTGTAGAATTGAACATGAAAGTTACTATTTTACAGAATTATTGAAATTAAAACAGTTGTTGTTTTACCCCTTATAGTATTTGTGGTGACTATGAAATAAGTGTTAATTTTATCTCCACTTTGCAGATGAGGAAAGTGAAGCTTGGAGAGGTTAAGGAATTTGCCCAAGGTCATTTATTAGTCAGGATAATCAGCATTAATTAATGTAAAAATATCTCTAAACATCCTATAATGAGGTGCCTTTCTTTCCTATACAAGAAGAAGAAGATAATCTAAACAGGCCTACATTTATTAAAGAGATTTAATCAATAATTAATAACTTTCCAAAACATTAGAAATCATCAGACCCAAAGGTTTCAAAGGTGAATTCTACCAATCATTTAAGGAAGAAATTATATCTATTCTCTACAATCTCTTTGAAAAGATGGAAACAGACGGAATATTTCCTAACTCGTTCTATGAAGGCAGATTACCTTACTATCAAACCAGGCAAAGAAATTACAAGAAAACTACAGACCAATATCTCTCATGAAAATAGATGCAAAAATCCTCAACAAAATAGAAGGTATAAAAAGAATTATACACCATGACCAACGGGGATTTATCCCAGGGGTGCAGGCAGGTACAATGTTCAAAAATCAATTAATATAATCCATTATCTCAACAGGTTAAATAAGAAAAATCACATTATCGTATCAACAGATGCAGAAACGACATTTGACAAAATACAACACACATTCATGATAAAACAACAACACTTGGCACACTAGAATAGAAACTACCTCAACTTGATAAAGAACATCTACAAAAAATCTACAGCTAACGTCATACTTAATGATAAGAACCTAGAAGTTTTCCCTCTAAGACAGGAAGAAGAAGGGAAAGATGTTCTCTCTTGCCACTCTTTTCCAACATTGTGTTGGAAGTCCTAGCTAATGAAATAAGACAAGAAAAGGAAATAAAAGGTATATAGACTGGGAAAGAAGAAATAAAACTTTGTTCACAAATGACATGATTGTCTAAGTAGAAAATCCAAAAGAATCAATAAAAAAGCCTCTTGGAACTAATAAATTAGTTGCAAGGTTGCAGGATATGAAGTTAATATATAAAAATCAATTGCTTTCCTATATACCAGCAATGAAGAAGTGACATTTAAAATTTAAAACAATTCCATTTGCACTAGTACCCCAAAAAGAAAATACTTAGGTGTAAGTCTAACAAAATACAAGATCTATATGAGGAAAACTACAAAACTCTGATAAATGAGAGAGGGGAGGAGGCAAGATGGTGGAAGTGTAGGGGACCTCGTTTCATTTGTTCCCTTGAATTTAGCAAGATAACTATCAAATCATTTTGAACACCCATGAATTCAACCTGAGATGTAAGAAAAGAATATCTGAAACTCTACAAGTAGAAAAGCAACCACTTTCTGCAAGACAGGAGGTGAGGAGAAGTGAATCAGAGGGGATATGGAGGAGGGAGCCTAAGTAAGCCGGTTACCGGAAAATGATATAACCCTTGAGGGCAAAATTAGAACCCTTAGAAATCTGTTCTAGTGAGAAATATCCCTGCCTGAAAGGTGCTCAGGTGGTGAAAAGGGGCAAAATTCTAGGTGGGACACTGTGGTCTCAGGATCCCCGGGGTCACAGAAATAATGGGGGTGCCTGAGCCAGTGCAGTTCCCAAGCATTGGAGCAGGGAAACTGGTTACCATCAGTGAGCCCAGGAGGGGGCTCTCAGCTCGGTTCGCCATAAACTGCAAGCCGCACTTCGATCAGGTGACTGCTGTCTGTGTGGAGACCAAGCAAAGGACAGGAATGAAGGGCCCCTCCGCCCTTCCCTGGAAGGAGCGGAGCAGGTGTGCATGGGACTGGGCAACAGCTCTCAGGGTGGGGGCCCTGTAAAGGACAGTAACAGACAATCTTCTGTCTTCCCCCAGGAGGGACGGAGCAGGTGCGTGCACAACTTGGCGAACGCTCTCCTCGCCAGGGCCCTACGAAGTGCAGTAACTCAGGACCCTCCACCTTCCGTCACCTTCAGTGAAGGTACACACTGCAGGAGTCTGCAGAGTTTGGCACACACAAAAAGTGAAGACCGTTTATCCCTGAGGGTTTACTGAAGAGAGGGTACTGCAATCTTTCGGCTCTGGGCTAGATATCGGGTCGGCCATTTTAATTTTGATCCTCTAAAGAGGCACAGAAAAACTTCAGGGAACAAAAGCCACACAGAGACCAGCTTACACTGAGCCCAGCCCTCTGGCAAGGGGCACTGCAACTCCGCCCAGGCAAAGACACCTGAGAAGCAGCACAGCAGGCCCCTTCCCCAGAAGACCAACTGGAAGAACAGGTGCGCAGCAAGTTTACAGACCACACAAGACTTTAAAACTCCAGTGTTAGGGGAAAATAGTGTAAAGAATTCATAGAATTCAAGGTTTTTTTCCTCATGATTCATTTATCTTTTAGTTTGAAATTTTCCATTTCTTTTTTTTCTTTTTTCCCTTTTCACCTAGGTTCTTATTTTATCAATTCTTTGTTTTTAAGTCTTTTCTTAACTTTCATTTTTTACATTTACATTTTATAGATATATTCTTCATTTTTGGCTTCCTTTCACTCTATTCAATTTTATTTTTGTACATATATGTTTTGTTTTCTTTACAATTTTGGGATTTAGTGTCTTCTAACACACAGACCAATATATGCTCAGGAACAAGTGGATCACCCTGTTTTGTCCACCCTGTGAGATTATAATCTCTCTCTCCTCCACTTTTTTTTCTTTTGTTTTTTCTTTTGCTTTTCTTTTTTGATTTCTGACCTCTTTGGATTTATCTAGTGTGTATTTTGCTTGGGTCACAGTTGATATTTTTGATTCTGTTCACTCATTCATCCATTCTTCTTTGGGCAAAATGACTAGAAGGAAGAATTCAGAACAAAAGAAAGAACCAGAGGTAATACTCTCTGCCACAGATCTAATCAATATGGATATAAGTAAAATGTCAGAGATAGAATTCAGGAAAACAACTAAAGTTACTAGCTGGGCTTGAAAAAAGAGCATAAAAGACATTAAAGAATATCTTGGTGCAGAAATGAGATATAATCAGGCTGAAATTAAAAGTGCTGTAACTGAGATGCACTCTAAATTGGATGCTCTAACAACTAGAGTAAATGAGGCAGAAGAGAGAGTAAGTGACATAGAAGACAAGGTGATGGAAAGGAAGGAAGCTGAGGAAAAGAGAGAAAAACAACTAATAGACCATGAAGGAGGCTTCAAGAAATCAGCGATGCCATAAAATGAAACAATATCAGAATTATTGGGGTTCCTGAGGGAGATGAAAAAGAGAGAGGGCCAGAAGGTAACTTTGAGCAATCAGAGCTGAAAACTTCCCTAATCTGGGGAAGGAAATAGGCATTCATGTTGAAGAGGTAGAGAGGACCCCTCCCAAAATCAATAAAAATAGATCAACACCCCAACACAAATTAGTGAAGCTTCCGAATTTCAGAGATAAAGAGAATACCCTGAAAGCAGCTCGAGACAAAAGTCCCTTGCTTACAGGGGTAGGAACATTAGACTGGCAGCAGACCTATCCACAGAGACCAGGCAAGCCAGAAAGGGATGGCAAGATACATTCTGGGTACTAAATGAGAAAAACATGCAGCCAAGAATACTTTATCCAGCAAGGCTGTCATTCAGAATGGAAGGAGAGACAAAGAGCTTCCAAGACAAATAGAAACTGAAAGAATATATGACCATCAAGACAGCCCTGCAAGAAATATTAAGGTGGATCCTGTAAGCAAGGAGAGAGCCCAAGTGTAACATAAACCAGAAAGAAACAGAGACAATCTACAGTAACAGGGACTTTACAAGTAATACAATGGCACTAAATTCATACCTTTCAATAGTTATTCTGAATGTAAATGGGCTAAATGCTCCAGTCAAAAGACACAGGGTATCAGATTGGATAAAAAAGCAAAATCCATCGGTATTCTGTCTACCAGAGACTCATTTTAGACCTAAAGTCACCTCCAGACTGAAAGTGAGGGGGTGGAGAACCATTTACCATGCTAATGGAACTCAAAAGAAAGCTGGGGTAGCAATCTTCATATCAGATAAATTAGATTTTAAACCAAAGACAGTAGTAAGAGATGAAGAGGGACACTATATCATACTTAAAGTGTCTACCCAACAAGAAGATCTAACAATTATATTTATGCTCCTAATTTGGGAGCAGCCAATTATATCAACCAATTAATAACCAAAGTAAAGAAACACATTGATAATAATACATTAATAGTAGGGGACTTCAACAGCCCACTCACAGCAATGGACAGATCATCTAAGCAGAAGATCAACAAGGAAACAAGGGCTTTGAATGATACCCCAGACGAGATGGACTTCACAGATATATACACAGCATTCTATCCTAAAGCAACAGAATACAAATTCTTTGAGTGCACATGGAACTTTTTCCAGAATAGATCACATACTGGGTCACAAATCAGGTCCCAACTGATACCAAAAGATTTGGATTATTCCCTGCATATTTTCAAACCACAATGCTTTGAAATTGAACTCAATTACAGGAGGAAATTTGGAAGGAACTCTAACACTTGGAGGTTAAAGTACAACCTACTAAAGAATGAGTGGGTCAATCAGGAAATTAAAGAAGAATTAAAAAAATTCATGGAAACTAATGAAAATGATAAAACAACTGTTCAAAACCTCTGGGATACAGCAAAGGCAGTCCTAAGAGGGCAGTACATTGTAATACAAGCCTCTCTAAAAAAATTAGAAAAATCTCAAATACGAAAGCTAACCTTACACCTAAAGGAACTGGAGAAAGAACAGCAAATAAAGCCTAAACCATGCAGGGAACGGGAAAAATCAAGGTTAGAGCAGAAATCAATGAAATAGAAACCAGAAGAACAGTAGAACAGATCGACGAAACTAGAAGCTGGTTTTTTGAAAGAATTAATAAGATCGATTAGCATCTGGCAAGACTTATCCAAAAAAAAGAGAAAGGACCCAAATTAATAAAATCAAGAATGAAAGGGGAGAGATCATGACCAACATCAAGGAAATATGGGCAATTTTAAGAACATATTATGTGCAACTATATGCCAACAAATTAGGCAATCTGGAAGAAATGGATGCATTCCTAGAAACTTATAAATTACCAAGACTGAAACAGGAAGAGGCAGAAAACCTGAACAGACCAATAACCAGCTAGGAAACTGAAGCAGTAATCAAAACCTCCCCAAAAACAAGAATTCAGGGCCAGATGGCTTCCCAGGGGAATGCTACCAAACATTTAAAGAAGAAATAATACCTACCCTACTTGATTAAACCAACATGATCATGATCCTGGGGTCCTGTGATCAAGCCTTGCTTCAGGCCCCCTGCTCATGCTCGCTTCCTCTCACTCACTCTCAAATAAAAATAAATAAAATCTTCAAGAACTTTCATTAATGACAAGTAATACTTTCATTAATGACAAGTAATATTTGAAAGTCAGTGTTGCTTATTGCAGAAAAGCATCTCCTATTGGTGAATTCAACTCAGTGGAATGTTTTCTCTCCTTGGTCTATGGGATGTCTCCTCAGGGACAGCTTTTGGTGGGAAAATGTGGCAAAAATTAAGCCGGGCGCTGGGAAGTTGAAGCATGTGTGTGTGTGTGTGTGTGTGTGTGTGTGTGTGTGCGCGCGTGTGTGTGTGTGTATTTGTAGAAATGTGAATACCTTACTTGGAATAAATTGAATATAAGAAGGATTATAGTGGCATCCTAAAATGGTGATATTGTTCAATATAGTACTAGAAGTCCTAGCATCAGCAATCAGACAACAACAACAACAAAAAAAATAAAAGGCATCCAAAGTGGCAACAAAGTTGGAGAACTAACACCACCTGACTTTAAGATTTAGTATAAAGATATAGTAATCAATACAAAACGGTATTAGTGAAAGAATAGACAAATAGATGAATGGAACAGAACAGATGATTCACATAAAGAAAGTAAACTGACTTTGACAATAGAGCAAAGATAATAAAATGGAACAAAGCTAATCTTTCCAACAAGTGGTACTGGAATAACTGGACATGCACATACAAACAAACAAACAAAATCACAGACCTTAAACTTTTAACCAAAATTAGCTCAAAATGAATCACTTACCTAAATGTAGAACACAAAACTAGAAAACTCCTAGAATATAACACAGGAGAAAATCTAGATGACTTTGGGTTTGACAATGACCTTATTACATATAACATCAAAGATATAATCCATGAACAAAAGAACTGAGCGGAACTTCAGGAATGAAAGAATTTCAGTGGAACTTTATTAAAATTAAAAATTTCTTCTCTGTGAAAGGCACAGACATAATGAAAACATGAGCCAAAGATTGAGAAAAAATATTTGCAAAATACATATCTAATACACATCTAATAGCCAAAATACAAAGAATTCTTAAAACTGAACAGTTAGAAAACCAACAACCTGACTGAAAAATGAGCTAAAAACCTTAATCGATACTTCACCAAAAAAGATACACAGGTGGAAAATAAGCATATGAAAAGATATTCCACGACAAAGGTCATCAGGGAAATGCAAATTAAAACAACAATGAGATAGCATTGTGTGTCTATGAGAATGACCAAAATCCAGAACACTGACACTATCAAATTCTGGTGATGATGTAGTGCAACAGAAATTCTCATTTATTGCTAGTAGGGAACGAAAAATGATCTAGCCACTTTGGAAGACAGTTTGGCAGTTTCTTACAAAACCAAACATACTGTTACTATATAATCCAGCAATCACACTTCTTGGTATTTATCCAAAGGAGGTGAAAACTTACATTCAAACAAAAACATGCACGTAGATGTTTATAACATCTTTATTCATAATTGCCAAAACTTGGAAGCAACCAAGATGCCCTTCAGTAGATGAATGGGTAAACTGTAGTACATTCAGACAATGAAATATTATTCAATGTGAAATGAGCTACCAAGCCTTGAAAAGAGACGGAAGAATCTTAAATGCATATTATTAAGTGAAAGACACCAATCTGAAAGGACTACATACTGTGAGATTCCAATTATATTACATCCCAAAAAAGGCAAAACTATGGAGATAATAAAAAGATCGGTGGTTGCCAGGGGTTTGAGGGAGGGATAGATGAACAGGCAGAGCACAGAGAAATTTTAGGGCAATAAAAATACTCTGATACTATAACAGTGGATACATATGATAATATATTTCTCCAAATCCATAAAATGTACTACACCAAGAGCAGATATTAATGTGTGAACTATGAACTTCAGGTGACAATGACATGTTAATGTAGATTCATCATTTGTAACAAATTGTACCACTCCTGTGAGAGAAGTTGATAATGGGGGAGACTATGCATGTGTGGGGGCAGGGAGAATATGAGAACTCTATACTTGCTTCTTAATTTTTCTATGAACTTAAAACTTCTCTAAAAAATAAGTTCTCTCTTTTTTAAAAGGGACACGGTCAGACAGTATTTAATTCAAGTTTTCTGCAATCCTTAAAATTCTCCAATTCTTCACAGAGAACTTGCTTTTTGTTATTTTGAGTGTTACCATATTTTAGTAAAAAGTGAGGTAATGATGAATAAACAGTCACATAGAAAGACTAGAAATTACTATACAACTCCAATATCTTACAAACCTAGCCCAAAAAAAGATCTTTTAATATCACCATTTTAGGATGCCACTATAATCCTTCTTATATTCAATTTATTCCAAGTAAGGTATTCGCATTTCTACAAATACACACACACACACACACACACACACACACACACACACACACACATATGCTTCAACTTCCCAGCGCCTGGCTTGATTTTTGCCACATTTCCCCACCAGAAGCTGTCCCTGAGGAGACATCCCATAGACCAAGGACAGAAAACATTCCACTGAGTTGAATTTACCAATAGGAGATGCTTTTCTGCAATAAGCAACACTGACTTTCAAATAAGTATTACTTGTCATTAATGAAAGTTCTTGAAGATTTTATTTATTTTTATTTGAGAGTGAGTGAGAGAGATAGAGCATGAGCAGGGTGCCTGAAGCAGGGCTTGATCAAAGGACCCCAGGATCATGACCTGAACTGAAGGCAGACGCTTAACTGACTGAGCCACCCAGGTGCCCCAATAAAAGTTATTTTCTTGACTGATGTTTCATATCTAGAAATGCAATTGATTTTTGGTCTGTAATTTTATTTTTTTTATATCTTTTTCATACCAATTATATCACATTTATGCTGGTTTCATAACCTAAGTTTCTGAGAGGATCTGGGTAAGATTTGTATTATTTCTTCCTTAAATATTTGATAGAATTCTTGTGAAGGCATCTGGCCTGGAGGTCTCCTTGTGGGTAAATTTTAAATTATAAATTTCATTTCTTTAACAAATATAGGGATGTTAGTATTTTCTATTTTCTTCTGTGTCAACTTTTATTTAAGTTGTGGTTTTCCAGGAATTTAACCATTGCATAAACTTGTTATAATATTTCATTATTAAGCTTTTCCTTCTTATAGGATTTTTCATCTCTGCTATTGTTAATTTGTCTGCATCATCCTTCCTCTCCTCTACCTCCTTTCTCTTTTTTTCCCTCTCTCTCATCACCTTTGCAAGGATTTATCAATTTCATTATTCTATTTAAATAATTAACTTTAGCTTTATTGATTTTTTTATTTTATCCTTTTCTTTCATTGATTTCCTACTCACCTGTCCCTTCTTTTTACTTATTGGGTTTAATTTACTCTTTTATTAGCTAAGAAGCTAATAAACTTTTCTTTTACGATACAGGTGTTTAAAGATAGAAATTTCTTTCAAAGTTCTGCTTTAAATGTAGCCACTCTGGAAAACAGTATGGAGATTCCTCAAAAAGTTAAAAATAGAACTACCATATGACCTAGCAATTGCACTACTAGGTATTTACCCAAAGGACACAAAAATACTGATTTGAAGGGACATATGCACCCTGATGTGTACCGCAGCATTATCAACAATAGCCAAATTATGGAAAGAGCCCAAATGTCTATCAACTGATGAATGGATAAAGAAGATGTGGTATATATATATAATGGAATATTACTCAGCCATCAAAAAGAATGAAATCTTTTCATCTGCAACAACATGGTTGGAGCTAGAGTATATTATGCTGAGCGAAATAAGTCAGTCAGAGAAAGACAAATACCATATGATTTCACTCATATGTGGAATTTAAGAAACAAAACAGATGAACATAGGGGAAGGGGAAAAAAAAAAGAGAAAGAGGGAAGCAAACCATAAGAGACTCTTAACTGTAGAGAACAAACTGAGGCTTTCTAGAGGGGAGGTGGGTGGGGAAGGGCTAAATGGGTGAGGGGTATTAAGGACAGCACTTGTTGGGATGAGTGCTGGGTATTATATGTAAGTGATGAATCACTAAATTCTACTCCTGAAACCAGTATTACATTATATGTTAACCAACTAGAATTTAAATGAAAACTCGAAACAAAAAAACAATAAAAATAAATAAAATCAATCTATATATAATGAGTAGATAAAATATATACCCATCAGTTCAAATAAATCATAGCCTACACACACATACACAAAAAAGAGATGACTTAACATTACTTGGGGGAATAATTTTACATAAGATAAAATTATGCACATTTTATCCAGTCTTGTATTTATACATAGTTTATACAAAAATTTGTAACAAAAAATAAGGATAATTATATATAATATACAAGCAATTAATATATATTATTACTTATAAACAAAATCAAATGTAAAAAAATAAATGCATCTCACACATTTTGATATTTTGTGTTTTATTTACAGGCCATTTAAAATACTTTCTTATTGCACTTGTGACTTCTTCAATTCATTATTATTTTTCAGTATTTTACTTAATTTGCAAATATTTTGGGACTTTCTAATATCTTAGTGTTAGTGATTTCAAATTTAATTCTTTCCTGGTCATAGAACATATTCTGTACTATTTCAATTATTTTAATTATTAAGACTTACTATGTGGTTCAGTATATGGTCTATCTAGGTGACTATTCCACATGAACATACAAAAAATACATATTCTGCCATTGTTGGGAATAGTGTTCTATGGATAGCAATTATATTAAATTTGTTGAGTATATTGTTCAAATCTCCGTTCTTACTGTGTTCTCATCTACTTGTCCCAATATTTGTTTATCCTTTCAATTCTGCCAATTTTTGTTTCATGTAGTTTAAAGCTCTGTTATTATTAGGTACACACAATTAAGATTGTTATATCGTCTTGATGAATTGACTCTTTCATTATGCAATGCTCCACTTAATCTCTTGTAATGATCTTTGCAGTAGTACTTAATTTGTCTGACATTTGATATAGCCCCAAAAGCTTTTCTGTGACTAGTATTTCCATGAAATATGTTTTCTCCATCTTTTTAACTTATTCATGTCTGTATATTTAAGGTGATCATTTGTAAGCAGCATATGAGTTTTTCTTTTAGTACTAATCATTTGTGCCTTTTAAGTTTTTAACATTTATATGGAATATGACTATTGATTCTTAAGTTTTACATTATTGGTTCTTAATTATATTTTAAGTTGTGTTTAAGACTACCATTATGATATTTGTTTTCTATACCTTCTGGTTTGTTCTTTCTTTTTCTTTTCTTTTACTTCTTTTGGATCAAATTTTTATTAATCAGTTTTATCACCCCATTGGCTCTTTAGCTATATCTCATTGTCTTAATGGTTCAGTAGATGTTCTTATGATGACACTATGCATCCTTAACTCATAAAAATCTAACTTTATTTAATATTATACTACTCAAAAAATATGGTGTGAAAAACTTGCTATACTGCAATTCAACTACCTCCTTCCTGTCTTTTGTGTTGTTGCTCCACGTATAGTATTTGTACATCAATCATAAAACCCCCCAAATTAAATTATTTTTGCTTTAAGAAATTGTGTTAATTTTAAACTTTAAGTTTAATTAAAAAAATATTTACACACACATTTATCATTTCCAGCACTCTATTCCTTCTACAGATCTAAGTTACTGAAACTACAGGATCCTATAGCTTAAACAACTTCCTTTAATATGTCTGTAATGGTCTTTTACTGATGAGTCTCTCAACTTTTGCTTATCGAAAACATGCCTTCAAATTTCAACTATGCACATAATTATCATCATAACTACTTGATTTTTCATCAAATGCTTTAAAAATGTCACTCCATTGTCTTCTGGCTTTCATTTTCTTTCTGATGAGAAATCAGACATAATGTGTATCCTTGCTCCTGTCATTCTCTTGCTGATTTTAATATTTTTTCTTTAGTTTGGATTTCAGCCATTGATAATTATGTACGTGTGTGTGTGTGTGTGTGTGTGTGGTGTAATATGGTATGAGCATTCATTCTATGAGAAGCATTCAATGAACTTCTGAGAACTATGGGTTCACTATTTTAATTAAGTTTAGAAAAATTGGGGAACACCAGGGTGGCTCAGTTGGCTGAGCATCTGTTTATTTTAGCTCAGATTATTATCTCAGGGTCATGGGATCGAGTCCTGCATCATTGGGCTCCACGCTCAGAGGGGAGTCTGCTTGAGATTCTCTCTCTCCCTTCCCATCTTTCTAAAATAAAAATAAATAAATCTTTAAAAATTTAGAAAATTTCTGACGATTATTTATTGAAATATTCTTTACAGAACTTTTTTTCTGGGACTCCAATTGTTTGTGGGTCTGCTCTTATTCATTATTTTTCTTTTGATTATGGGTCATATTTCCCTGCTTCCTTGAATGTTTCATATGTTTTGAGTTCCAGGCATTGTGTTTAAAGGAATAGAGGCTGAAGTATAAGAATTTTTTGTTTTTAATTTCTAGATAATTTAAGCCTTTTTCTCTATTTGGCAATTAGAACAAGTGGATAAGGATTTAGATTTTTTCAAAGTCAGGTTGAGCTAGGGCTGAGCCATAGCATCGATTAGATTGAGTTCACCTTTGGTTAATCCTTTCTGCACTCTCCTATTCCACTGCTGTTAAGGCCTGACCATTTTGTTCCTGACAGGATTTGAGCTAGATGGGGTGGACCAAGCAGCTTTGGCCTATGTTTAGATTCAATATCTCATTGGTTCTGTTTCTCTAGAGAACTCTAATACCATGGCAAAAGAGATTTTTGCAGATGTAATTAAGTTTATATTCAGTTGACTTTGGCTAATCAAAAGGGAAATCCATCTAGGTAAGCCTGACCTAATTGCATGAGCCCTTTAAAAGGGAAGTGTTCTCTAGTGAGCAGAGGAGGAGGAAGTCAGATTTCTGGCATGAGAAGGAGTTGAAACAAGGTTCTTGGCTTGAAGATAGAAGGGGCCTCATGGAAAGAACCTGAGAGCAGCCTGTAGATGCTATGTATAGTTCCCAGCTGACAACCAGCAAAGACATGGGGACCTCAGTCCAATAGCTGCAGGAAATGTAATTCTGCCAACAAGAATAAGTTTGGAAGCAGGTTCTCCCCCGTAGCCTCAGAATAAGAACTCAGCTCTGCCAACGTCCTGATTTTGACCTTACAAGACCCTGGGCAGAGAATTCAGCCTATTGCCCTGGACTTCTCACATAAAAGACTATGAGCTAATGAATGGATATTGTTTTAAGCCACTAAGTGTGTAACAATTTGTTATACAGCAATAGAAAACTAATATAGCCAAGACACAAAAAAAATGAACTACACTACCAAGGATAAAGGCAGTTTGGGTAATGGCCACCTGCCCTGATCTGAATACATGTAGCACTACAAATTCCACATTTCAAAAAATACTAATCTCTCTTGTTTACTATTCAAAAGTCACTTGATGTGATGGTCCAAAAAGTATCTTGACCATATGCTGTCTAAAAAAACACTTCTCACAAATCTCTACGTATCTTTCTTTATTCTCACACATATACATTTAAATTTATAATCAGCAGCATAAACTGTCAAGAATCTAGAGTGACACTGGCAGTCTAAAGGGTATTGAAACCAGAGTAGTGGGGATTGCCCCTCAGTAGCTGAAGATGCAAAAAGTAAACTTGTTGGTACATGATGGTAACTTACTAGTTCACTCACAGAAACTGTGAATCTCTTTTCTAAAGATTAAAAGAATCTGGTTCTTAGGGACAAAGTTGACATCTGCTAGTACATATGTATTTTGTACAGGTGTCAGAGTATTGTAAATTCAACATCTGCCTTCACTTGTATTGAACAACCTTCTGGTTTTAGCTAAATTGTTTTAGAAGAAGATCCTTATTGGAAACCCAGGAGCATAGTCTTTTTTTTTCTTAACATTTTGAAAGCATGTTTCCTTTTTAACATCAAGCTGTAGCTGTAAACAGTGGTCTGAAAAAAATAAATGCCCTCCTCAGAGCCTTGTTCACATAACTCAGTTTACCTAACTGTTCTCAACCTGCCACCAAGACAGCCTGTAATTATGGATGGGGACAAGAACAAAGACTTTGGAGTCCACAAGATATAAGTATAAATGCCAACTTTATCATTTGCCAGCTGAATATACAACACCTCTGCATCTCAGTTTTCTCATTTAAGAAGAAATTCCTTTAAGAGCCAAGATGAGGATTAAAGTCAGTCCAGAGTTTCACTGTTCTAATTTAATTTTTAGTACCTGTTTTTATTAGTATTTTTTCTGAAATCGAATTGTTTTGATCTCTCCAGCTGATTCCAAGTTTCACCAAAAAAATTCTTCAATTGCACTTACAAAATTTTTTCTCTTGCTGTTATTTATTCAGAACCTGTTGCTTTGTCAATAGTTCTTTTGACTCATTATGAAGGAATGAATACTAAAGTCACCAGTATGAGTTAAGGACACTTTCTATAATGAAGACCTAGTAGCTTAAAGTAAATTTGGAAAGGTATTTTAAACTTAATCCTCTAGTTGTAATGGGGATATTTAGCATTTTCAATAAAGATTTTATTGGTCCAGATCAGAGGGACCATATTATATTAATAACTTTTCTGTATTTCAGTTGCTGTAACCACTTTATGCCAAATTTTGCTCAATGGTAATCACTGTTATAATGATATGGTAGTATTCATTTTCCAGGCTTTACGATGTCCAGCAAATGTCCTTTTTACACACGAAAACCATACTCACCAAGCTCTACTTTATGAGTCTAAACTAGGCCATTCAGTATTTTATAAATTCAAGGCAAGACTCTATATTATTCCAAATGTGACAGCATAGCTTTAGAGGTGGGCAGCCTCCACACAAGTAATCTGCTGATTAGTAAGAGTATGCATATCAGAAGCCAGCAAACTCCAATTTGCATTGGATGCCGGCTGCATAGCAACTTATCAGAGAAGCCCAGATAGAAGGGTAAAGAAATATCCCTTCCGTAATTATGAGCATGTGTATGCCAGTGCGAACCTGCATTAGTATGACTGAGCATTCTGGGATAATAAGTTAATGCTATTAAGATTCATTACATATTCCTAATATGCATACCAATGCTTCTTAGCAGTAATACGTTAGATCCCAAGCTCCAAGTCTATGCTGACAAACTCCAGGGAGAATGGAAAGAGGTCCAGCTGGGAATGCCAGCAGATGTCTTTTTAAGGCTTTGCAACATTTTGGGAAAGGTACTTTTGGTGATTGTACATATTACTATTCCAGTATTAGTATCAGGTAATCTTAATTTTCATTAAAAAAAAACCTTTTCTGTTTGGATGCAGACATCTAAGTTATTTGTAAGAATATAAGGAAAATTAATGCTCAGTGAAGAGCTAATTGGTGAGGGCCTACTTTGACTTCAGACCTATTTTATTTGGCTAAAATTTAAACTTGAATGACGTTAGGTGGCACTTGCACTGCCTGAGGCCTATTGCTTTTTAAATTTTTTTTAAAGATTTTATTTATTTATTTGAGAGAGAGAAACAGTGACAGAGATAGTGAGAGAGAGCACAAGCAGGGAGGAGAGGGAGAAGCAGGCTTCCTGGGATCATGACCTGAGCTGAAGGCAGACGCTTAATGGACTGAGCCAGCCAGGCGCCCCTGGCCTATTGCTTTTATACTGGATTTATTCATTTACACTTCCTGACTGGTCCCTGAAGGCAGCTGAGCTTGATGCTCCAGTTCTAAATGAAGATCTATTTGAGAGGCCAAATGTTTTCTTAAGAGAGGGACCAGGCAAGTGAATGGGACTCTGGATCTTTTGCTTACTTGTTTATGTCAGACTCTGAAAATACACAAATGTGGTATCCTTTTGAGATGGGAAGTGTCTTGATTTGGGAGACAGGAAGTAGAGTTTCATTCATCTATTCATTTAATCATTCAGTAATTCAGATGACCAACATGTATGCCCTTTTTTTTTTTTTCAAACAACTCCTAAGCTTTATTATAAACAGCCTGTGGTTCCCCAGCAAAGGCACACCATAGACTGGCAAGAGCGGTGGCTGGGCCCAGGCTTCACGGCCTGCAGAGGCTCTGCACAGCGGGCACAGGCTTTCATTGAGGCAGGCCTGGCAGCGTGGGTGGACAGGCAGACATGTCTGCCGGTCGAAGCCCACCAACAGTCCGTTGATCTCACTCCACAGCTCCCTGTGAAGGTGAGAGGTCAGGCGAGAGAGCAGCAGCCCCGCCAGCCCTCACCCTGTCCCACTGGGGCAGCCACTCTTCCAGGGCAGCACGAGTCTTCTCCGGGGACTTGGTTGCTGTCTTGGTCCACCCGAGACTGTTGGCAATCCTATGCACGTGTGTGTCCTCCGCAATGCCACACACGGCTCCCCAGGCCACCGCCATGGCCAAGTGTGCCATCTTGGGCCAATGCCTGGCAGTGCCACCAGCTCTGCCACAGAAGCTGGGATGGCCCTGCCATAGCACTGCTGCAAGATAGCACTGGTCTGCTTGATACACTTTACCTTGCTCCTCCAGAAGCCTGCGGGGTAGATGAACGTGCCCAGTGTGCTGTCATCTGCCTACAGAATGCTGTCCACCGTCAGGCCCCAAGCGCGCAGCTGCTGCATGGCGCCTGCTGTTACCTGGTCTTTGGTTTGGCTAGACAGCAGTACCTGGTACCTCCATACCTTTGGGGGTGTGCTGGGGTCATAGCAGTGCTCAGCCCCAGCTGGTCCACAGGTGCATCTTTCCCACTCCTCATGGTGCGAATGTTCACCAGCTGCTGTCACCAGTCCAGGGTACCCAGATTGCCCTCCAGGGTACCATTATTGGGATACGGTAATTAACAAAATAATAAAACTGATCTCCTAAGACTGTTCAATTTGATAATTAGTGTGTATGGGTACAAATCTTCTTCTTTTCAGACTCCTTCGACTGCCTCCATGTGTCTTTCTCTTGGTCAGCACCTCACCGAGCGGCACAACTTCTTCATGGTTAGGTGAAATCCATATCCTAGGGATCTGACTTGCTGAATGGACATGAAGCTGCTGGATGATCCTACCTGGAAGTGTGAAAACCTGAGCTTCCTATAGAGTAAATTTCACCACTGAAAAAGGAGGTATGTAATGAGATGAGGCAGATAAATTCCTCCTCTTTCTCTCCTCATGGACTGCTTCTAGTTCCCAAAGCCTATTTTGCATCTCCGCATTAAAAGAAATTGCAACAGGTAATTTCTAAATGAGCCAAACATCTCTAAACTTCTATAATTTTATGATTCCATTTGGACAGTCTCATGCCTGAATAGGCTTCTTTAGAGGGGAGAAAGGAATTACCATTTGTTGTGCCAAAAGTATAGTGCCAGGCGCTGAGCAATTTACTTTATATACATTATATAGTTTTTATAAATGCCCTGGAAGGCAGGAATTATTTTCTCTAATACCGAAGAAATTAAGGCACAAAAGAGTAATAAATTGTCAAGTACACACAGCTACTAAGAGGCAAGCAAAGGCGAAAAGCCATCTGCCAGGTCCAAAGCCCAGGCTCTCCCACTGAACACACTATTTCACTTTTTAAATTTTAACCTCCTTCCCCTACTCTTCTTTCCTCCATAAAACATCTATTATCCAGAAATCATTCATTGACCCACAGCTACACAAATTTAATACCTCTTTAATTATTTACTTTTTGCCCCCATGGTAAAACATCTAATAATTTAAAGCTATAATATCTCGTTTAAATAGTACATATAGCTGTGGCAAGGGTAACTGACAAGTTTAAAAATTCTTTGACTTAGTATATCACAATATGAACTATAATTCACTTCCTGGATACATTTCAACTAGTACAATATTTCATTCATTGTAGTAATAGCATCCAGCAGTGTCTATTAACCAGCATATCTGTGCTTTGCAGGTACCACTAGAAAAGTGTTCACAAGGTAATCCTCACACTTAAGAAAGACAAAGGGTCTTTCTTTTCATTTTCAAAGAAAGCTTTGTTATATTCAATTTTACTCTAAGCATAAGTTTATTTTACTATATTTGACTAATTTAAAATTGGTAATGCATACATGGCCTAAGGTAAATCTATCAAACCGAAATATGAAATTACACCAATATATGACTCACTAGCTTTAGGAAGCATGATATGAAATAGAAAATTACATCTATGTTTTTATGACACAAATTGGGCTCAGTTTTCTTGTTCACTAAATTATCAATATAATCAGATATTAAAAACTCCTCCATGATACAGCTAAACACATCAGGAAGAAAAACATGTTTACATTAAGTATTAAAAATAATGAAATGCTATCCTCAGAGCATAGCTTAAATAAATGTCTCAAAAGTAAAATAATCTTATATATCTGTGCTGGTTCCTACACATTGATTTAATAATTACGGTTCTAACTTAAAACTTGGTCTAAGTGTTGACTGGTTAGAATATTCTGAATGTCCTACTTAAAATATTTGGTTATTGGAAACCTTTATAGTATTGCATTTTTGACTTATTCCAATCATCTAAGAAATCTCAGGGTCAAAAACTGTAAGATGGCATGGAAGGACAGAATGCAGGTAGGACAGAAACATGGGTAACACATCTACTGTGTTTCACTTTTAATATAAAGCAAGGATCCTCATTACTAAACCAAATTAAAGCTTCCAAATGACCCCGTGAGGTCCCCAGAAGCTCAGCCAAGAGTTCTAGTTCCATCAACTATGATGATATAGAGTGTCTACTGAAATGACTCCCAAATGTCTGGATAGCCAGATACCAATACTCCATATCAAGACAGAAGCCAAATTTAGTCTTTCACTTAGCAGGGGAAATAACACAATTATTTTTAAAGTATTTTGTTTTACCCAATGCTTTCTCACTACTGTTCTAGCTATGGCGTAATAAATGTGTTGATCAAAATTTGCAGATTCTTAACGGCCAGAGTCAAAAACAAGAAGGAAAGTCCAAAGCAGATGAGGTCGTCATCAAGCTCACACCTCCCTCCTGCATATCCTCCCCAACCTCCAGCATTCCAGAGTCCTTTGGTTTCCTGCCAGCTTTATAAGAATGCCTTATTTTGGCCTTCGCCTAAGGAGTGGTTCCCAGATCAAGCTATTGTATGACACCTTATTAGAGGAGCTGGTAGGTTATTTATTCATACACAAATAGATATAATGATTCATTTATTCATTCAGTTATTAAGCAAACATGTGCTGAATGTCTTTTTAGCACTAGGCACCACGCTAGTCACTAGAAAAATATTAACATCACCAACTTAGTGAACCCCGTAGTAAGAAAAACCAACCCTTACTCAGTTATCCACAGTCCCACTTTGCTGCATTTTTAAAGAAGTACTTTGTAGATTGTTAACCCAAAGACATAGATACGGACAAAAGAATTTAAACAGAAATATACATGTTTTAAATAAAAATGACTCTCCTAGAATTCTCAAATCCCAGGGTACACACCCATTCCATTTAGAAGATCAGCCTTGAACTTAGCATACAATTGTTCAACAACATGTTAAATGGAATTTGTCCTGTTACCTCGGGATTTGAGATTAAGTCCTAAACGGGACAAAAAGCAATAAATTGCCTTATATTAAAAAAAGTTGCCAAATAGGGGCACCTGGGTGGCTCAGTCACTTAAGTGATTGACTCTTGATTTTGGTTCAGGTCATGATCTCAAGGTTGTGGGATCAAGCCCCGTGTTGGCTCCATGTTCAGTGAGGAATCTCCTTGAGATTCTCTCTTGCCCTCTGCCCCTCCCCCACTTGTGCACACTCAATAAACAAACAAACAAACAAAATCTTACCCAAAAAGCTGCCAAATACATCTATGTGAATTATTAAGGGTTGACAAAAATCAGTCTTCACCTCTAAACACCCCAAAGAACCTATATAAATAACCGACTAGCAATTCCCTAGGGGAACAATTCAGATTAAGTGGTTACCAGGTCTTGGACACATTTTGACTTTTCTCAGTGGGGTGAAGTAGAGAGGACTCTCCCCTTTTAAAGAAAGTAGGGAAGGTTCTGCAGACTACTCATGATAATTAGAAGGGCCAGAAAAAGAGATGCCCATTTCCCTTCATTGTGAGTAGTCATAAGCTGCAGTTCAAATGCCACTGTGAATACATTCTTGGGAGAGTTTGACATGCTTTCCTTGGATTTGGGAGGCAATGGGGCACCTTGAAACTGGTGCCTGCCTCTACCTTCAGGATTCTGAAGATGGAGATCGGCCAGAGCTGTTGTGCCAGGGTGAGGAGGGGGAGCAGCTGTGGGAGTAGTCTGTACTCTGATCAATTTGGCAAGGCCAGCTCATAAGGACGTCATCCGGGGCGCCTGCGTGGCTCAGTCATTAACTGCCTGCCTTCGGCTCAGGGCGTGATCCCAGGGTCCTGGGATCGAGCCCCGCATCAGGCTCCCTGCTCCGCTGGGAAGCCTGCTTCTTCCTCTCTCACTCCCCCTGCTTGTGTTCCCTCTCTCGCTGGCTGTCTCTATCTCTGTCAAACAAATAAATAAAATCTTAAAAAAAAAAAAAAAAAAGGACGTCATGCAAAAACCCAAGCCATCTGGAAAGTACCTGTATTGGTTTCCTGTCACTACTGTAATGAATTCCATCAATTTCCTGGTGTAAAACAACACAAATTTATTCTCTTAGAGATCTGCAGTTCAGAAGCTAAAATGGGTCTGTTGGGCCACTTTCACTCAGAGCTCTAGAGGAGAATCTGTGTCCTTATCTTTTGCAGCTTCTAGAAACTGCCTACATTCCTTGACTCATGTTCCCTTCCTATATCTTCAAAGCCAGCAGTGTAGCATCTTCTGTCCTCTCTGACCTCTCCTTCTGTCCTTACATGTTCTTGATATGACTCCAACCCTTCAACCCCTCTTACAAGGATCCTTGTGATTACACTGGATCCACCTGGATAATCCAGGCTAATCTCCCCATCTCAAGATCCGTAACCTATTCATATCTACAAAGTCCCATTTAGCGTTAACATTCAGATTCCAGGGATTAAGAAGTGGATATATCCTGCCCAAGGAGGCAGCTTGTTGGGTCATAGGGACCCCAGCATTAAGAAGCTTGGAGGTGTAATACTGCAGTGGGTGCATCTCAAATGATTGAGGACAATTTGGTCCAAGTCAGAGCTCTCAAAGGACTTCCAAAATACTACGTATGTCCCATGAAGGATTCAACATCTGAACCTCTGCCCTACAGAGACAACGTTGAATCCGAACAAGTCAAGGCTTCCTTTAGTCAGCCTTCTCCTTCGCCTTGGAAAACCCAGGGGGGATATTTGGGGTTGAAGTGAAGAACTAGGAGAAGTGAGACAACACGATAAACCTTGCCCTCTGGTCAGGCCTAAGGCAACAGGGAGTGAGAGGCTGTGAACTGAGCATGAGATTGATTTAGACAACACTGAAACTTTTATTATCCCAATATGAGTCTCTATTAATAAGATGTGACTCTGCTAATATTGGAAAAGCATGAGTTCTGCCAACAGGGCAACCAAGGGATACGGAAACAGAAATCCTACAGAGCATGTTGGAAGAGTAAGGTTGGAAAATAATTAAGCCCTTTCCTATTTGTAGAAAACAGATTTCAGCCTATTCAACAGAGTGGTTCCAATAGGGGTTTTTTGTACTTTTTTGCATATGTAGCCAAGTCTGTGGCTTTTGATATTTTTCTGCTTCTGATTTCCTATATGCGCCCGCCTAGAAGTGCTCTTTATGTCAGCTGCTGCGGGGTCTGCCACTCCCATACTTCGCAGCGACCTGCCCATTCCAGATCCGCCTATACTCCTAATTATTCAGAGCCTGCCTAATTCTCTAAATGTATTAACAGGCGCTGGATTGACACCTTGTATGTTGTTCAGCAGTTGTTACACTGGCTTCGAAATTATTTCAGCTTGGCACTACAGAGATAATCTGTCACTAATGCAAACTTGTGTATTTACAATATTAGAATCGCTGTCTTGTTATTTTTTCATTACTACCGTATTTTCTGAGTCTCCCTCATTACCATGTGTATTGTTTCATTATTTACATTTTGAATGCTATTATCTCTAAGGCTGTCAGCAGAAGCATTGAGATAATGACGCTGTGGGAAGAGAATTATCTAAATATGGATCTTTCTGCTTACGCTCAAATAAATTATTGTCTAACTCTTCAGATGCTTCTTCTGGGTCCTCATTAAGACACTCGTGGCCTCGGGGAATTATGGAGCATCAGCTGCCTTTGTCTAAGTGTCTGAAGGTACAGAAACAAACTAGAGGTAGAGGAACCGATCAGGACTTGAAGTGAAGGACGTTCCTGATAGTAAGTAGCAGGGGATGTGAAAACATCCAAGGAAATACGTATTTACAGCAATGGCCTTGAAAGAGAATGGTATTTGAAAGTCTGAAGGTAAAACAATGACTGAAATGAAATGTTGCAGGTGTTTTGTTTCATTTTGATTTAGATATTACCTGTTAAAAAACTAAAAAAAAAAAAAAAAAAAAAAAAAAAAAAAAAAAAGCAGACAATCTCCGTGGGACCTTACCAAGTGTCCTGGTTTTAAAAACCAACTACACATCCATGCCTCCCAAATTCCTATTTTTATCTCTGACCTCCCCACTGAGCTTCAAATTCAAAGATCTAATTGCAAATCTGACATTTACACTTGCCTGTCCACTGTCATCTCAAACGTAATATGACTAATTCAGAACCTTTTCTTCCCCAAAAGTCTTTTTCCTCTTGTCCTCAGTCTTCTAGTCTCAGTTCATGCCATCACCATGTACTATAAAAAATCCAAGAAATTTCCTTGGACTCCCTTCTTCTCTTTCTGCCTGCATGGAGTTGGTCAAGTCTTGTAGGTGCATTGAGCCCACCGACTGCTCTCTGCCTCCATTGAGACAACCCTTGCCCAAGACATCCCATCTCTTAATGGGCACCACCTCCCAACAGGGGGGCCAGCATCCCCTTGTGTGTCTCCCCCATGGCAGCTAAAGTTAACTGTACAAGATGTGCTTCATGTCATGTCTCTCTTCTGCTTCAAGCCCTGTGGCTTCTCATCACACTTAGAATAAAATCTCCACCCTGTGCCATGGCCTGCAAACCTCTGAGAGAACCACTCCTGTCCGTCCCTTAGATCACATCTCCTCTCATTCTCTCCAGCGGCAGTGGCGTTCTTCCAGGTCATTTCTGCTTCATGCTCCCTGCACAAACTGACCCTTCTGTCTAGAATATTCTGCTTTCAGATCTACACATGCATGGGTGACTGCTTCTCCTCATTTATGTCTCTCCCAAACTCCTCAAGGAGAACTTTCATCTACCCTCTACAGCATCCCATCTATTAATTTATTCTCTTATTCTGTTTTATCCTACTAGAAGATAAGCTCCATGAGGGCAGCAGTCTTGTCTCTTCTGCTCTCTTCACTGTATATCTAGGGATCAAGTTTGGTACCTAGCTCATAGCAGTTCCTCAATAAATATTCACGAATAAATGAATGATTTGGAATCCAAATTACTTGTGACTCAGTGTCAGAGGCCCACACTGCCAGTCTTCTTAGGCTCATCTCTGGCTATCTTCCTGCATGTATGAAAGGCTCCAAGTTGGAGACTCAATTTCCAGGTATAGGGGTGGATGCTCACTGCCTTTTGCAAAGCCAGCATCTCAGGCTCTGCTCAGCTGCTTCACCACTCAGCTATTATCATCATAGTGAGAGATCTGTGTCCAAGCTCCTTCTACTGTGGGGAAGTCCTCCCCACTCTGTCTGCTACTATAGCCCAGGAACTCTCTTTCTGGAATGCTTCTCTTTGGTAACATTATCTTCTCTGACCTCTTTACAGATTTGCCAGCCATAGACAAATCATATTTACTCTCCTCAGGTCCCAGTAAGAATGCCAGGTTTACTGGAAAGAGATAAATTTCTGTTTTGATACACTTGTTTCAATCCTTTTTGACATCCTGCTGTGGTGATTCAGCATACAATTTAGCTATAGGTTTTTGTTTATTTTTGAGAGGGGTTATATAAAAGGAGGAGAGCGAGTGGCAGAATTTGACTCAAAAAATCTTTCTTGAAGCCCTGCATTCTTTACCATTTTAATGCCAAAAAGAAACCGAAAAAAGTGTGTCCCTAGCTCTTAAGACAGGTGTCACCCACATACAACCCCTCTGTTTCTCCACCGATAAAACAAAATGTAAAAGGTAAATAATCAACGCCACCTTCTACGACTCACCAAGAGCCCCAAGGAGAGGAGATAATGAAGAGTTACTGAACTGTTTTCTTGAAAAAAAAAAAAAAAAAAAAAGCAATGCAGATCATACTTCTGAAGGTCAAAAAGTAGGTCAGTAAATGGTTCAGTTAATGTTTGCAGAACAGTTAATATTAGAATAGTAATAATACAGAATAATACAATATCTGACTACTCACAAGATACAAATGAAATTAGCTTCACAACTTAGAAATCTGTAAACTATCAAGAGAATTAGTCTATCTAAAAATATCAATTTAATGGAAAAATACGATAATTTTGTGCTTTTTGGGCAGATATAAATTGTTTGCAAAAGGATTAATGCTGTTAAGAGTTCGTATTTAGTTCAGCACTTAACTCTGGGCCAGACACTATTGCACGTGCTTTCTGGATGTTCATTCCTCTACTCCTCACGAGCCCCTCTGAGATGGCGAACAATGTAGGCCTAGTTATAGCAAAGAAACAGAAGCAGAGGATAAGCCATTGCCCACTGGCAGACGGCTCTCAGTAACAAGCTAGGTTTCAAACCCAGGCTATACTTGATTTAATCACCAAACTTAGCTACTTGTACCCTGCTACTGGGGGTGGTAATCACATTTCCTGAGCCCTCTCACTTTGCCATGCACTATGGAAAGCATGTTGCAGGTTTTCTATCACCTAATCTTTCCAACAATCCTGAAATGGAGGAACTATTATTATAACCAGGATTTAAAACTGATGATGGTACCATTTTGTAGAAAGTTTCTCCCATACTGCTCACTGCTAGAAACATCTCTTAGGTTTTTTTCAATTTCACAAGGCATGAGCAGCCGCTGGCAGCTCAGATCACGCTGTTTCCTTCAGTAGCCCCACACAAGGCCCTAGAATTGCCAGGTACCTATCCTTTCCACTCTTTTAATGTAACCTCTATTTTTTGCACCTAGAAAAAAGTCTTAGTCCTTATTTTTTAAAGATTTTATTGATTTTTCAGAGAGAGAGAGTGTGCACGGGCACAAGTAGGGGGAGGGGCAGGCAGAGGGAGAAGCAGACTCCCCACTGAGCAAGGAGTTGGAAGAG
Organism: Ursus maritimus; assembly: GCF_017311325.1. Classification (NCBI taxonomy): domain Eukaryota; kingdom Metazoa; phylum Chordata; class Mammalia; order Carnivora; family Ursidae; genus Ursus; species Ursus maritimus. The sequence goes on along the minus strand of NW_024423343.1, from coordinate 76,915,468 downwards.
GGACTCCACCCCATGACCCTGGGATCATGACCTGAGACAAAGGCAGACGCTTAACTGACTGAGCCACACAAGCATTCCTTTTTATAACCCTTTTATTCTTAACTGTGGCAGGCATATATTTAAGGTGATGCGTCTAAGTTTTCTAGCTGCACAGGCCTGTCTGTGAGGTTATGATTCTCATTCCAACCCAGCATTAGGGCTGAACACTCTAAAAGAAAGCTTATCCCCACCAAGGAGGCTCAATAATACCTCAATCTATGAGGGTTGCAAATCATAAAATATGTTTCCCTTCTTCAGCTAAATTAATTGGACCATATAACAGAAACAATAACAAAGGACTTTTATAGACTCCAGCCAATGAATCCTTTTCAAAGTGAAGCCTATAATATTCTTTTATTAGTCCACAAGTAACAAATGCAATGCAGACATCAATCTCATTGGAAAGAAATCTCTGGAGCCAACAGAAGAGAACTGGGAGCGCCATCAAACAGCAGTAACAGGGTGATTTAGCAACAATCACCATTAATGGCGAACCATGCGTGCATAATTAGGAAGGAAAACTAATAATAAAATTGGGACTTACTACTTACAATCAAGAGTTAACACCCATTGCTTATGATGACAGGCACTGTTCTTAACACTAAAAATGAATGATTTCAAAATAACACACAGGGGGATGTACAATTATCACCTCATGTTACAGACTGGGAAGCTGAGGCATAGACAAGCCAAGTAAATTGTGCAGGCTTATACAGCCTGGAAGCAGCACAGCCAAGTTGTGATCCTACATTCCAGACCTTACATATTTTTAGTTTGGTGTGTTTTGTCAGCCTTTAGTGACTTAGAGTTGTAACAGCACAGGCCGGCCACACTGAACAATTCCACAATTTCCACAGCATGGCAGGCACCTTCTCACCTTGGCACCTATTCCCCTGCAGTTCTCCCTGCCTCCTACCGTGGCCAACTCATTTTTTTTTTTTTTTAAGACAGAGAGCAGGAGCAAGTGGGTGGGGAGGGACAGAGAGAGAGGAAGAGAGAGAATCTCAAGCAACTCCACACTGACTGTGAGACCGAGGTGGGGCTCCATCCCATTTACTCAAGATCATGACCTGAGCCAAAACCAAGAGTTGGATGCTTAACCAACTGCAACACCCAGGTGCCCCTCTGCCAACTCACTCCTTCCTAAGAGTCAGCCTAAGTGTCACTTTGGGAAGGCTGCTATCATGCCAACCACTCTTGTCCCAGTCTTCTGCCAATGGCATGCTAAGACATCCTTTCCCTGGTTTAACATGCATGATCCATTGTGTGAAAAAAAAAGAAAAAAGGAAAATGGAATCAAATAGGCAACCTGGAGTGAGAAAGCAAACACTGATATCCAGAACCACCATGGTCTTACACAGAGAAAAACAAAGCTACATTCACCTAACTGTGGCTAAATACCTTTGATTTTTTCAGTCACTGATTACCAGGTAATGTTTACACTATTTGTCAATTTTACAAATGCTTAGGGGTGAAGCTGTAATGAAATATGCATCCATTATTTATTTGAGCCTTTTGGCAGTCCATGGTTCTTCCTTATTTCAGTCCAATTTAATTTCAGCACTCAAAAAAACAAACAAACAAACAAAAAAAACCAAAAAAAACCCTCCAAAAAAACCATATCGTAAAGATAAGCTAAAAGATTTTTCCTTTCCTGATGTAGGAGGAAATCATCTATATGGAGGTCTCTGGATGATAAATAACTTCTCCACCTCTTGCTTTTCTTGGCAGGCTTGTGAAATATTTATTGCATTTCTTTCTAACGGCTTAAAAGTATCTTTCTCCTCCAGACAATATTATCCTATGACCCAACGCATGTCCCACTGCTGCCTGCTCCAGCCGTGCTTGCATCTCCTGCCCCCTCGCCTGACCCCTGTCTTTCAATGCTGCCTTTGGGTTAACTTCTTCTGACAATTTCTGTTGTGTTTCGTTTAAGCTGTTATACTCCATATGGCTTCTCTTTCTTTGATGTAGCCCAAAACGTATTATAAACCACAGAACACAAGCTCAGCATTGTAATAGTTCACCTAAGAATCTCTGCAGTATTCTACCAGGGCAGAGCTTAGCACAACTCTAAAGAAATGGAGAACACCTAGACAAAGAGGGAGAAATCCCCATCCATGTATCAACTCAATGTGTAAAGGAAACTATTCTTCAGAACCATACAGCTACTTTTTACCTGTGGACAAATGTTAGAGCAAACCAACCACTGGGGATATACCCAGCGACGAAAATCAGACAAGCTGACCATTGATAATCAGTTAGTGAGCCTGACTGGAGACTCAGATTTGAGATTCAATGGCAAATTGATCCAAAGCAGATTTTTCAAAAAAATTCTCAGAACTAAAAGCAAACAGATGCAGCAAATGTTTTTAAAAATTATTCACACCCCCCGATGTACAAGAGGAGTTAAGCAGCTTCAAGAGAAACTGTTTGAGTCAAGCTAATACACAATAGAGAAGAGAATAAAAAATTGTCTGTCTTTGTGACAAACATTGGTGAATGTTGAAAATGAAATGGATCCTCAACTGAAGATTAGAGATTCCCCCAGCATTTATTGACTTAGTTTTGTATATAGTTAAGTGAGACAGAAAGAGAGAGAGAGAGAGAAGGGGGAGGCCGGGAGGGAGGAACTAGGCTATAGGGTATCATGAGACCTAGTTCAATTCAGATTGAACAGCTGAGCTGCAGAATATCCTCAAGCAAGAGTCCCAACCTCTGTGACCAAATGGACTCATCAGCTGGGCAAGGCTAATTAGGACCATCTACCTTCCCCACCTAAAAAGCAGAGTTCATGTTAATTAACTTGGACATTTTGAACAACCTGAGCTCCACACACAAAAGGTGAAAAGGGTATTTCATGGTTGTTAGCAATTACCTGTGAAATTATTTAAGTTGTCAGAAGGATCGAGACAGATCTGCCCCTGGGAGAGATCTCCCATGCCACTGCACTGACCACACATTTTACGTTTTAAGAAAAGTATCCCTCCCACTCCACTCTCATTTCTTCTTCTGTCCCTCTTTCTTTCTTTTTTTTTTTTAAAGATTTTACTTATTTATTTGATAGAGATAGAGACAGCCAGCGAGAGAGGGAACACAAGCAGAGGGAGTGGGAGAGAAAGAAGCAGGCTCATAGCGGAGGAGCCTGATGTGGGGCTTGATCCCATAATGCCAGGATCACGCCCTGAGCCAAAGGCAGACGCTTAACGACTGAGCCACCCAGGCGCCCCTCTTCTGTCCCTCTTTCATTCTTGTCTCTTTCTCTTACTATTCTTGTTCTCTAAGACTGTCACTATATTTTATGATTTTATATTGTCTTTTAAAAGCTAAGAAGCCACTTATAGTAAAATTTGATGTACCTTCCTCCATATTTTCCCCATCCATCCAAAATCCCAACAGATACCTTCTATCTCTTCTTCCTCTTATTACACCAAACCATATTTTCTATTCATGTTATATTAGCAAACAAAATTCTCTGCTCTTCTCTACTAATCCCATGAAACAGATTGATATGTATGCATTTTTACATAGCATTGGCATCTAATTCTGGACAACTGAAAAGAAAACTTGAGGATTGGCTTTAATGTCTTGTTTTATGTTTTAATGACTACACACACACACACACACACACACACACACACACAGAGGATGCTAAAGAAATAGCTTTATTCTAAAGTAAATACATCATGAAACTATCTCACTGGATGAAAGTCCTTGTGTTGCCTCCAGACAGTATTGTTTTCTTTTCCCTCAAGTGCTTGTGAAGAGCAGCTCCACCGTGATTTGCAAACAAACTTCACCTTCTCTGACTTTTAGAGAGTTCCTAGAGTCTCGTGTTTTAAAAGGTTAAGTTGTATATCAAAAATGTACTGCAAAGTTATCAGCTTGATCTTTGAACCAGAACGGGTTATCTGGTATCCAATTCATAATTTGTCAGTAATATATAAAACAAGTTGAGGGGAAAAGGGAAAACAAGGAAGAAAAAAGAAAACTTTTGAAAAAGTACTATTTAAATAACTATTTGTGTTTAAATATTACTAACTAACTGAAGATGTTTTAGGATAGACCAAACTAGAAATTGTAACTGTACCCACACCACAGTATGTAGCCTTGGAAATTAAGTTTGAGGAACTCTGAAAATTATCTTACAGGAATCCTTTTAAAATGTCATCATTACCCATTCACCAGGTTTATTCTGTTATAGAAATAATAATAAATTTACTTGTTAGTTAAACTTTATTTATGGATTTGGCTACTCTATTCCAGGTACTATAGTAGCTTCTGTGAATAAATCAATGAAAAGATGGCCTTTTATCACAAGTCCTTAGAGTTTAGCCAGGGTGAAAGAAAGCTCATGGACAATTTCAATGCCATGTAGAAGGAGCACACAGGAAGCATACTTATCTTTGTTAATCTATCCAACCCACAGTTAGAAAGCGTACAGAGGTGAGAAAGGGAAAGGCAAGGGGAAAAAAGTCTGCAATGCCACGTCAGTGAAACAATGAGTATTTTAGTACATTTAGACCATGAGTGTGACAGCTCACAAGCACAGAGCTGCAGAAGAAACCACAGAACAGAGCACAAGGAGCCCTGAATGGCATCAGAAGTAATTTTTACTGCAGATAATGGCTGGCCATGGTAATATCTAAGCAGTGAAATGATAAAATCTTGTTAGAGTTGCACTTTAGAAAGATTACTCTGGAGACAGTATGAAAGATCTATGTGAGAGATTGTCCCTTGAACACAAAAGATCCAAACATATGGGTTTTTATTGACTCCTCCCTAAAACTTACAAAAAGGAATAATGTAATAAAAATGGTGTGAAGCCAGGAAGACAAACAAAAAAGGAAAAGAAATAGATTTTTGCATGATGGCAAGTCAGTGGAAGAGTATTTATGTGGTGTGGAGAAAACCGAAGTCTAAATGCCTACAGGGAGGGATGGGAATGAGCATCAGAATGATTCACAGGAGAAGTCTAGACTTAGGAAATGGAGACTCAAGGTGTCTGAGATGGGGGGTGGGGGAGAAAGACGTGGCTCAAAATAGGAGGACTGATTTCAAGCTATTATGAGGAGTAACTAGATCTCAAGTCTCCACTCCAGCTCACACAACTAGGCGACTCTGTTCCCAACCTGGAGGAAGAGCAGCTGTTTATTCTGTAGAGAAATGGAAGTGGAAAAGCTCTAAATTCAACACCACAAGATTTAGAAAACGGTGGACATGAGATCTGTTTAGAAAACAGAAAAAAAAAAAAATCAGTGAAATTCTACATCCTAAAGAGATGAGCACTCTCTCTGATTCACAGAATACTGACTTCTTTCTGGAGAAATTAGCTAGCCTAGAGAAAAGAAATGCAGACATTGATAGTTAGGAATTTCCAATAACCTGGTCAAATTTCCTTTAATCATCCTACCATAAAGCCAACTCAATGACAATCATCTCTCTCAACAACACACACATACACACACACCACATAAACACACTCATGACACAGAGCTTTCATGACTTTTACTGCCTCAATCTTATGTATGAACAGAGAGGCAAGACAACTACACATCCAGACATATGACAGAAGCCTCCTGCAAAAAAGGCAGAAAGGCAGAGACCAAAAAGGAAAAAAGAAAAGGAAAAAGGAACAAGAGAAAACAGAATAGAGAAAATATAAGAGAATACTTCAAAATGGGATTATATAATTTATATCCTATGATAAAAGGTGTTACATCCATGAAATAAGAACAAGAGGTTATAAAAATGGAACAGTATGAGAACATTCAATTAAAAAATCTGAGAATTAAGTAGAATAAAAGTGTTTAAAGGTAAAGCTAGAGAACTATCCCAAATAAGAAGACAAGAATATAGATGGAAAAGAAGAGGATAAATCTAGTAGGTCCTACATTTGAATTATATGAGAACTGTGGAATACAGAAAGATTTATGTTAGAGATACAACTGCATTTCCCAGAACTGAAGAACATGCATTTCTCAAATAAAAGTACTATATGAATGCTCAGGAAAATAGCTGAAAAAGACCCACACCAAGTTACACTATTGAAAAATTTCAAAACGCCAGGGATATAGAAAAAATATTTACATCTTCCAGAGGAGGAAAAATAAGTCATAGAGAATGAAGAAGTGCAGTGTTGTGATTTCACTTATACGTAGAATCTAAAAAAGTTGAACACACAGAAACAGAGAGTAGAATGGCGGCTGCCAGGTGTGGAGAAAATGGGGAGATGTTGGACAAAGGGTACAAAGTTCCAGTTATGCAGGATAAATAGGTTCTGGAGATCTAATGTGCAGCCTGATGACTGCAGTTATTAATACCCTATTGTTTACTTTAAATTTGCTAGAAGAAAGTGTTCTCATAAGAAAAATAAGAGGCAACAGATATATTAATTAGCTTGATCATTTCATAATATATATATATCAAAATATCACTACATTGTACATCTTAAAAGTATACCATTTTTATTTGATATTATACCTCAATAAAGCTGGAGCTGGGGGGAAAGAAGAGCAATCTTGAAAGCAGATGAAAGGAAATCGATTTCGGAGCCAAAATCAGTAAAGTTGAAAACAGAAAAATAATAGAGAAAATCAACCAACTCAAAAAGAGATTCTTTGAGGGGATCAATACAACTGATAAACCTCTATCTATATTGGTCAGGGAAAACAGAGAAGACACAAATTACCAACACTAGGAGTGACATCACTACAGATAATACAGATATTGAAAGAATAAGGGAATATTATGAGCAATTTTACCCTACTAAATTTAACAGCATAGTTGACATGGACAAATTCCTTGAAAGATGCAAATTACCAAAGCTCACTCATGAAGAAATAGATAACCTGAAGAACCCCACATCTACTAAGAAAAAAATTAGTAAATATCTTCTTATAAACAAACTCCAGGCCCAGATGGCTGTACTGGGGAATTCTACCAAACATTCAAGAAAAAAATAATATCAATTCCGCAGAAACTCTACCAGACAACTGAAGAGAAAACAACTTTTCAACTCATTCTATGAAACCAGTAGGATTCTGATATCCAAAACCACATAAAGACATTTCAAGGAAAGAAAACTATCTACCATTATGTCTCATGAACACAAATATGAAAAATTTCAAGAAAAATTTTAGTAAACTGAATGCAATAATATATAAAAGGTATAACACACCACAACTGAGTGAGGTTTATCCCTGGAATTTCAAAGCTGATTTAACATTCAAAAAAAATCAATGAAATTTATGCTATTAATAAGCAAAGAAGAAAAAAAAAACACATGATCATGTCAACAGATGCAACAAAAGCAACAAAATCCAACACCTTTCTGATATAAATTCTCAGCAAATTAGAAATAAAAGAGAACTTCCTTGATCTGATAAAGAGCATCTATGAAAAATCTACAGCTAATATCATAAGTAATAATGCAAGGCTAAAACTTTCCTCATTAAGATTACAAACAAGGCAAGGAAATCTGCTCTCCTGATTTCTATCCAACTTTGTAGTAGAGGTTGTAGCCAATGAAGTAAGATAAGTAACAGAAGTAAAGGGCATCCAGATTAGAAAAGAGTAATAAAAGCTGTTTTTATTTAGAAATGACATGGCCATATGTGGACCTACATAAAATCTACTAAAATGAATAAATTAGTTTAGCAGGGTTGCATGACATTAAATCAAAATTTCAAAAAATCAACTGTATTTCTATACACTAAAAAACTCAGAAGTTGAAACTTCTTAAAAAATACTACTTATAAAATATCAAAAATATGAAATACTTCAGATAAATATATTAAAATATGTGCAAGACCTTTACATTGAAAAGCATAAAACAATGCTGAGCAATATTAAGGAAAACTTAAATAAATGGAGAGGTAAATCGTGTTCATGGATCAAAAGACTCAGTATTGTTAAGTCGGCAATCTTTGAAAATTGATCTATAAATCCAATACAATTCCATCAAAATTCCAAAGTGTATTTTTTTTGTAGAAATGAAAAGCTGTTTCAAAATATATATGGAAATGCAAATGACTTAGCATAATTAAAACAGCTCTAAAAAGATAAACAAATTCTTAGTACCTCTACTACTGGATCTCAAGACTTATTGTAAAGCTACAGTGATAATAACAGTTTGGTCTTGGCATAAAGTGAGAACAGAATAGAGTTCAGAAATACAACCACAGATATGGACAACTGATATCAAACAAATGTTCAAAGGCAATTCGGTGGAGAAAGAATAGTCTTTTTAACAAATGATGCTGGAGAAAACTGATTTTTGACAATGTTCAAAGGATAAAGGAGAGATGGAAGGATAGTCTTTTCAATAAATAGTGCTGGAAAATTAGATATTCATATGCAAATAAAAAATGAACTTGATTCATAGCTTGCATCATATTTAAAAATAAACTCAAAGTAGACTACAGACTTCAATGTAATACCTAAAACTATAAGCCTTCTAGAAGACACAGAAAACTTTTGCAACTTTATGTTAGGCAAAGTGATCTTGTATATTACACCAAAACATGATTCATTAAAATACACACACACACACACACACACACACACACACACACACACGTATATATACCTCATCAAAACAGACTTTCCCTCTTCCAGAGAAACTGTTAGTAAGATGGTAACGCAATGCACAGAGTTAGAAAAAATATTTGAAAATTAAATTATCTGCTAAAGCATTTGTATTGAGAATATATAAAGAATTTTCAACACTCAATAAGAAAACAAAACAAAACAAAACTAATAGAAAGTGGGCAAAAAAAAATCTAGAGACACTTCACCAAAGACTGTACTACTGACAAGCACATGAAAAGGTGTTCAACAACATTAGCCATTAAGGAAAATACAATCTAAAACCACAATGTGATAACACTAATATCTAAAATTAAAAGAACTTCCTATGCCAAGTATTGGTGAAAATATGAATTGACTGCAAAGAAACAATTTGGCAGTCTCATAACAACTCTTGAATTCAGCTCTGGTCATGATCTCAGGGTGGTGGGGTCCAGCCCTGCATTGGGCTCTGTGCTCAGTGCAAGTATACATGAGATTTCTCTCTCTCTCTCTCTCTCTCTCTCTCTCTCTCCCCCCTCTAACCGCTCCCCCAGCTCTCACGCTCTCTCTCTCTCTTAAATAAATAAATCAATCTTTAAAAAAATCAGACCCTCTAATTCATCTTTGTATCATGTGTCCCCCAACACATTCTGCAGAGCCTAAGATGCAAAGTGCTCAATAAGGAAAAAGACATACTTACATCCCTTATTCTTTTAGTGACAGTAAACAGTGTCAAAACCTACATTTGGATTTAATCTCAAATTCAAATTAACTGGGAGAAAAGTCAGTTCAGATGGGTGAATGAAGAAAAGTATAAATTATTGAATATCCTTAAGGAATTCTAGTGTAGACAAAGCTGTTGTTCCTTATTAATAAATTTCCAGAATGTACAGATTGAAATTTTTTATTAATATCATACATCATAGTAATTTTACGGTCTTAGGTAGATTGCAATTTGCATTTCATGTTGAGAAAAGTCTTCAAAACAAAGTTTTATGGTAATATGCTCCCTTACTAAATATTTTTAAATTTCTAATTAATGGGGTCTAAAATAAATGATTTTGCCCTATATATATCAAAAAGCCATGAGTCTTGGTTCTCTAAGGAAATTTCTATTTAGTTTATTTTATATTTAAGAAATTGTTAAACAGAATATTTAAACCTTTGAGAGAGATTTATATAAATGTGTTCATAACTCCCATCTTATAACATTTTTATTTTGAAGAATATTTTAATTATCTCTATATTATATTCATGCTCAGGTTTATGGCTCAATCACAATATATTTGGCATAACTTAGGATTTATTCAGAAATAAACTAATAGCCGAACATCATCAATTTCATAAAGATAACATTTCTGATAAATTATCAAGCATTTTTTGATGCTTATAGTAAAATATGATAAAGAGGGAAAGAACAGATTTTAGTTAATAAGAGAAGCCATTTGACTGTAGTGTGCAACTTTGATATCTAGGTGTAGTTTTTGGGTTATAGAAAATGAAATGATTTCTGAACAACAGACAAATCCTCAGGATTCAATCACACTAGAAAATCAGAGGTTTCCTGTGTATAACAGAAAGTTTTTTCATTTCTGAAGCAGGGACAATTGGTAAACATAATAAACATTCTAGTGAAACTCATGGAGGAAAGTAGATAGCAAGATATACAAATGTCAGAGCTGAATCAGCTTGATAAGCAAATAGCCAATCACTTGTTATTACTCTTTTTGCTTGTTAAATCCATTAAGCTCTTTTATTAATATAACAATGTGGGTGATCCTGTTTTGAAAAGATAATTATTTGAACACAGTGTTCACTCACTCATTCAATACTCAGTGCCTAAAATGTGCCAGTCAACTGTGCCAGAAGCAGAAGATAAAAATACGAATATGGCATTCTTTCCCTTACAAACTGTATTGTCATCCATGAAAAAAAAATAGTAGAAAAGCTGGACTTAATTGAAATTCAAAGTTTCTGCTCTGCAAAAGATAATGTCAAGAGAATGAGAAAACAATCCACAGACTTGGAGAAAATATTTGCAAAAGACACATCTGATACAGGATTATTATCTAAAATATACAAAGAATTCTTAAAACTTAACAATAAAAAAATGAACAACCTGATTAAAAAATGAGCAAAAGACTGAACAGATACCTCACCAAAGAAATATGCAGATGGCAAATAAACATATGAAAAGATGCTCAACATAATATGTCACTAGGAAAATGCAAATTTAAACAACACTGAACTACCACCACATACCTATTAAAATGGCTGCAATCCAAAACACTGACAACACCAAATGCTAGCGAGGATGTGCAGCAAGGGCGTTACCTAAACCCAAGTCGGCTGCCTGTCACACGAAAGGCCAATCCTCAAGAGACAAGTTTCGACTGGAAAGGAAAAGGAGCTTTATTCAGGAGGCCAGCCACCTGCAGAGGAGACAGACTCTTGTCCAAAGGCCAACTCTGAGGTTTCTGCCTGGTACAGAGATTTTTAAAGAGGTTTAATCAGTTAAGGGAGTGCAGTGGTCTGTGACATTTCTTGATTACATGCAGACTTGACGATGCCAGCTCCAGATTTTTCTCAGTGCTCGGAGGTTGTACAAGAAGTTCTAGCTCCTTGGTACCCAAGGGCTGTGCAAGAGTACTCTGCTCTTTCTGCAAAGGAGGGCAAGGTCTACAGATACGCAAGGGAGGTCAGTAAAGTCACTTGCATGACCTTAAGAAAGAAAAACATTTGCTAAAAGATTGTTGGGCTAATCAGAAAGCTAAAGGGGCTACAAACAGGCCTGCTGGCCTCTGTGGCCTGGGAATGTTCTGGTCTTTCATTCCCCAAGGCCAGTTGTCTACAAATCTCAAAGAAAGTAAATTAGTTCTGTTACAGATCAAGGGCGTTAAGTCAGCAAGCAAGGAGTGTGTTAACCTGAAGCAAGTTAACCCTTAAGATCAGCTGGAGTGCTGTTACAAAAGGAATTCTCCTTCATTGCCGGCAGAAATGCAAAATGGTACACACTGGCAACTTCTTGTAAAACTAAGCATATTCTTACCATATGGTCCAGCAATTATACTCCTTTGTCTTTATGCAGATGAATCAAAAACTCACGTCCACATAAAAACCTGCACATAGATTTAGAGAGTTTTATTCATAATTGCCAACACTTGAAAGCAACTGAGCTATCCTTCAGTAGGTAAATGGATAAACTGATACATCCAGACAATGGAATATTATTCAACACTGAAAATAAAGAAGCTATCAAGCCATGAAAAGACATAGACGAAACTTAAATGCATATTACTAAGTGAAAGATTCAAACTAGAAAAGCTACATAATGCATGATTCCAACTCTGTGACATTCTGGAAAAGGCAAAACCGTGGAGACCGTGAAAAGATCAGTAGTTGCCAGGGGCTGGGTGGGAGAGAAGGATGAATAGGTAGAGCAGATCTTTAGGGCAGTAAACCTATTCTATGTATTATAGTGGTGGATATTTAACATTGTAGACCTATCAAGACACATGTAATATACAACACCAAGAGTGAACTCTAAAATAAGCTATGGACATTGGTGATAGATCTGTTAATCTAGGTTTATGGATTATAACAAATGTGCCCCTCTGGTCAGGGGTGTTGATAGTGATGGAGTTTGAGGTTTTAAAATACCATGCTTCACTAATAAAAAAAAAAAAAAAGATGGAGTGACAATATTAGAATTAGACAAGATAGGATTTCAGAACAAAGGCATTTATCAGGGCTAAAGAAAAAGTCATTTCATAATGATAAAGGGGCCTATTAATCAAGAGAAGATAAGAATGTTAAACATTTGTACACCTAAAAGCAGAGCCTCAAAATACATGAGGCAAAAACTGACAGAACTGCAAAAAGAAACAAATCCAACATTTTAGTTAGACATCTTACCATCCCATTTCAATCGCTGATAGAACAAGTACACCGAAAAACAATAAGGACCCTGAAGATTTGAACACTGTTAAACTTGATGTAATTGATGTTCATAAAGCATTCCATTCACCATCAACAGAACATACACTTTTCAAGTGTACACAGAACATGTAGCAAAAGAAAATCTATTCTAGTTTGAGGATAGTTGCATTTTTCTGCATGTGAAAGTGAGTGATTATTTGTGCTGTTGGGACAGAAGGTGAGGTAAAAAGAGGGTTATGCAGAGAGAAGTCAGAGGTCAGAGCTTGATTTGGAAACCAATGGCCAAGGAACTTTTATGAGGCCAGAAAAATTTAATATCCAATTTCAAGTTATCTGTGCCGTATATGCCCCTTCCCTACACTATGTAACCCCAAATCTCAGTGAATTTCTTGTATTCACAGCTGCCTCTTGTGAGCAGTAGGAGGACAAGCAAGACATAAAATAGAGGAGAAGGAAATGCTCCCACATCTGACTTGAAGCCAGGGCAGAGATAAAGCAGCCTCAAGACTCAAGAGTAATGAGAATTCAACAAAAGCAGGAAACTGGAGTCAGAAGTGACTAGCACAAATATATTTGCAGAAATCCTGAGGGCATTGGACTTGCCATGAAACATAGTTGCAGAGTTTGACCTGACCCTATCCTATCCTGACGCTGAGGAGCAGGGTGACCCCAGTGAACATCTGTGTTACATTTTTTTCCTCCCCCCACCGGTCACCATAAGAGAAAAGAAACAGTATAAATTTAACTTCTGTTATGAATGATTCCAAAGCCCTCCACCTAGAAGGTGAAAGGAGCTATGAATAGTTTTTAAATAACCATTCCATTGCCCACCACCCAGTTTAATTAGAGCATAGTATCTCAAGAACTACAGCAACAAGTTGACCCCAGCAGTAAGATAAAAATGAGAAACAATGTAGGATGTGTACAGGGAGGGAGAGCAGACATGTAGACAAGGACTTACTTTTCAAAGCCCCGAAAGCTAAACCCCAGGTGTTTATGTTTCTCCGGCACCACATACTTAACATATTTCAAATGATAATACATAGGAGCCGAGAAATGCTAATCGAACTTTTTGGCTAACACAGGCAGAAGGTAAAAACGAAACATGAGTTTTAGGATAGTCATAGTGAATTCAAACTATTTTAAAACAACTTCATAGAGAGGAGGGCTTGGGGGCTCAGTCACCTAGAGAGTTCAAGGAGGATATTTCACCAAAATTCTCTGCATTTGAATTTTTGAGAGATGCCAAATCTTGGTACCACTTGCCACTTTCTACAAATCAATTTTCTTGGTGTAAACCAGAAAGTTCCATGATCTCATTATGTGGACCATGAGGCTGCCATGCAAAGAACATCTACATTATCCAAGACCTCCATGATCAGCAGCTGCCACGGGACAGAGGTGACAGCGAACCCAGGTCCCAGAGCAAGAAGGATCTTTCAACAGTCAGAAATCAGCGTGTGACACTCTTATGTGGCTGTCTTTTTACTCGTCTGTATTGCCCAGATATTACTCCATAAGGTGGTGACATTGTCTAGATTACTCACATTTGTCCCCCCAGTACCTGGCATGCTGCCTAAAGAGCGCAAGAAGGCGCTCAATAAACAGTCGTAGAATTGGACTGTGGCCACATTCAAAGAGTATGAACAAGTCTGAAATACAACAACAACAAATGCTTATGATCCTGGCCATGACTGACGCTTCAACCACTGCCGAGTGGTAATAAATCAGGTGTCCCTCTGAGAGATGGAGTTGTGGTTTTTCCCAGCTATCAAAGCAGGACAAATCCTTAAGCTCCAGAGACATATGGTCAGCAAGGGTAGTTAATGGTACAGAGATTTAGGAAAAGCATTTGTGGGGGTTTTTCTCAGCATAGTATATAACGAAGTTCAAATTGTAGGCCAATCTGTGAGCTAAGCAGTTTTACAAATGATCTCCTTTCTGTTTCTGTGCCTTTTTATCATCCTTTCCCACCACTGACCTCCTGTTCTCCTAGTTTGCTACCACCCTCCTCCTCCCCATTCCTTTGCATTCACCTAAATAAGCCAGACCCACATAACCAGCAGCAGATAATACTGAATATTTCCTATTTTAAAAGACAGCACTTTGGTAAGCACATTTTTAGCAAAGTGTTAGACTGCTAAGAACTTCATGTGTTATCCCTCCCAGGGTGTCTTTGCATTTGCAGTGGAAGAAACCATTTTTATCTTTAACTCAAGAGAATGCATGAAAATGGGAATATTTGAGCAAACAATAAATCTGGATAAAAATATTTTAAAGAGGAAGGCCATATAGTAAGGATTTTAATTCAACACAGAAATTCTCTTGTTTTCAATGAAACTAAGTAGGAGGAAAAGAAAGCAGTTTGTTTGATGTGGTACTTTCTACTGGCCTTAAGACATTTGAGCCGGAAGAGCATTTTCGGTAGAAGAGTAGGCAATCTAAATCAAATATCTACTAATATCACTATGCAGTTTTACTCCCTCTCTATGAAAACTGCACAGAAGCTTGCAGATGTGTGCTTCCTTATTCGACATTCACAGAAAATATAAATTACAGTGTGTCTTGTAAAAACAAACAAACAAACAAACAAACAAAAAACCTAAAGCAGACATTTCCCCTTTACCTTCAATTGTGGCTTTATCTCCCATTTTTTCTCTCCCACCACGCTTTTTTTTTTTTTTTTTTTTTTTTTTTTGGCACTACCTCACCTACCCTCTGAACCTTGACTAACCAACAAACCACAGGGCTTGCAAAAAACAGCTCCTGGGAAGTACGACTGACTTATCAGACAGGATGGCACCAACAATTCTGAACCAGAAACATGAAAACCAGAACAATCTTTACTAGCAAGTTTCACGGCAATTAAAGATAAAATTGCTACCTGAGCCAAACCACAATGAAACATATTCCGCCCACCTCCTCACCCTGTAAAAGTTCAACCTTGATTCAACTCTGTCACCTGGTCATCGGGTTTTCACTGCTGTACATCAACTGAAGAAAACTTTTAAAGTCTATTTGAATTACTTAATGTGTTTTCTTTTGAAAGTCTTCATGTGAATGTTAACATTTAAATATAAGCTTCTATGCATTGAGTAATATAAAGTCATATATACAGCAGATTTTCTCAAGAACGCTTGAAACCCCACTTCATTACTTCCTGGGATTAAGATGTCAGGTGGGGCAGCATTGGGGTTTGACCAAGGTGTGGCTGCTCATAAGCAGGTAGATTAATTTCTCCCCTTCATCGGATTCCTCTCTCTCCAGTTTCCTTATCTTTGCAGCCTAAGATTATACCAAAAGGTAATTTGCCATGAATTCTTTGAGATTTATTAATCACCTGCAGACATCACACATCTACAAAACCTTCTGCTTAAAACAGAGTGATCAATCTGCTTATTCTTGAGCTATTATCAGTTGCTGAATTTGCATGCATGACATAATTTTTTGCTTGTTAAAATTCCCTCCTTTATTTTGATGGATTCATAGACTTGTCGAGTTGAAAAGGAGACTATGAAAGTCATCATTCATTTCTGTAGTGATAACTTCCCTCCGAATATATGTAGCAATAATAGCATCTTTACATTGCAGAGTATGTTCTACAATTTACAAAATATATACAAATGTAGTCTTTCCAGTGTATTGAACCCAGACATACAGAGACATCCAGTCTCTCCTTAAATACTACTTATAATAGTGGGCTCATTACATTTAAAGCTGTTTACTTCTTTGAATGGAAATCGTGCCAGCCAGGGAGAGTAAATGTAGTTCCTTCCACGGATAGCTGAGCCTTAGTGGTTCCAATCTGTCACCTGCACAACTGCAGGAAGTCCAGTTTTCCCAGAAAATTCCTTAGAGTCCTCAGAGTTGCCTATGTGCTGTGGTCCTTGCTCACCATTCTACCCAGCCTACCTGGGATGTTTCCATAGCAATTCCAGACATTTCTACCAAGACTCTACTCCAACCTCAAACTCTGCCCCATCACTATCACCCCTGGAACTGGATGCCTTCCCTAGAAGCCCAGCCTAGAAACATGTGCTTGCTTACAAAGAACCCACCTTCTGTATTATTCCCGGTCTCTCAGAGAACTTGTGGCAAGATTGCTTAGACACAGAAATGTTAAGGCAGAATGGTTCTTTAGATTCACACACACATTCCTTTTCCCTTAGGGCACGCACAAAAGCCAGAATGGTGGGTCAAGACAAAATACAAGATTAGCCACCAATGGAGAAATGAGAATTGTCACTGCTTTCCAGCATGCAGACCAAGTCATTGCACCTGGGCCACACTTTGTTTTTAACAAGCTGTTCTCTCAAGGGGCCAGCTTTGTCTTTTCTTGCAATCTGCCTTCCACAGAGCCACTTCTATCAGTAATATTTTTAAAATATGCTCAAATCCTGGTTTTAGACAGGCTTAAACTGATGAGTACAACTGAACACTCAGCAGTAGAATTGCTGTTTGGATTCGTCATGAGAAATCTCAGTTTCTGCCAGGCCAAGACTCCTTGTTATGCTTCTTCTAAAAACAAAAAATTCTGAAAAATTAAACTAAAATTTAAGAAATTCTACATCTTATTACCTCCTCCCCTTTCATTCAAGTTTTGCCCTCTGGAGAAGACTTCCACCTTTTGAAAGTCTATTCAGATCTTAGATAGATCTTACTCTATTCAGATCTTAGATCTAAGACCATTTCCTCCTTTCCAGCCTGAAGATACCAATCCCTTCCCATTTTTCATAGGCAATAGTGGTGGATCATTTATCAGGCTAGATTAGCTCTGGTGTGCTAAGGTGACTTTTAAAACGCAGAGATCCAGGGGCAGTCATTTAAGCGTCTGACTCTTAATTTCGGCTCAGGTCATGATCTCATGGTCGTGAGATCAAGCCCCACGTTGGGCTCCATCCGTGCTGAGTACAGAGCCTGCTTGGGATTCTCTCTTTCCCTCTCCCTTTGCCCTTCCCCCCACCTCTCTTTCTCTTTGTCTCTCTAAAATATAAAATAAAAAAATAAAATGCAGAAGCTCCTGCTAGAGTCTAACTCTAATAGGGTAGAATTGGATGTGTCCCTCCCTTAATATGGGTATCATATTTCCATCAAAAAATCCTGATTGTTGTTTCTGCCTATCTTTCAATAATAGGCAATACTGAACTAGTACTTTTGAACTTTACAAAGGTTAAACTCACCCTAATCAGGTCATACCACTTTTAACATAGTCATCAATGACATTCATTTGCTGAATCTAGTGGCCACATGCAATACTCCTACATCCAGCTGCTCACTAGCCAGCCCTACTACTGGGTACTTCAGACTTAACGTATTCAAAATATGGAATTTAAGACACAAAACAGAGGAACACAGGGGCAAGGCAAAAAAAAAAAAAAAAGCAACGGAAGAGAGAGAGAGAAGCAAACCATAGTAGACTCTTAATAGAGAACAAACTGAGGGTTGCTGGAGGGGAGGTGGGTGGGGATGGGCTAAATGGGTGATCGGCATTAAGGAGGGCACTTGTGATGGGCACTGGGTATTATACGTAAGTGATGAATCACTAAATTCTACATCTGCAATCAATTTTAGCATTTATTAGCTAACTAGAATTTAAATAAAAACTTGAAATAAAGAAAAAGTGAAACTATCATTCCCTCTGTTAATATGCCCACCCACGCTCTTCCTCACTGGAGTCTCTCAGTTATTGAGAACATCCTCCTTCCAGTTGCTCAGGCCAAACACCTTGCTGTTATCCTTGAACTGTTTTTGTTTTGTTTTGTTTTGTTTTTCATACCCCTTGTCGAATTCAACAGCAAATCTGGTCAGTTCTTGTCTTTAAATATATCCAGAATTTCTGCAAGCACATCTCATATCTCCCTCTAGTACTGCCCTGGTTCACACCATCCCTCACCTGGCTTTGTACAATGTCATCCTAACTGGTCTCCCTGCTTGTCAACACAGTAGCCAAATTGATCCTATTAAAACACAAGCCAGCTCATAGCACCCTTCTCAATATCCTCTGACAGCTTGGCATCTCTTTCCGAGTAAAAGCCAAAAAGACTTTACAACTGCCTACCAAGCCTGGCAAGCCCCGCCTTCCCCTTACTCCTCACTGCTCTTCCCTCACTCTCTCTGCTGTAGCCACCCTGGCCTCCTTAAGTCCCTGAACACACCAGGTACCCTCCAGGCTCAGGCCTCCTGGAATGTTCCTTCCACAGATAGACACAGACCCTGCTTTCTCACCTCCTTTAAGTTTCCATTCAAATATCATGTTGTTAAAAAAAAGAAAGCAAGTAAAAAAGAAAGAAAAAAAGTGGAGTTCTAAAGGACCACTACTAAATATTTCCAAAAACAGGCAAAACTCAATTGTTTTTCTACCATAATACCCATGAGAATGTTTTGGTATTTCAGGACGAGAAGCATTTTTTAGAATTCTAATTTAAAAAATAGTCCAAAGCAAGTTTGATTTTAATCTTTTTATTTTTGTGATGGCATTTCTGTAAATCTAAAGTTTGTCTTTTCTAAAGTATTCTTTCAGGTGATTTGATTGGCCTCGATCCCTTCATTAGATGCCCACTCTGCCCCCTTGGAGGTTACACCCTTGCCCAGTGGATGTCCAGCACTTCCTTCCTCCATACCTTTATCCACACTAGTCCCTCCACTGAAATCAACCGTATCCACACTCATATTGTTGCAATTCTCCATATACTCTGTGGCCCAGATCTGATGCTACTTCCTCCATGAAGCAAGCTTTCTCTGATCTCTGCTGCAAAAAGGCACCTCTTCTTGAGAACTCAGAGCATTGATTTGTACTTCTTAGTGTATCTGTTCTTGTATGTGTTCTTTTTATGGGACCCATGTGCCCTAAATGGGTATTATGTGTTTCTTGACACTATAAGCTCTATTTTATTTGATATTTTATTCCCTGTAGGACTTAGAAGTACCTTGCATAAAGTGTAATTTCAATAAAATGTTTATTGAATAGTTAGCTAAAAATGGGATGATTAATAAGTACATTAAGACACAGTCTTAAATTGCCCCTTTTTAAATTATTGTTTTTAAGTAGACTTATTTAAATAAAGGTATCATTGTTATCTTAAATGAATAATATTAATGATAATAGTACTGGAATTGCCTCCAATCATTTCGAGGTCATTATTTAAAACATGTTTTTATTATTAAAAGAAACATCTACTACTAATATTTTCTTGGGCTTTTTATTTTCCGGTGTGGTTGCATTTATATAAAACACATGTGTAATGCATCATATGTCTGTATATATTGGATATGG
The DNA here is from genome assembly GCF_017311325.1 of Ursus maritimus. NCBI lineage: Eukaryota > Metazoa > Chordata > Mammalia > Carnivora > Ursidae > Ursus > Ursus maritimus. The sequence goes on along the minus strand of NW_024423343.1, from coordinate 76,895,646 downwards.
ATTTATATGCATAAATATTCAACGATGTTCATCCTTCTCCAAGAACATGTACATATGCACAAGTTATATTTTCTATGTAGGCTTGTGTTTGTGTGTTTGTGTAAGCATCACATAACTTTTCAAGTAGGACTATTGATCAAAAATGGGAGTAACTAATATAAAACCCCCTAGGCATTTCCAAAGACCAGAATACTTTGAAGTATTTCAGCAAGAACATATTGACCTCTTTTGGGAAAAGGATTGTGTGCAGCAATCAGACATGACTATCTAATGTTGAAGATCAAAGGGTATTGACTGAAATCTGCAGTTGCCATAGTTACTGAGCCCTGTGAATTTACTATAGTTCTCTTATTACAAGCACAAGATTTATAGTTAAGACCTGCTTTATTGACTGGAGAGGTTATCTGTTCACTAAATCTGGGAGTTTACTGTAATGATTTTCAGCCCACATTGTTTTGCTAAATTGAATCTGATTCAGTGAAATTAAAATTAAAATACAGTGTTCTCAAGGCACACATTCATAATCTACTCAAACTCCATCAATCTTTTTAGGATGTGCAAATATTCTAAAAGCAACTCCAATCTTAGAGGAAAAGATGTTTACGAAGTATTTTTACATGCGGCAAGTTCTCAATTGACTGTAGCACCTGAAACAGACATTCAGTGGTAAGGTTGACAAGTAGAACCAAGCCAGCATGTCTCAAATTGCCTCCCACAAAATACCTTAACACCTTTTTTCCCTGGTGACAACAAGTAAATTTCTGAAGCTAGGTTTTGAATCCCAAAATCTCAATCATCAAAGCATGTCTGGTTATCTGAAGCTACTTTCTGAAACCTACCTTCAAATGAGGATATTTAACATAATCCTACATTTGGCTGCCTTCTCTATGATTGCTGTGGTTCTTAATTTATTTGGTCTATTATTCCTAAAACCATTTAATATATTCATCTAATTTCTGAGTAGATATTTTGGCCTGTTGGGTCACTATTCCCAATGAGGTATTTTCATAACTGACTGGGAGTGGTTGGCAGAGAGGACAAATGCTGAAGCAGCCAGCCAATAACTGTCCAGCTACTTGTTGTGGGAGTAACTGGATTCTCTCCAGTTCTAAGTTGCCTTTATAATCATAAATGTGCCCTTGTGTTGACCTCCTAGGGCCTTAGGTGAAAGAATCTCCAAAACCTTTCTTGTTTATTATTCTGGAAATAAAACACACAATAAGAAGAGTGCCTACATGGAAGTCCAAAAGTGTGATCCTAGCAACCAGGCCAGGCTTGAATTCTTGGTCAAATCGGTGAGTTTCAGTTTCTTCCACTAGGAAACAAAAAACTAATAGTTTCTACCTTGCGGTGTTTTGTAAAGATCCAATAAATTATATGAGGTGCAGAGCTGAGTGACTGACACACAAGTGCTCAGCAAAGTTAGGTTGTTTTTAGGACATACTACTCTGCTAAATTGTTTTAAAACTAAGGAGAGAAAGGAAATATGAAGAAAAAAATTCTTGTGATTCCAACTATCATTTTTAGAAGGTACAAGGAGGTCACTTCTAAATTTACTGTACAATCCCCTCTTTCCCTCTGATCAAGCAACACATTTTAAATTTGTTCTTAGGAAACATTAATTTCTTGGGAAATGCCACAGTTATACAGAACTTAACAGAAATACTTCACAGTAGTTAGAAACAGTGACTATTTATCCAAATTCAGATTCTTTAAGATAAAATGAAATACTGGAGCACAGTTTTTGGCAACTCATTACAACTAAAGTTTACTCTTGTTGCCCAATTTAAAAAAAACAAACAAGCAACAACAAACAAACAACAACAAAACCCAGAGCTTTCTGCTCTATTTTTAAGTTTTTTCCCTGGGGTCCCTTCCCAAGACTTTCTATTTAGGTTTTTATTTGCACCAGTTACCTCTGCATCAAACCCAAGGAAAAGCCAAACTGGAGTTTTCACGCCAAGTGTACCTACAGGAATCAAGAAAACACATGAAAAAACAAAGTTGCTATTGTAATACACAGAAGTGAGAGCATGCATTGTGTTCTACTGAGAATTAATATGTTTCTCAGTTGTTCTTATTCTGAAACAGCTTTGTTGTAATTTGGCAAGATTTAGGTATGTGGGAGTTTTTTTCCGGTTGGCCCATGGACAATTTTTATATGAGATAGAACAATAATTGCTGGCCAGAGTATTAAGGCCCAGAAGATAATTAAATAATGCAAAAGGAACAAAGTGGAATTTACAAGCTGTCTTACTACTCCCAGTATCTTGCTCTGCAGAGAACTCAGATTGCTACTCAATGGTTTCATTATGTAATCTTGCTGTGAACAACATATAAACTATAATTTAACTGGGGTTTTTAATCTAAACAAATAAAAATTTTAAAAGAAGTAAACTATGATATAGCTTCCAAATCTTTCAAGTTAGCTATACTGGAGTATATATATCTTCTCTGAAGTGCAATAACTTGGGTCTGTGAGTCTAAGCCCTGAAGAGGGCTAGGTTTTTATGTACTCTCCTCTTACATTAAAATGGAATGTATCGGGGGATGCAGAGGTTGCGTGCACAGACACAAATGTATCAGCCAATGCCTTCTAAGTAAGATCAGACATTTCCTAAGTCACTTTGTAAGGTTATCAGTGATTTCAAATATTAGGACTTCCCTGAATCTGTTCTCTTTTTAATTCTAATTTTACACATTTTAGTTATGCTTGAATCTAGAATCAGTTTTAAATTCTTTTTCTTCCCTGAAAACAGATTTGAAACTGTGGCATAGAGATTCCAGTGATCAATAAATACCCCTGGAGCAACCAAAGCAGAAAGAATTGAAAGTGAACACTTCCAGCAAATATCTCCTTTGAAATCCATAGTTTAAAAATACTGCCAGAAGTATTTGTTTCAGATTATTTAGATAATCAAACAAGAACTTACAAAGAAAAATGAAAATGAGATGAGAACACTCCCACGAATGGCTCAAATGGACCCAAAATGACAAAGATTGAAAATACTTCATTAATGGGGCACCTGGGTGGCTCAGTCAGTTAAGCATTTGCCTTCGGCTCTGGTCATGATCCCAGGGTCCTGGGATCAAGCCCTGAGTTGGGATCCCTGTTCAGTTTGGAGCCTGTTTCTCCCTCTCCCTGCCTCTTTGTCTGCTTGTGCTCTCTGTCAAATAAATAAATAAAATCTTCAAAGAAAAAAAAAGAAAATAGTTCATTAATATATTCTGTTTTAGAGTAGTATTCTATGAAACTGAATTCAAGGATATAAGGAGTAGCAACAGATTGTTGATATATATACATATGTACACATATACATACATACACATATATTAAGCCACCAGTAAGCTATATACTCAAAGGAACTGAATTGTAAAGAAAGGTGAGCTCTTCCTAGTTGATCTGAGGTTAGTTACTACTTTCATCCATAGGTGGAACTGCCACGTCTGGGCATGGTTAAGCAGAGTATCTTGCTTCCCAAAGGCCAGGGAGAAGGGAGGGTTGGTGTGCTGGGGAAGAAGTCAATGAAACTTTTAGAAATCTCATGAACCTGCTTGAAGGACTGGAATCCAGAGCAGTTTCAAATGCAAAAATAGTTCCTTCCAATTGCCACTGATTCTATCCCACAAGTTCACAGGGGTTCAGGATGTTCAGTGCTGGGTTGGAAAGCAAGGAAGGATCTCTTGCAGTCCTAATGGTGCTTAGATCCTAGAATCTCACTGGAGAGAGATGCCTGTAATACACATAGAACAGATTTTGCCCTGAGGACATTTGACACAAGAGGTGAACTGAACTTAATAAAGTCGTAACCCAGCCTCAGATCTAGCTCAACTCCTGACTGGATCAAAAAAAACATTCTCTTTCTCTAAGTATCTGACAAAGGAAAAAGCAGGACCTCCCTGGGGGAAAGATTTATTCTAATATCTATGGGCCTTTTAAACACAGTATCTGCCATACCATTTAAAAATTATGATACAGTTTTTAGGAGAATATGACCCATAATTGAGATTTTTAAAAAAAGTTTATAGAAGCAAAACCACAGATGATCTGCATGTAAAAATTAACATATAAGGACTTTTAAATAAAACAAAGTTTTAAAGAATTTAGAGGTAAAGATGGGGAATTTCAGCAGAGAAATGAAGACTCCATAAGGAAACAAATGGAAATTCTAGGAGTGAAAATACATTATCTGAATTAATGATTTGTTGGATGGGCTTAAGAGTCTAGATTCAGTAAAAGAAATAATTAGATAACTCACAGGACAACAGAAATAATATTAACTGAACCACAGCGTTGAAAAAAGAACTTCAGAGACCTGTGGGACAATAACAAATGGTCTTATATGTCTGTAATTAGAATACCAGGTAAAGAAAAGAGAAAATCAGGCTAAAGAATTATTTAAAGAGATTATTGCTGAGATTTTTTCAAAATCAATGAAAGACCTCCACTGCTGATTGTAGAATGAAGAAAAACTTAGGATAAATGCTAAGAAAACCATTCCTAGGCATATAACAGCCACAGTCCTTAAAACAAAAAACAGAACATCTTGAAAAAAAAAAAAAGTGAGATCAAACTATCACATTACATTTAGAGAAACAACGATAAGAATTAGAGCTGACTTCTCATCAGAAACAATGGAAGCTGGAAGAAACTGGATTGATATCTTAATGCACCATAAGGGGGGAAAACATCAATCTAAAATTCCATACTTTGCAAAAACATCCTTCAGAATTGAAAGTGAGATAAAGATATTTTCAGATGAACAAAATCTGAGGCAATTTGTCACCAGCACATGTGCACTACAAGAAATAACTAAAGGAATTTCAGGGAAAAGGGAATTATTCCAGATGGAAGCCTTGATTTTCAGAAAGGAAGGAAGAGCTCCAGAAATATACAATGCCATTTTTAATTTAAAATAATCATTTTTTGGTTAAAGCAATTGCAGTTATGTATTATTGGGTTTATAAGATATGCAGAAGTATATGAAATGAAATTATTTGCTGACACAAGTAACAGAGAAACAAATTCAATTATGGTGATTCATAGCTAGACATAATTGTGCTTTAAGTTATGCTGTTGACAAATTGATTTTTTGACCATATAGGAATTCATATGCCAAAATTTTGCCACATAGATAATATGGGTTTTAAATTGTCTTAGAAAATTAAAAAATTGTACCCCAGTCTGTTGTTACACAAATGGTTGTTATATCTTCCAAATGGTTCATCAGTTTAGTAGGGGGAAAGTCATAAATGAGAGGACAGGTGAGAAAGGGGTGTAATGTGGAAGAGCTCAACAATAGGCTTGGGCCGTTGAGGGCTCTTGAGAGCCCTGGATTTGGGATGTGGCATGACCAGACATGTGTTTTCTGAAGCTGATGAAATTTATGATCAGTTCCTGAGTATGGAGGAAGGCCACCACATTCCTTAAGAGCTTCCCCCAACATTCCAATTCTTTGAATGATAGACATTCATTTTTATAAACCCACTTTCTCTTCATTTATTCATAATTATCATGCACTGGCCCACCCAAACCTCACAAAACTTTTTTTTTTTTTTTTAAACCCACATGGCTGTTCTTATACCTAAAACTTTCATTCATATGGTTTTCCTCTCTGACTATCCCTGGGGTCTCAGATTGAGTTTCCAAGCCGAATGTTTTTTCTCTTTCCATCACCTTCTTCTATAAAAAGCTATACAGAGTTCCTTTTCATTCAGAGAACTATTCAGTCATTTAACCTTTTGAGTTTTATATGTCTTTTATATCACCAATGTTTATTATGATTAATTCATATGTGTGATGATTTCCTTTGTGATTTGAGGTCTCCTTTGTGCTCACTCTCTCTACCCCTTCCTCTCCCTCCTGTTTACCTTGTGTTGTTGAGTACTTCTCTTTTGTAGGTTTCTGTGGATTTGCCTTTATCATCCTGTGCTTGTTCTTTTCTTCTTTCTCCCTCAGTTTCCCTTGGTTACAATACCCTTCCTCAACCATTAAAGTTTTCTTCTTATACACACTCTAAGCAGGTCTGTTTCTTCTGAGACAGGTATATCTAATCTCTTTTCCTTATCAAGAACTTCATAATATTTTATGAAATATTCCAAAACAATAGCCTTCCAGTATACCTCAGATGACTCTAGGCTTGCTCCTCTGACAATACCACATGTCCCTGGCACAGGCCACATGTTCCTTTTTTATTACCGTGGCACTTTATGCTTGGTCAGGTTTGTCAGAGTGGGAGATTTGAATTTATCTATATGAATTTGACCCAGTTTACCATTCTTAAATTGTAGTTCTGGAATGCCTAAAAGTCCCCAATATCTCTGAGACCAAATTTTTTTCACAGTACTAAGACATTACTTGCTTTCACATTCCTCTTCTAACACGAATGTACATGGGAGGTCCCCAGAGGCCACTTGACATGGGGTGACATCACTGCTCTACTGGCTAATGGACTATGTATCTGTGTATTCTTGCTTATTCTCTAAAATTTCAAAAGTAGTAGGTTTAGGGTATAAACACATGTGTTTTCAGATACTTATTTACCTTTTCCTCAGTATTTCTACTACTCTCTTGCTAACTATCTTCCATTAGAGCTGTTAGGATCTTTGTAACCACTTTATTCAGTAAATTATCATCTTTGGAATTCTAAAGTTTTCCCTGCCCCTATTGTGTAAACACAATAACAAGTACATACACTTTATGGTCTTGTTTTGCAATTATATTTCAAAATTGTCTTTCAATACTTTTAAGTTTGTTTAAAGTTATTTTATGATTCAAAAGCATTTTATTTTAAAATAAAAATATTCTATTTTTCTTACATTTCAGAATGGATCAGTGGCTTAAATGGGGGAGATTAAAAGATAAAGTTTCTCAAGCCACAGCTGTATTGCCTATGATTAAAGATGTGGACAATTATGAAACTGATATTAGAGAGTTAGTTCCCAAACTCACAGAAGGGAAGAAAACACTCCAGAGATGTTGAGGAAACTGTAATTAGGAAACAAAAACATGACAAAAGCAATCTTTATCTCAGCTCTGTAGATGTTGATAATTTACCTTTTATGCGTCCTATGCAACACTGCATTAAAAAAAATTTTTTTTAAAGAGACAGAGAGAAAGAGAGAGAAAGCATGGGTGCACATGAGCAGGGGTGGGGAGGGGCAGAGGGAGAGAGAGAATCTTTAAGCAGACTCCATGCTGAGCATGCAGCCCAATGCAGGAGTGGATCTCATGACCCTGAGGTCACAACCTGAGCCAAAATCAAAAGTGGATGCTCAACTGATTGAGCCACCCAGGCGCCTCAACACTACATTTTTAAATGGCACTGCGGTGCCCACAGGGTCATTTTCAAACCAAATATTTAGAGTTTAAAGAAAAAGCAATTACATATTTTAAATGGCAAAACCCAGGATCAATACATTTGTAAAATACTGTAGAAAATGAATTACTGGAGGGATCAAATGCGTCCAGAGGAATAGCTCTCAAACTTTAGTGGGCATTCGAAACACTTGGATGGCTCTCTGGAACGCAGGTGCGGGGCTCTACTGCTAGAGTTTCTGATTCAGTATGGCTGAGGTGGGACTTGAGAATTTGCTTTACTAACTGGTTTCCAAGTGAAGCTGAAGCTGTTGGTCTTAGAATCACCAATCTAGAGCAATAATTCTCAAATTTAAAAATCCTTGGGGGAGTTTAACTGCAAAGTCTTGGGTTCCCATCACCCCCCTACTCTAGAGAGTGATTGAATAGGTCTGAGTAGATCTGAAAAGGTTACATATTTCAGAAGCTCCCCAGATGATTCTGATGACAACAGACAAAGGACTCTGCTTTAGATTTTTAAAAAGCTCCCCAGGTGATTTAAACATTCAGTCAGAGTTAAGAACCAATGCTCTGGCACTCTCTTTCAGATGATCTGGCAGTACTTTTAAATGATTTGGCAATACTTCTAAACATTCCACATTTTTTCTATCTTTCCCCTCTGCATCTGGAACAGTTGGTCTGAGGCACTCCACAGACTACGGCCCTACAGTGTTATCTGCCCAACAACCTCCTCCTCCCGCCTCCACCTCAACTGCAGTATCCATCTCCCTGCTTCACTACTGATTTGTAGGCATCTGATCCATGCTAAGCCATAAAACTTAGGAGTTATTAGCAGCTCTTGCCTACCTTGTGAATGAGACAAGCAAACAAAGCAAAACAAAACAAAAACATAAAGATAAGGAACAGAAGAATAAAGATGTCCCACAAGGAAGTAAAAGTAGGAGTATTAGAATCCCTGGATACAGTTGTTACTGAGGCATGAGTATAATCTAGTCTATTTCTGTGAGACATCACATATCCTCCAAATAAAATCTATACTTTTTTGTTTTCATTTTTGTTATGCTCATTTGACTTAGAGATCTATAACTTGCAGTCAAGAATTTAATGACTTTATAGAAACACATGTACCCCTCATTGACAAGACCCAATCCCCAGGACACCCTTTGAAGGAGGGCAGATATTTTGTGGATAAAACAAATGAGGCTCTGAAGGATTAAGAAACTTGCCTGAGGTCACACGGAAAGATAGGGCCAAAGGCAGAAATGAAAATTGTTAACTGGTATCTTTTTTTCCACACTCCACAGCCTCTCCAAGCATGAATTTGATTTACCTAAAATATCCAAAGGCAACATAGTAGCCTCTTCTAAAGTGGTGTGCATGGAAATCCTAAACCAAACATTGTGAGAACAAATGGGAATTTCCAATGATTATTTAGCCATTGCCAATCTAATGAATTAGACATGTTTGGGCTTGGCAGACAGACATCTCCAGGATCGGCCCTTCATGATTTCCATCCCTCCTTGGGAAGGGTCAAGTGCACTAATGGCTTTCTGAAGAAAGAGTCCCTGACCTATTGAATAGTGTACCCAAGTGTACTGTTAATGTCTATGGAATCCACAAGCTGTTCACAATCCTTGCTGAACCACAGCCCAGGCACATGCCTTGACTTTTATGGCACTTGAATAATGATGTTGTACTTTAAAGAGTGTGAGGGGTTTTAAATATTCTGGTCTTATACCAAGTTTTTCCACTTCATATAAAAGGAATTCTTTTCCCCATCTACATGAAAGGGTGCAGAAACCGTAGAGAAAGACAAAAGAAATTCTTCTTGTCTATACTTTTTCTATCTTCAAACATGACCTACTGTGTGAGATGTTGGACATACTCAAATGACCCCATCAGAATTTTCAATTGCCAAAGCTGACTTCTGAAAGCTGGACTTTTGTTGTAAAACAGATGTCTAGAAAAATGAATGAATTATTTAAAGTTACTAGTCATTTTCATTAATCTAAGTTTTCCAGATAAAATTTCAAAAACTTAGAAAAAAAATCCCACAGTGACTTTAAAATGAATACAGGGGTGCCTGGGTGACTCAGTGGCTCAGTTGGTTAAGCATCTGCCTTCGGCTCAGGTCATGATCCCAGGGTCCTGGGACTGAGCCCCATGTAGGGCTCTCTGCTCAGCAGGGAGTCTGCTTCTCCGTTTGTCCCTCTCTCACTCTCTCTCAAATACAATCTTTTAAAAAATAAATAAAATGATGGGGCACCTGGGTGGCACAGTGGTTAAGAGTCTGCCTTCGGCTCAGGGCGTGGTCCTGGCGTTAATGGGATCGAGCCCCACATCAGGCTCCTCCGCTATGAGCCTGCTTCTTCCTCTCCCACTCCCCCTGCTTGTGTTCCCTCTCTCGCTGGCTGTCTCTATCTCTGTCGAATAAATAAATAAAATCTTAAAAAATAAATAAATAAATAAATAAAATGAATACAAAGCACAAATTTCCACAAGCATGTACCCCACACACAGAAAGAGCAGTGACTTTTTCCCTCCAGGATGATAAACTTTAGGGTAGGCAACTGGAAATATTGGACGGTATGTGTGGATTGGAGGTTGTGGATTATATAGATCACTAAATGCTTTCCTGGGGGGGGGGGTAGATGTTCTGAATAATTTGATCCCAGGATGATATTGTGAAATTAGTCACAGAATTTTTTCCCCTCTATAGAAAGGAAAATGTAAGGAGGCTTTAGTAGTAACAAATATGACTTATAAAAAGACTTTATAAACAAAAAAAGAAAAGTTAAATATGAAAGTTAAATATGAAAAACAGTTACCCCAATTGAACAGGTTTTGCTTAATTAGCTTTCTTCTGTTTTAAAAATATTAAAACTAAGAAGTTTTCATTTTTATCTTGGTCTGTTTGGACTGCTCTAACAATATTGCCCAGACTGGGTGGCTCATAAACAACAGAAATTTATTTCTCACAGTTCTGGAGGCTGGAAGTCTGAGATCAGGGTGCCAGCAATGGTCAGGTGGGGGCCCTCTTCTGGGCTACAGACCTTCAGTGTACCCTCATGTGGTGGAAGAGCTATGGAGCTCCGTCGGTCCTCTTTTATAAAGGCACTAATCCTAATCACCTCCCAAAGGCCCCACCTCCTAATTACCATCACCTTGAGGCGCAGGTTTCCAACCGTGAATGTGGGGGACACAAACATTCAGATCATAGCAATTCCCTTTCAATGCAAGGAATAAGAGCTGTCATTTACAGTGATGGTGCTGCGTGTCAGACTCTGTGCTAGGCTCTGTTCATATATTATCACACTTGATCATCACCACCATCCTATAAGGTGATTATTATCCTAGTTTTATTAGTACCTATTGCTGTGTAACTAACCCCCAATTTCACAGCTTAAAACAATAACCATTAATCTCAGACTTACTGTGAATTAGGAAATCAGGCACAGCCTAGCTGCATGCCTCAGGCCCATATTCCTGGCTCTAGGCTGGCCTCTTCACTGGCTATTGCCTGGAGACGCCAGCTCCTTGCCACATGTGCCTCTCGTTAGGGCTGCTCACAACTGGCCACTTGCTCCCCTCAGGGCAAAAGGTTTAAGAAAGAACAAGAATGCACCCCTAACCAGGAAGCTACAATCTTTGTGTAACCCAGTGATGGGAACAAAGTCCTATCACACCTGCCATATTCTCCTCATTAGAAGAGAGTCACTCAGGGCAGCCTACATTCAAGAAGAGAGAATTACATAAGTGCAAACACCAGGAGGGAGGGATCATTGAGGCTCTCTTAGAAGTCGCCTATCACAGAGTTCTCATTATTTTAATAGCTGAGGAAACAGAGGTGTAGAGGGGATAAAGAATTTGCCCAAGGTCATGTGGCTGTTCTATGATGCAACAGACATTCATTTCTAGGCTACTGGAGCTCAGAGATCAAGTTCTTAATCAATATGCAATAGAAAATGAATCTACTTTAAGAAATTAACCTGTTTCATGCTAAACCCTTTTGATGACCATTTCGCCTTCTACAGGAAAAGCGTAAGACCAACGAATGGCAGTATAAATTTATCAAAGGCAATGCACTATTAGACATATAGACTTACACTGCTGGACTTTCAATATTTTTATACATTTCAGTATCTAGCAATTTTCTCAAGCTTACTGCTCATTCAGGTTTGTATATTAGTTGATAGAACAAGAAATGACTGACACACGTTTTTGTACGTTTTATGGACTGGGATGCTTAGAAGTGTGTATTTGGCTTTGGTTATTGTGAAAGAAGAATATAGGATTTTGCACGGGGTTAGCTTTATTAAAGAATGATTATAAACATCCAGCCTCAACCTAGGTGTTGCACTACAGTTGAAGAGCCAAAATTTCTTTTCATTTTTTTAATCTCAAAAAGAAAGCAAATGCAAACTCTTAAGAGGCTGTGATACCATAGTCATTTATATGGGGGACTGATATCCTGGTATTTCTTACTTAGGTTGAAATGCTTGCCATAAGTTAAATGAGTCCAGAGAGCAACTAAAGAAAGGACTTTCTAGGCGCAAGTTTTATCACAATACAGGAATTAGCAATGGGAGAACCACAGAGGCTTTCAGACAACTGTGTTACCAGTTCAATCAAGCCCTCTACACGCACCCAGTGGCCTGCGTCCCAGTCGGCACAGAGGAATTATCCAACTGTCACCTCTCTCCCACCTGAACGTATCACAGCTGAACTACTACATCAGGGCTTTCATTTGTATGTATTGCTCCTGTGGAGAAAACTGGCATTACCTACAGTCTTAAGATACTCACCTGCATCTCTGTAACACCTAACACATTGCAAGCTCTTAATAATTGTTAAAGAACTGCCCTGCAATTTTATGAACACATGGATGGTTTGAGCTTTGGATTTTTCATCTTCATATTGATTGCAACCAGCTGGTAACATAAGTGACAAAATTCTGAGAGACAGGTTGCTTGTTCACAATATACTTCATTCAGCAAAAAAGAGAAAAGGGTATATAAATTTTTCAAGATGTGTATTCTTTATGGGATTTCCAAATCACCAGCATCTAAAGTTTGAGGATTATTCTTTAAATCACACTTTTGTTTTTCACCTGTCCATGAGGCTGTCCGAAATCCGATTTGTGCTGGAGAACATTCTCATCTTAGAAATTAGATAAAAATATTTTTCATACTTGTGAATCTAGGCACTTGTATTTAATAGCCCCTCACGGAGCACTAAATAAGATGAAGGAGGAAAAAATGTATTTCTCTTTAGAGAATGACAGTAATATTAATAAAGAACTTGATGTGATTGTACCTCTTGTTATAATCCACATTTCTGTATTTCCAATACACTGCTATATCTAATGCACCAAGTACTATTCTTTGGAAAACTGTGTTATTTATTCTCAGTAAATTTCAGAGTAACCACTTGTCATCATTCCATGTGAAAATGAAAAATGACAGTATCTATTAATTGCATAGCAAATCTTCACCATATAAAAATAAACACGAAAAATTAAATAGCTTAATTAGCTATAAACATTTTTAACACAAAGCCAAATGACGTATCTTCATGTAATTACTTAATTTTATATTTTTAAAAAATCATATTGAATTTGTACAACACAATTAAGTAGACCTGACATTACCAGGGCTTGGGGCCAAAGTTTTCTCTTCTCTGCTCATCTTGTTCTATTCTTATTTTGTCTGTTTTGAACTTTTTGGAGAAGAGCAAATTGGGATTACTGAGTTTTGAACTGGCAGAAAAGAAAGAAGGGGGATTCGTATGGTGAGAGAAGCCAGAATTCAGTTTTGTTCACCCTTAACCTTGACCCTGCCTCTACTTATTGGTCTGCCCTCAATCAAGTGTGAGGACACTGTCAATGATTCCTATTCAGCAATGCATCCCCCTCAAGTTACTTTGCTTTTAGGCATCCAGCTTTATGTTCACCACGGAGAATATCTAACATTTATTGAGTGCCAACTAAGTGCTTGGCACATTCTCTAATTTCACCACTACAATCTCAGGAGGTAGATGGTATTATCCTCACGTACAGAGAAGAAAAGTGAGGCTTCAGAGTCAAGTAACTGGTCCAGTTTCATAGAAGTAGTGACTCGGCTGGAGCTCAGGTCTTCCTAGCTCTGTACTTATATTCTAAACTTGCTCACATATTTTTGAGATGGTCACTGGGGACACTAGGGATGCCATCCATGGGTCACAGCGAATGTTATCAAAAGGGAAACAAAGCTTTGATTTTAGGTTAATTTAATTAACAAACTATTTTACTCAAATCTTAAATTCTAACATACCTACTTATACTTGCAAAAAGGTGAGTAGTATTCAGCTGAATTACACAGTTAGCAAGATGACATCCTACCTACAGGATTGCCTATGCGTTCTTTAAGAGCAAAGAAAAGCAGAAAAAAAAAAAAGTTTCTCTTTATCATATTTTAAGTTTACCCATGAATCTCTACAATGAGATTCTCTGTGGTTTGAATATACACAATAAGGTATTTTTTAATTGCATCATTGTGTTTTCTCAACCAAACATCTAAACAGAATGGCATCTCTATTATGAATAAATCTTAATTTCACCCTCTCCAACAAATTTTTAAAAGATATGCCATACTTAAAACCATTCAGAAAATTTCAATGTTTTCTTGCTTTGGGGGCAGGGGGATTAGATAAGGTAACATTTCCATAAATATGAGTGTTTTTGTTTTCCTTTGTTTTGCTCTTTGTCAGCATTTGGTCCACCTGCCCAATCAGTAAGCTGTGAATGAAGCCAGAAACCTTGCCTTATGGCTTTAGTTATGGTTGAAAATGCAACAATATTTTCTATTTTACAAAACCTGTCACATGGTTGAACACATGCAGCCAAACTGCTAGGACTTAGCACCGCAACGTGGCAGGTTCCTCTGATTCATTAAAATGATTTCCCACTGTTTTAAGGAAAGAGCCTAGACATTAAAGACAAATGTTCTATTTCTATATGTAGACATTTTTTTTAACCCTCTGTTGTTTACAGCCAAGATTCACATTCTTGGCTCTGGAGTCCAGACTACTCACTCTCACATTAAGTTGTTTCAAGACATGTGCTCTACATTTGTTTCCTAGGATGCAAATAGCTTGGGCATGTGCTGACTGAAACTCGTAACACCAAGGGGATTTAGTTAGACTCATACAGCTTGGCAAACGTTTCGCTACAAAATTTGGGTAAAGATCACAAAATAATGCTTTATTCTTCTTCTTTACTTCTTACCACTAGACAGCTTTTCAGATTGTTTCCAGCCAACTTTATTAAGAAATTGAATCAGCCTTCACACCAGAATAAGTGTACAAAAAAACTGAGGTCAGAGAATATCTTTCGGATGAACCTGAGAATACATCTTCGCATCCATTTTAAATATATTAATTGATGAGGATGAGCCTTCTGCCTCAGAATAAGAGAAATTCTGACACCAGAGGGCACAGCCACCCATACAGTCAAGATAGGAGAATCGAAGACTTTCAGGAATGCTGCATCTGGAGGAACATGGAGGGACAAAGCCACAATATTGCTTTATATTCACATCCTAGTTACTACTTTCCAAAGCGTTTTCGCTCGGTATTGGCAGGCTTATGTCAGAAATCCAAAGAGAAATGGAAAAGGGTGATTACTTCATTTCCCTTACAGATTAGTTGCCAAAATTTCTTTTTTCTGAGGTTGTTCAGTGGGCCATGAGAGTAAAATAATGTTTACAGTCCCCAAATGTTAGAATCTTCGGGACTATCAGCCAGTCACATTAAAATGAAAGGTGTTTGGAAAGTACATTGCAATTCTAAAGAAAAGGCCAAACTTTCAACTCTGATCTTAAATAAAGTTCTGAGAATGGAATAGAGACTGTCTTTTCCTTGCATTTTTAAGTGAGATTTTTCATCACGTACGTGTTTTCATTAGAATTTTTGAGTCACCTCTGCCTCGACTTTTTTGGCTTTTTGTAAATTTTTTTGTTTATTTAACTTTGCTTTGAGTTCTTATTTATGTACCTATGTACATTTACATACATATATACGGGATATATATATGTATATCATATGTACCATCTATATACACAAATACATAGAAATGTATTTGTAAGAAATGGTTCCACTGCCACTTCCCACTAGCAAATGAAAACATTATTTCAAAGATTGCCTCTGTAACCTGTGAGCACTTTTAGATAGTGCTTTATTTGCTCATCATAAATTCATTCAACAAATGATTTTATTTTACCATGTGTCAACACTAATGAAAACTAGATAAAACTCACTAGTATCAACCCTGCAAACTGTGAATTAATGATGCTTTTCTTGAAGATGACAAGGAGAATATTCGTTGTAATTTAAGCCTGAACATGTAAAAGTCAACAGGACTATGGGACACAGTTCCATTAAAAACAAATTTTTACAAAGGATTGGGTAAAAGGGAGAAAATTTCCTTGCGAAAGATCTTACCATTCATTTATCTAAATAAGATGATAATACCAGAATCAGACTCATCCTGGATATCTTCCTTTTTTTATGATCTAATGAAATATTTATCTTCAGTAATTCTCCTGCCATTGAGAGCACACATAACCTTGCTCTTCTCCCTCCCTCTCCTTTTTTCACACTCACTTTGGGTACTGAGTTTGTTTATTTATTGAAATACGCATTACAGACTATATCTTCTTCCAGCTTTATTGAGATGTAATTGACATATAACACAGGAATGCACCCCCAAGCAAGAAGCTATAGTCTTTATGTAACCCAACGTTGGGAACAAAGTTCTATCACATCTGCCATATTCTACTCATTAGAAGAGAGTCACCCTGTGTGGCCTACATTCCAGAAGAGAGAATTACACAAGTGTGCAAACACCAGAAGGCTTCCTCAACTATTAAAATAATAAGAACTCTATGACAGGTGACCTCTAAGACAGCCTCAGTGACCACTACCTCCTGGTATTGTATTTCAATAAATAAACAAACTCAGTACCCGAAGTGAGTGTGGAAATAGAAAATAGGAGAAGGAGAACAGCAAGGTTATGTGTGTACAGTGTCATGATTTGATATACATATATATTGTGAAATGATTACAGTAAGATTAATTAACACATCCGTCACTCCCTGCACTTAGATTTGTGGGGGGGGGGGGCGGGTAAGATGTGCTCTCCTGGCAACTTTCAAATAGACAATACAATATTGTAACTATAGTCACCATGTAATACGTATATCCCCAGACCTTTTCAAAATCTTATAACTTGAAGTGTATAGCCTTTGACCACCTTCACCCATTTTCCCCATCCCACCCCACCCCCAGTCCTGGCAATCAACAATCAACAAACTGCTCTCTTTCCTATGAAATCAGTTGTTTCACATTCCACATATAAGTGAAATTATCCAGTAGCTGCCTTCCTCTCTGACTTATGTCACTTAGTATAATGCCCTCAAGGTTTATCCATGTTGTTTAAATGGTAGAATTTTTTTCTTTTTGGTGGCTGAATATTCTATCACATATCTATTTTAATATAATTCACTAATTAGTTAATTACTTTATTTATTTGTATCGGGCCTGATTCTCTGGTCAGGCTTACTGGTTGGGAGGGTATTAGAGGCTGTACTGAGCAGATGAGCAGGGCCACAGCTTTGCTTTCGTGTCCTGGTGGGGCTGTAGAACAGGCTCCACAGCTGGTTAGGTTAGTTGGTTAGGGATCCAAACCAAGCTGACCTGCCAATTGAACTCCCTGGCCAGATGGGCCACATCTGCAGAGCCACTAGCCAGGATCTCTGCTCAGGCATGCTGCAAGGAAGAATGAGATTCACCCAGACCTGAGTTCTGGCTGCTGTAAGCCCCACTTCCTTCTGCCTATCTCTCTGATCCCGAGGGGTCTCCAGTAAGCAAGATCTGAGTGGGCCTCTTGAGAAGCATCCCACAATGCCAGGAGAGGCTGTGGTTCACCTTAGACTCTCTTCCCACTGGAGAAACTGTAGGCCCAGGGGGATCTTGATGTGGCTCTGTGCTGGCCTCAGGGAGGGGCAATACCATCAGAGTGTAGCAGCTCCTCTCACCTGCCTAGTGCTGTTCTTCTTGGTCTCTGTTGTCTAGGGGCTGCTTCAGCCTCACCCCAGGACTTGAGGATTTTCTCAGTAGTGTGTTGTCTATGAATTGTTTAGGGTCTTCTTGTGAGGGGCACTGAAGTTAGGAAAAACATATGAAGCCATCTTGATGGTGTCATATCTTTACACTTTTTTAATTTTTTAAAAAGATTCATCCATTTATTATAGAGGTGGGCGGTAGGGGGCAGAGGGAGAGGGACAGAGAGTCCCAAGCAGACCCTGCACAGAGCACGGAGCCCCACACAGGGCTCATCCCACAACCCCAAGATCACGACCCCAGGCAAAACCAAGAGTCAGAGTCTCAACCGACTGTGCCACCCAGGCGCCCCTTCACTCTCTCTTGCTGTAATCCATTGGTCTGTGCCTCGCCTGGATGCCCAGCTAGATCTATCCCTCTCTGTGTTTCTTGTGTGCACAAAATTATCAAAGGTAAACAGAAGCCAGAGGATGCTTCCCTCCTCTCAGAGAGGGAAGGCAAGCTGAGTTCTAGCACCACAAAAGGACAAAATCACACCTTCTCTGAAACTTGGACTCAAGCCAAAGCACAGCCTCAGGTCCCACCCCAAAGCCAATGAGACAGCAGGCACTTGGAAAGGCCAGAAGTCAAGCAGGCTAGGAGGGAAAGCAAGGATGAAGACCACTTTAAGGAGAATAGGAGGTTGGTAATGAGACACACCCTAAGGCATTTTTCTTTTACCACAAACACATACCTCACCTTCTGACATCAGCCATATGGCTTCACTCTTAGCACTTCTGAACATACCACAGATACAGACTGCAGACAAGGGAATAGAACACACTTCTTATGATTCTAAGCTATTTTGAATAATCGGTAAGTTACCTTATATTTATTTTTTTAAGGATTGTATTTATTTATTTGAGAGAGAGAAAGAGAGCACTAGAGAGAGAGAGCAAGCACAAGTGGGGGTCAGAGGGAGAGGGAGAAGCAGGGTCCCCACTGAGCAGGGAGCCTGATGTGGGGGTCCCGGGATCATGGCCTGAGCTGAAGGCAGCCGCTTCACTGACTGAGCCACCCAGGCACCCCTATATTTATTATTTTTAAGGTGAATTTAGCATGGAAATTCTGGAAAGATTAAGAAAAAACAGTTTTGATAATTTCATGGTTTGAGATATTAACTTGAATTATTTTAATACATAATAGGTATTCAATAAGTTTATTAATTCCTTAGTTTAAATATAGCAGGTGAAATCATCTATCTAGATATCTATTAACTACTAATAGTAAATACCCAATATAAAATAGTTTATAAAGTAGGAGGTTTTCTAATCTTTCAGAGCAAGCATTATAAAAGAAGTATATTGCATTAAATAATCTCCATTAGTTTTATCAAAAGAAATAAAAAAAAAATATCTGTGAGATGGATGCTTTTCTACACTTTGTTTTATTAGAAATCCTGGCTCAGAGAGCTGGGGGTCACAGATCACCATCCAGCACAGTTAAATGTTGAAGAAATAAGGCCTGAGTCTAGTCACTCTGAACCTAGCAGTGCTCAGATACTTCATAGAACAATTTTATTGTTTCCCCTTAACATCATGGAACAATTTTACTAAATGGTACATAGTATGTTTTTCTCAAGATTTTAAACATGTGAATAATCACGTTGTTCTTTACCCTATCAGATTTCTGATGTGAATCTAGCCAAAATTTCATGACTAACATGTATTTCTAAGCCAGCATCTAATTAGTATTATGTAAGCTATAATACAACTGAACTCAAACTGGAATATTTTTAAACCAAAATACATATCTTCCCAAAGTCTTATCTGTTAGGAAAACCAATGTGTATATTTAGCTGCATCCATTCTTTACACCAGATGTGTATTTATTTCAAAGTCAATGTATTTTAAGTCAACCTTCAAAATGCTCCTCTTAACCACTTTATTATGTTCTCACCACAGTATATTATTTAAATGATACTCCATTACTAACTTCGTGGGTACAAGAGGATTCCAGAAGAAAACAGAATCTTTCAAAATTAAAGGTATTTAGAATCGACCAGGATCAGCACTTTATAAAAATAGAACTACATGCACCCACACAACAAAAACAATTACCCACACATCCCATTTTCTCCCGCAAAAAAAAAAAAAAAAAAAAAGATAAACAATGAATCTATTTATCACCAAGCAAATGGGAAGAGACACAAAATAGTTCCTTATGCTTCCCAGGAAAGCCATGGATTCTGTAACCTTGTCTCTCTTTCCCTCTTTTGAACCACAAGTTCTTATCATTTGAGTAGTTCTCAAAAGGCTAGGAAAGGGGAAAAGATGAAGTATTTTTATATTTTATATCTTTATTTCTTTAGACAGTGGGTATACTTGTCTTACTGTGGAGCAATTAGAGTAAAACCAAGAGAAATAATAATGCCTGGCATTTATGGACCCTCTATGATATGCCAGACACTATCTTAGACACTTTACATCTGTTTCATTTGAATCTCCCCACAACCTTACAAGATAAATGGCAGTTTCTATTTTATGGAAAATCAAACTATCTGAAGTTAAGGAAATGTTGGAGGTGGGCTGTTAACTTGGGCCACCTGTCCAACCTCAGAGACCATACTTCCTCTTCACTTTGTAATCTTGACCATAATTTCTGTCCTTCTCTTTAAAATATGGGGCGTTAGGGCTAGCTTTGTAGAATGCCACAATTTTGGGTCCAGGATATTTTCATATCCTCTTAAGATACTCAAACAAAAAAAGCCAAAAGAATTCCCATTTCCCGTTCCTGTTTTCCCAGTATTCCAAGCTTCTATTCTTCACAGTGCCAAAGCCTCACCCCTTCATAATACAGGACTAGCACTATCATGTTCTCTAGAGTTCAAGACTCCTGCCAATCATTCTCACACCTGCCACTCACTCCTGAGAACACTTTCCTTGATCCCTCATTCCTGGGGTAGACATCTATGCATTTTGCTACAATTTTCTTACTACCTTTTTAGTTAAGGATCTCCTCACTTGAATTGCAGCACAGTTAGCAGTCTTGTGGGTCTTTCCCAACAAGTTCAGGGGCAGAAATAGTCCCCTCAGGAGCTGCTTTGTAACTTTTTTCTGAATTCCCAAAAGGGGAGTGTATGGCTAATATCACTCTAGGTGCAAGACAGATGAGATAATTTATCCATTCAATGGATGTCTTAGGATATTAGGATCTAATGCCCTCTCAGAACCCTATTGACAAAGCTGGTAGAGTGTCTTCTATTTAATCTGTGTCTACTCTGCGTACTCTCCTAGGATTTTCACAACGGTCAGGAAAATATTTCAAGATACCTCTGGGTTTTGTTTCCTCCTTTTATTCCTGTGCCTTTTTACTTCACTCAGTCAGGTACCCTGTACTCATAGCCTTGGCACAGTCTTGTGACGAGATGTAAAAGAGAAGAAATTTATGAGTCCAAGAGCTGGAGAGGATTCCATGGTATAGATAGCATGTTTTGGCAAGGGGGGTGAGGGATAAGGACCAGGGACAATAAAGCTTTCGCTACCCCTTCCCCAGAAAAGGAAGTGACTCTGCTGGGTTCTGAGCAGAAGGGAGGGCAACTACAGATTCTGAAAGCAGAGGAGTTTCCAGCCCAGGTTCTAGACCCTGCACCTATGTGTGAGCAAGAACTGAGAGAGAAATGGTGGCTTGCCAAGGCAGGGCTATTGGAAGATTTGCAAAATGCCTGACACCCCAAATATTATTTGGAAGTAGAAGAGAGCCCCCTCTGGGCCAGCGGAATGGATATCCCATAGGCTATGGCTGTGGAACCCAACTGGTGTCTGCCTCACCTGCTCCCAGCAAATCCGAAGCCTTAACACAACGTAAGATGCCAGAACTCAAGGAAAACTTTGGAGGGCAAGGATGTGAAACTCCAGGAAGAGCCAGGATTAAGTTTCCCTGTGATGGAACAGAATGAGGGCTGAAAGTAAAAATTAAAACAAACAAAAGTAATGTCAGAGTTTTGCACCAAGGTCATATCCATGGTGGTCTTCAAAGCAATCCCAGAGTGTCAAAAGGGCAGATCTACTTGATTTGTTTTCTCATATATGATTACATTTCAACTTAGACAAGTAGTTTGCCACAGGAGTAAGGAGGAGGTCTGGGACCTGAGGCTTCCTGGTTCAATTTATATTCCTACCTACATTTTGAAAATAATAGGTGTACAAAACATGGCCTGCTGAATAATCTGCACCTTTATTTGTATAGTACATGAATTGATGTTTCTTTTTACTTCTCTAGTTCCCATTACTATAATTTCTATGCAGATTTTGCATACTGAGAGTCCTGTGTCCTCATTGAGTGCTTCTGATTTAGCTTTTAATTTGTAATAATTCTCAATCAAATAATTCACTTGTTAGATGTTTATAAAAATAAGAATAAGTGCACCAAATGTGTAAAATTCAATTATCATAATGAAGAAACAATACCTTTCATAACTAAATGACTAGAACACTTCTGTTAGCCACTTCACTTTTGCCATAACAAACAAAATTAGAATGTTAACAACATACTGCATGATGCATTATCTTTGGAGTGTTATTTTGACATTTTGAAGGTCACTAATTCATGAAATTCTGTTTTATATAACCCAAAACAGTGACATTGATGAAAATTCCTGCCTAATAGGTCACAGAGGTAGCAGATCTATGATACTGATTTATGATATTTGCATATTCAGATGTATTTTATAGTTTATGTATGCCTGTTAACATCTGCTCAGCATGTACAATGTCTTATTATATTTGAGGATAGAAAACTTACGTACATATTGTATCCTAGGAATACTTACAGAAGAGAATTTATTAAGTAAAGTTTAAATTCATACAAATTGAATACATAATTGATACACTTAGAATATGCAAAATAACTGTTTAGTTTAGATTAGGTTAATTGGGAAAAGATTTCTGGAGGAAATGAATTGCCAGTTGCATTTTGAGGTAATTAATAGATTTAAGCAAAGAGGAAAATACACATACAGAGGAATGGAATTCAAGACATGCAATTTATGGCAATACTGGGTGAGTAAACTACTCTTCTGAGAAGTATCCATCCATTCTTTTATTCATGGACATGCAATGAGCACAGTTTATACCAGGAACAGTGTTAGTCATGTAATACAGCATTCCTGTCTTCAAGCTTATGGTTTCATGGAGGAGACAGGCAAGTAAAAATATACCAGGACACAGTAGGGTAAAAAAAAAAATTAAATTCATTTCCCAGAACTGTAGGAAACAGAGAGATTAAGTTAGGAAAATCGGCTTTGGTGTGCCTACTAAGCATCAGCTAGTAATAACAGACCCCATCTTTCTCCTTCCTTCTTCATCAAGTTTCTCTAAAAAGAGGTCTGCATTTGTTACCCCAAGACCACTCATGCTGTAATTCCTTGCAATCAGGCTTTTGTGCCTATAGCTCTACTATTCTATAAAATCAGAAGTCCTCAAGGACTCCTTGGTTGCCCGGCGCCTAGGTCTTTGCTCATTCCCTGGAATGACCCATTCTTTAACCTCTACCTCCCTTCCAGAACACTTTCTCTGCATGCTTCCCTGTCACTGCAGAGACCTCTGGGGTCTCTTCTCACTCCACTTCTTTTTTCTACTTCCTCAATGCAGGCATTCCTTGAGTTCTGTATTTGGTCGTCCTCCTTTCTCTTATACATGTTCTCTCTCTCTTGACAGTGTCATCTGCATGTATGAGCCCGTTCTATATAGGTGATTCCAAATTCTGTTTTTAGAATCCTAACTTTTCTTCAGATCCTCCAATATCCAGCTTTTGCTGAGGAAGTTCTACCTTGACATATTGCCTAGGCAACTTCTAACAATCATGTTTTTTTGTTTCCTGTATTTTATGATGCTCTGACATCTGGGCACTTGCTGACTGGGAGAGACTGCCCCTCCCAGGGCTAGCTAATTCCTAGAGATCACAGATAACTTGCCTTCCAGCACACCTTTGATAGACAAAACAACCAATTCCCAAGTTTCTACACCAACCTGCCTATCAGGCTCCTGAAGCCTGGGACATTACTCCCTTGCCCTAAATCATCCCAGGGCCAGGTACTAGAAACCTAGAAACCACTACTATATTCAAACTATCCAATCCTACGCCTACTTAGCTGCCTACCCTGCCTTGCCCATTCCTTTCCTTGAAAACAATAATAAAGCCTTTTGCCCATGCTTTCCCCTTGCTCCTTCTGCCTCCTGACCAATCCTGGTGCTTTCCCATACAGTTTTGTATGGTATGTCATGCTTCCTATTGCTAGAGATCTATGAACATAAAAACTTCTCTTATGATACTCATTCTCATATCTATGTGCACCAACACACCTGATTTAAACAAACCCAAGGTACATTTTAAAACACAACTGAACCTATACCATTAAAAATAAACTTCTCCTCCTCCTATGTTCCCCATGTTTGTATTAGTACCATGATTCCTTAAATCAACAAGACCTAAACCTTCAGGGTCACTTTTGGCATCTCCTTCTCTCTTGCCACATACATGTTATTGCTTCCACAACATCAACTATTATCTCTACACAAGTACATCTTCCTCTTGCCATTGACACATCCACGATATGATCTTCCATTGTCTCTCACTGAGATTATTTTTTTTTTATTTTTTTAAGATTTTATTTATTTATTTGACAGAGAGAGAGACAGCCAGCGAGAGACAGAACACAAGCAGGGGGAGTGGGAGAGGAAGAAGCAGGCTCCCAGCGGAGGAGCCTGATGTGGGGCTGGATCCCAGAACACTGGGATCACGCCCTGAGCCGAAGGCAGACGCTTAACGACTGCGCCACCCAGGCGCCCCCTCTCACTGAGATTATGACAGCTTCCCAATCAAGCTTCCCATTTCCCACTTCTCCCAGGTCCAATCCGGATTCATTTTCCAAAAGCCATTCCCAGTCATACCGCCCACCTATTCAAAAACCTTCAGTGCCCCTCTCATCGTTTACTGCATAAAAAACATATTCTTAGGCTAATTCAAAAGATAAAGTATAGTATAGACATAGAATAAGAGCCAAGAGGAACCATGTCTTAAAAGCTAAAGGGAAAACAAATTAACTGGATGATTACTGTGAGCATCCATTTTCATGTTCCATTTAGTTAAAAATTGCATTAAAATGAAACACAAATAATCATATATATCAGTAATCATATATCTGCAATCATATTGGAGACAGAGGTAGAGACATCGCAGGACTAGATAGTGGTGTGTTAAGGAAAATCCAAAGGTGAAGCAAAATAGGGGTAGAAGGTCAAAGTACCTCCTGCTTTTACTAATTGTGAAGCCCTCAGGGTGATTTTCAGGTTTTGCCTGTGTTCACTGATTTCACGTTTATGGGAAAACTATCATTCTTCTCCAGTAGAGACCTCTTTATCCCAAAAGTCTAGAGATAATTTTGTATTAGTCCAACATTTTTAGTATAATCTCAAAACAGAGGAGCATCTGTTCACGTGCAAAATAAATAATGGTCCATGATACAGTTTTCCATAGGTGTGTAGATTGACAACAGATTGTGGTCTAACAATTTGTATGTGCTGTCACAACAATAAAACTATACTGAGTAATACAGAAATGCTTAAGTTCAGTAAAGCAGGAAACATGAATACCATTATATAGTATATGCTAGGAAAAAAAAAATCCCTAGAACCAAACAAGACATTTATTTTCCTTCTTTCCCTGGTATTCACTTTTTTCCCCTTAGCCAGACATAGGATATTACTGGTTATAAATAATTTGTGGTCAAGTTTTGGGTTTTATAACAGAATGAGAAATACATGATAAACTATGTGCACGCTGAGCATGCATGAGCACATCCTGGGCTAAAAACAAAACAAAACCTGTCCCACCACCTCTCCCATCTCAAACTCAAAGACTTGGGCTTTGCTGTAACAAACCACTGTTGCACAGCGTTGTGACATTATATGACGGGGCAAGAGAGAGCCACACAGAGAGGTGACAAAGTACAAATCTGTGATCTGTAATTGCCCTGAAGGCCAGCGATGCCTGCAGTCTGTCCTGAGCAATTTGATGCTCCCTGTATTTTCGGAGGAGCCCACAGCATCGGTACAGGATCCTACCTGCCACGTCAGGATTCGAGGATCACTTCTTGGAGTGTGCTAAGGAATTTCACAGTCGAAACAATTGTTTGAACATATGGTTACACTTTCCAAAAATACAGACTAAAATTTCAGGACGATCGTTAAGTGAAAAGATTTAAAGCATCAGGCATTCAAGTGGATGGCTTTTTTTAAATGTTTTTTTTTTTTTTTACAATGATCTCATAGTATCAGAGCAGACCTCATTTGAGCAAAGAAAAAAATGAGACTTTTCTCATGATTACTGAATGTACTATAGCTGATTGTATTTAACATATGACATTTCTCTCATCTCAGGAAGCTGTCTTATCCTGTTTACAAAGCAAGATGTATGTTGATTCATATTTTCAAAAAGAAAGGAAGAGAGAGAGAGAATACTATGCCAAAGGGATAAAATCAGGTTTTTCTCTCTTTGTAGATTTTAATTAACATCAATCCTTTTAATTTCATTGAGCACCTAGTATTGTGAAAATTACATTCAGTAAGGGAAAACGAAGTAAAAAGTAAAATCATCACCCCTGCCTTTAGAGTTTAGCACCTAATTAGGAGAGACCTGTAGAAAAGTGTAAAGAAACTCTACAATATGGTGTAATCAGTACAACGGTAAAGGACAACAGAGGATCCCCTAGAGCACAGAAAAGGGGCATCTAAGGATTTTTGGGGAGGAGCTCCTTGAGCTTAATGTCTAAGGATATGAAAGAGTTAACCTGGTGAGCAGAGGAGAAGATGAGTTTTCCAGACAGGCGAGGAGCAAGTGCATAGCCTAGAACTGTACATGAGACAACTTGCACTTGGAGCCAAAGGGGGTGGGTGGTAAGTGTTAAAGCAAGATTCAGGTCTCATCCCCAAAGCACTCTCAAAGTGCATGAGACTTGCCTAAGACACGTTTCCCAATCCCTACCCCATAGCCACAAACACATGCTTTTAAAATCAGATGTGCAGTGGTTATGAGCCTTCCATGGTATTAAGATCATTGGAGGAGCTTTTTAAAAACTATATTTCTGCAGTCCCAGCCTCAGAGATTTTGCCTTAATAGGTCTGAGGTGGGAGCCAGGCATAGTATCTCCCCAAGCAATTCTGATGTTCAACCAGGGTCAAGAATCAACAGTGGGGCCGCTGAATTTTAACAAGCTCCCAGGTGATTATGATGTTCATTACCTTTCTAGAATTGCTGTCCTGTGGCTCAGTGAAGCACAAGTTCAACAAATGTCTTCACGAAAGCAACTGTCTTCCAAGTGTGGTCCCTGCACCAGCAGTATCAGCATGACCTGGGTACTTCAAAGTGCCAGTTCCCGGGTCCCACCTAGACTTACTGGATCAGAAACTCCACAGGTGAGCACAAGGTGTGCTCTAACAACCCACCAGATGATTCTGATATATTTAAGTTTCAGAACCACTCACTACAGAGAAATTGGTGTATTGGGTGTGTGTGTTGGGTAGCAGGGGGAAAGAAGGGAAGGTGATGTACCACATACACACTTCTCTCCCTAAGTTGCTATACAAGGTAGAACATTTTTATAATTTTTCTTTCTTGGAATGATGCATATTTCTCCATGAACTGCAAAGCAAGAAAAACAAAGCAGATGACAAACGATGCTTTTAACTTGCCTTTTGCTGGTATTTGACTCTCCACTGGCCATCCCATCTTCTTAAGGCATCTATATCTTGATTGTTATTTAACAATGGCCAGGAAACGATAAGAGTTTAAAATACAAACTCTTAATGAAACCCTAGGCATGTGTTTTCCACATTCTGACTTTCTCAAAATGCATTTGACTTGGCACATCATATTTTGTCTCCCCAGGATTTCATTTTATTTTATTTTATTTTTTTAAAGATTTTATTTATTTATTTGACAGAGATAGAGACAGCCAGCGAGAGAGGGAACACAAGCAGGGGGAATGGGAGAGGAAGAAGCAGGCTCATAGCAGAAGAGCCTGATGTGGGGCTCGATCCCATAACACCGGGATCACGCCCTGAGCCGAAGGCAGGCGCTTAACCGCTGTGCCACCCAGGCGCCCCCAGGATTTCATTTTAAAAGGCAGGGAAGGAGTGTCTGATATTCTTGAGATAGAGGTATGGAGGTCCACTGTAGCCACAGGTTTGGTTAATGCTTTAGGTATTCTCAAATCTCTGCATTTTTTGGCCAGTTTTTAGAAACTTACATTATTAGCAAAGCAAGAAATGGCAATTAAGTTTCAGTGAAAAGCACTTTGAATTTTGATATTATCTGTCATTTCTGGCTTTAGGGTTTCCTTTTTCCCTAAGGAGGCTACATACACTTTGACATTGTAGAGACATGGTTTCAAGTAAGGGCACTGTAGCTTCTGGCTCTAGACCTTCATCAACGAATTTAATATTCCCAAACCTCCATTTTCTTGAGATGTAAAATAGGGATAATAATTCCCCCTTTTTCAACATGGTTACTGTTAGAAGTAGATAAAATGAAACATATGTCACACTGGAGATGTTCTTTTATTAGCCACCCTTTGGCTGAACTGTCGTAAGAAGTTCTAGGTTGGTCTGGAATATTCTGAATTTTTTTCTTCTCTTCCCAGTGATAAGCCTGGCATAAGAAAAAAGTACTGCAGTGGTTGGGTTATCTCATGAGGGCTAGCAAACTCTATTTATGATAGATGCAGAGTCACACGAGTTAATTATAAACATTAATTCAGTTAACGCAGCTCAGAGGCCAGTGAACTCTGGACATGACTTTGAACCCATCCTTTATCTTCTTGTTTGGACAGCTTCAAAAATATTTATAGAACTGATCTCAAGGCTCAGCCATGGATGCACCATTCCCTCAGTACACAGAAAACTGCAAGAAAATGATCTAGAATGGGGCAGTTAGCTCTTGCCTGAGTGCATATTCAGACTCAGCCCATGTCATATACATTTGGAAACTGCAGTGCATAATTCTTTATCTGATAAGACACCTTAAAATAAAACTAATGGTTATTACACAGGGCCACAGTCTGACAATTTGTGCATGGAAACTGATTACTTTTAAAATGCATTTTTTTCCTAATTTTATAGAAGTGATGTTGCTCATTTACCTTACATTAAGTAACACCCTGGCAGGTCTGGGGCAATACCTATAATCAAACCTAATGCTGTTTCTGCAACATAATATATAAGTATTCACATTAGTAAAATAAATAATGATCAAAAGAACATCACATTCAGTTCATGTTTTGCCACAAAATCAGTTCAGATCAAGTCAAGATTCACAACCAAATAAAAAGGAAAAATTTTATAGTTTTCAGAACTTTTTTGACTTTCAGAATTATGGATAAATTACTGAGGGCCTGTACTATATTTCCCTTTGGGGAGTTTTCAATCCTATTAGTCTGTTATATTCAAAAATCCACACATCTCATGGGCAAGATCCAAAACAGCATTTAAAATCACTTGCTCAAATCATAAAAGGGCATAAATTATTTCAAATTCTCCTACCATCCTTAAACTTGTGTTGATAATACAAGAAATGTGCACAAATTATGACTTTTAGTTTACTGTGATGGTTTTAAGTTATTGGTGGAAAAGATAATTATGAAGTTAGAATAAAATATAGTCTGCCAACTTATTTAATAAATGTTTTCCAGGGTTGATAGAAAGGAAATTTAAGGGAAATTATTTGTCAATTAAAGAAAATAAGACTTCAAAACAATCACTGACATTTTAGCTCCTGAAAACTGCTGAGCAAGTGATCATTGAGCATGATCCTTCCAGCGCATTAACTCCTCTATTTTAGATGGTTTGCCAGGGTCCTAGAGTACTGTAATACCTTGCTGAGCAGTAGAGCAGTCAAATGGATGGATGCAAAGGTTCCATGTGACCGAAATGAAAAGGAAACTGTGTGCTAGGATTTCCTGGGCATTACTACGAGAAACACTTTTGGCTGGGTATATTTTGGATTTTCCCAGCTATACCTATGCTCAGAATACCTCTGCGTGTGATACTGTATAATGATCTCGTGGGCATTTATTTACTCAGTTTCCTGATGAAAGGTAATGGAAAATGTTACTGGAAATATGCCACTTTGGCAGAACTGTCTTGAGATGAAGCAGACACAAAGAAATCTCCCCTGCCCAACCCCTATTCGTGTAAAAGCAGGACACAAATTTTCAAAGGTGTCGCTCGCTACCTTTCTACCAAAAGGACAAATGTTAATCACCTGAAGACAACTTAAGACCTTATCAGCCTGAAACAGTACCAGAGGAATCTACATAACAAACTTTCCTAACCAGCCTTTACCTTTGCCCATGGAAACCTAAAACTGCCGTCCTTTGTCCTGCCATTTTTTTTTTTTTTCCCAGAATGTATTGTTCTTTGTTGATGATGCCACATAAGTCAAGTTCTAAGCCACCTCAAGTTACTCATTTTTCCCTGGGTATCTCCCATGTGTATATAAGGTAAACATGTTAATAAACGTCTGCTTGCTTTCCTCTTATTCATCTTTTATTGTAGGGTCTTAGCCAAGAATTCAAAAGGATGGGGGAAATTATTTTTTCTCCCCTATACAGAAAACAAAAGGTGACTTTTGCTGACCTTAGTAAGTCAGCTCCCAGCTTAAATGATGTACAAATGGATGCTCAGTGAATACTACTTTATTATACCACTTGGAGGTAATGAGACCATATTCAAATTAAAAATGACATCAAAACTACTAAATCCAAATAATTAATTACTTTCTTATTAGTACATTATTTTGTATTATTCCACTACAAGAATATAGTAATACTTAAATGTTATAGTCAGCTTTACTGAATATACTAGATCTGCATGATCTGTGATAATTAATTGTCTGATCAACATCATATAAGTAATGTATTATGAAGACAGCTTCTTAGCTTCACCTGCCCTTATATGAAGATACACAGCTGTTAATAAAAGGAAAATGAAGATCAAAAAGCATTCCAGTCTACAAAAGACTTACTTGCTTCATTGCCCTACCCTTCTTTGAATAATTCTGCTCTATCAATTGCTTAGTCTTTCATTTTAATGAATGTGATCTATTTATTTCTGGTAATAGCAACTCAGGAGCACTTAAACCATCCTTGAGCTTCACAGTCTAGGCAGACATTTGACTATTTAGAAGGAGTGTGTACATGTCTCTAAAAAAGCCAAAGTGTACAGTGAAAACCAATAAAGGAACTGGTTAAAATAAGAAACACACACCAATCGTTTGGGCAAATGGGAGCATGGAGTGAAAATGATGCTTTATCTACACATCTGGTTTGCTAATGTATACAAGTAAAGATTGTTTGAAACATCTTCTTGGTAATTATTCCACTTTAAGTAAAGAATGTCCTCAATTCATCCAATGTTGGGGGGGGTTGTTGGGGGGAAATGGCTGCGAGTGTGGAATGATTGCATAAAATAGGGAATAAGGATGCAAAAATATGGTTTTTAAATTTTCATCAATTTCATCTTTAATAACTATAAATTTCAATTTCATGATCAGCAAAAGTTTACTGAGTGTCTATTACAGACCAGGCCCTGGGTGAGAAAGGCCTCAACGCACAACATGTGAATAAATTCCCCACCCGCAATGTTCTTAGTGTATGTTTGATTGTAGATTCCTTTCATAAATGCCATGAACTTCTAGAAATAAGGGGAAGTGATTTTGAGTGTGTTTAAGTTCCAGCTCTTTGAAGCTATTAATGTATGTTTGTGTTTTAACATGTTTTTCCTATAAACTCATCTTGCTTCCAGTTGTAGCAATATCCACAAGAACATGTTGACTTCAGGACACATGGCTTTAAATCATGACTGTACGACAGGATTTGGTGCTGCCCCAAAGGACCAAGATATTTGGCGCAGAAGCCTTGTTTTTAAGCACTTCTTTATGAAGAGAAAGGAGGGGGCCAGTTCTTTGATGGACTAATTCTTTCCACAAACCCCAGCCACGTGTTTATATGGAGAACATAATGGAACACCTCCATCGTGAAGCTCTACCATCACCAAAAACAAAACTTCCCACCTCTTGAGTTCCTATCACTTAACAAAACTGAAACATATCTAAGGTGTGAACACACTGGACCAACCATTATTCAGCAGGTACAAGCTCTGCAAGTATAGAGTCACAGTTAACTGTTCAAACACTTGGGACCCAGAAGGTTTAGAGATTAGCTAAGTGATGACAGAACATAGCCATCAGTGTTCACATTTAGTATTTAAAAGCTGTTGTTCAGAGACTTCAGGGCCCTTGAGATAAATGTCTTCTTTCAACAATGTTTATAGTAGTTTGTTTTCAGTGTAATTTTTAGACCTATGAACAGGAAAAATTCTTCTTCTATGTTTCTCCAAAGGAACTTTAAGAAGTCTATGAAACTTTAAGCAAACCACAAAACG
This sequence comes from Ursus maritimus, assembly GCF_017311325.1. Taxonomy (NCBI): domain Eukaryota; kingdom Metazoa; phylum Chordata; class Mammalia; order Carnivora; family Ursidae; genus Ursus; species Ursus maritimus. The sequence continues at coordinate 76,863,753 of NW_024423343.1, read as the reverse complement.
TCTATAAATCTGTTTCCTGCCCCTTTCAGATATATAGAATAATACTCCTATGCATGAAAGAACCTGTTGGTATACTTGAGATTCATCCACGATGGAGGGCAGGTTATTTACAGCAAAACAAGTCAACCATTAGTCCTGTCCATTAACAAGTTCTGGTGACTGGCCAGGCAAAGAGATGTGTACATAACTGGAGCCTGGACCAAAACATAAGTCTAGTTCTCCAACCCAGGAGCCCCATTAAAAAACTAGCAGTTGTAGAGGTGCCTGGGTGGCACAGTCAGTTAGGTGGATGACTCTTGATTTTGACTCAGGTTGTGATCTCAGGGTTGTGGGATGGAGCCCCACATCGGGCTCAGTATTTGGTATGGAGTCTGCTAGAGACTCTCTCTCCCTCTGCCTCTCCCTCTACCCTTCCCCCACAAAATAAGTGGATAAATCTTTAAAAAAAAAAACCCAAAAAACAAAAAACTAGCTGTTGTGTTACAAGGAGAGTTATGATGTGCAGAACAAAAGGGTAACTGCATTTCAGCACTCAGACTTTGCTTCCTAGTCAAAGAAATTAGGAGAAAATGCTAGATAAGAGTCTCCAACTTACCTTGGGTAAGTCACTTAACTCTCAGTGCTATTGTATCATCTATAAAATTGGGTCATCAATAGCACCTATCTGATAGTGTTCATGGTAGACAGTAATCATTATCTAAGAGAGAGCTTATTATTAGGAAGCCACACCACAAAAGTAGCCTACATTCAAGTATATAACATCTGAAACATTCACATTACTTCTGTAAGGCCTTGTCCCCTAGGATAAAAATGCAAATGTGAAACTTTGAAAAGAAACTTACTTCACTTACTAGTACCTATCTTCAAGTTGGTGAAGTCTTCAGTCAAAATGAAGGCCAGAGAGAAGAAAATGTGTTTGGGTAAGGGGGTGTAAGAAATTCAGAAAGAGTGGAACAAGGGAAAGCTGGTCTGATTAGTGAGTCCTACCTGAATCTTGGAACCCCCTGAAGAGGGGAAAAAATTATGATCACAGCCTCACAGCCAGGTTTGCACATCACCAGCCCTGAGCCCAGAATCCTGGATTGGTGCAGGCAGACTTAATGAAAATAAGTCAGTAGGTCTAATTAGAAATATGTCATTTTCTTCCCCCACTCCGTCTTTCTCTTCCCCTTTCCTTCCTCCCTCCCTTCCTTCCTTTCCTTCCTTCCTTCCTTTCTTCCTTTCTTCCTTCCTTCCTTCCTTCCTTCCTTCCTTCCTTCCTTCCTTCCTTCCCTCACTTTCTCCCTCCCTTTCTCTATATTCATTGGAGTTCAGAGGGTGCATATATTTGCTTCAGGCAACTGTTTGAGTCCTATCCATTTTTCAACAGAAAATGTTCTGAAGGCTGGTTTAGAGGTGTGCCCAATGGCATGTTGGTGAATATCTAAAATTTTATAAACTAAAATTAAATGAAAGACTGTGTGAAGCCATCCACCTAAATATTGAAAATAAACCTTAAACTGCCTCAGTGCAGGTAAAGGGAAGTGACATGCATTTATAGCAGTTGAAGAGATGATATGGGCAGAAAGAGCACACAGTGAATTTGGAGCTCATTTTAAAAATTGGGTAGACTTTACTGCATCAATGCTTATAGTGAGCTTATCTCCTTTTTACAGATGTGGAATCTAAAAGAATTTGATAAATTTTCTTTCTGGGGTCTATATTAAGAAGGGATATTTCTTTCACTATAGGTGAAGCATGAAAAAATATTTAAAGGTTGTATGCATAAATATATGGATGGGTGTGTGTGTGTGTGTGTGTGTGTGTGTGTGTGTGTGTGTGTTGTGACTAAATCCCTATCCCTGTTCTGAGTTGATCTTAGGAGAGATAGCTGCCCAGTAGCATTAGCTATGCCTTCCAAACTTGGTTATATCATCGTCTTCATGAATATTCACCTCTACTCTAAAAAGTGAATATTCATGTGTATATACTGCTGAAGAGAGGGAGCCAATGGGTGAGTGTCAGTGTCCAAATGAGTCTCACCAGCATTGCAGAAAGACTTTCCAACCCAGAATTCTAACTACCTTTATAGCATGTGAACTGCAGATGAGTTCACACTTATTAATGAGCTGAAAGGGTTCAGAGCGTGCCACCCCAACGTTCGCCACTCCAGCATAGGACTATTTTGAGCTGAAGGCTGAGCTCTCTACCTGTAAACAGAACATAAACTCCCCCTTGTGAAGGTGTCTCCTCTTCCCATACCAGAAAGAAGATAACAACCTTATCATCAGAGACGAGATGGCACCAAGAGTCTACATGAACAAACCTTATTAACTAGCCCTTATCTTGCATTAGGTTCCCCATATATTTGCCTTCCCATAATTTGCCACCCCTGGAAGCTCAAAGTCCTTTTTTTTTTTTTGGTCACTTCGCTATAAAATTACTGTTCTTTGCTAAGATGCTGTATAAGCCCAAGTGCTAACCACCCCTTTGAGTTGACTCATCACGTAGTATTCCACCTGCGTGCATGATACACGTGTTAATAAACTTCTGTTTGTTTTCTCTTGTTAATCTGTCTTTCACCATCTAATTTGCATGGTCTCAGGCACTGAACCTAAGATGGGTAGAGGAAAATGATTTCTTCCTGTCCTACAGAACTGAACTTATGAGTTTATGATATATGCCCTAGGGCATGTGGTGCAGCTCTACCACAAACAGACTCATGTTTAACTGCTGATGTGGCTGAGACATCTTCCCAGTTACCAAGAATTTATGACAGGCAGAATGAAAGAGGCGGAGGGGAGTGAACTATGTATATCCCACTAAGTCCCAGCTCTTTTATTTATCAAAACCTTAAAACTACAAAAGTGACAAAAACTAGACCTCTTGCTGGGAAGAAAGGCTGAAGGTAAGAGGGGAGATTGGGAGCTTCAACTTCTCTTAAGTGCCCACACCAAGTATGTCTGGCTAGATGTCTAACTTCATCAGGGCCTCAATTCATCTTTCCAGTGGCCAGAAACAATCCCACACACTACGCACACACAGTTTCCTCTGGGCATTTGACGACTGTCTCAAGAGATGATAAAGCAACCCCCTCCGAACCCCAGATGTATCAGGAGTTTGGCACACATTACTTTCTTATATTCTCATGTCAACAGCATAAGACATAACTACTCCCATTTTACAGATAGGAAACCTGAGGCTTAAGGCCAAAATCACATAGCTAGCAAATGGTAGAATTAATGGTAAAACCAGGTCTATATGACACGTGCTTCCAACCTCTGCCCTCTTCATGTTGCCTACAATGCATGATAAAAGATGCCTTTAATTTTGTCGAAGAAGATATAAGCATAATTTCCATGTAAAATCCTTCCCACCTGTCTACATCCAGTTTAGTGGATTAATCAAACTGAAACAAAAGCAAAGCTAAGAAAAAAGTTTTATGGAAACCATAAAAATTGAGATTCTATTCAAATATTTCATGGAAATGACTCATCCCACACTCTTCCTGTAACGAGTTCTCTGGCTCTTTATTGAGCCTAGTTTCCATTTGCTGAGGTTACACTTCATTACTGCAAAATTCCTTAAAAATAAAAACATCAAACATCAAAGCAGAATTTGTTGTCTGACCTATTTTTGATGATCATTGGAAACAATGAGGTTTCTATGCATTTCCCTCGCCTTTATGCTCTTTCTTTGTGATTACTCCCATCTTTTGTAATTCATTATACCCCAAGGCAATTACTGCATTTTGTGAAATGCACAGCATTAAAAGGAATTTCCATGCAGGGTTACAGAAACTGAATGCCATATTTCTGAGTAAAGCACCCTTCCTTAGGGCATTGTGGATTAGCCTTTCCATGCCAATAGGGTTGGATAGAGACAGTTTCTTTAGCAGTCCCATGTATTGAAAAGTCCATGAATATAATTTTTCTTTTTAGACAAGTCCATTTGTGACTGCCCAGGACAAGTTACATCATATGGTTCTCTGTCCCTAAACCCAGCTGTTGCTCAGTTAGCCACTTAGCTGAGGATGCCAGCCTTTCGTGGAGATAGACATTAAACATGGATCAATCTGAAATCTTTCTGTGATTACAAGGTTGTACCCACCTCTAACCAGAAAAGTCAGAGCTCTGGCCTGACATCTTGGACTTTCAGTGTAGCTATCTGAGCCAACTGCCACCGTCTAAAACCTACATCACCCATGAACAATGTAACCCAGACCCTTCTCAACCAATGTTGTACTTCAGCATACATGACCTGAAATTTCATGAGCTTTGTTGAAACAGTGAAAATTAAAGATTTGTGTCTTATTTTATTTAACTGAATTAATACTTCCAAGAGCTGGATCATAATAAGATTTCTACCACTTTTTAAACCAAATTCTTAAGCGGAAGAGCCAAGGATGTGTGGCATTGATTTCAATATCATGCTAAATCTATAATAAATGCTTACTATATGAGAAGGTAAAAGGGATCTTTAACACCATTCAAGGCTTTTCTAAAGAGAAATAAGAAAGTGTGTGGTGGAGGAGAAAAGCAGGCAGGAGGAAAACTCTTCAAATCCAGCAATTTAAGAATGGATATGTTGAAGTCACAAACAAGTACTGCATTAAGTACGGAGCCTAACTAATTCCTCCTGTCTGGCAATAAACAAGTTGCCGAACCTTCCAGAATCTTAATTTTCTCATCTGTAAAATAAAGTTTACAATGTCTTCTTCAGAGAGCTGTTGAGAAGGATACATGAGGTCACATAGGTAAAAATGTTCTGTGAACTAAAGGGTCCCCACATGAGGAATCTGTCAGGAGGGCAGAACGCAATGGAACTCTGTTCTTATCCTGCCCAGCCAAGTGATTAGAGAAAACCATGTCATTCTTTCTCCTTCTTTATCTTCTTATCTCCCTCTAAACCCTTACCATATATACGTGTGTGTGTGTGTGTGTGTGTGTGTGTTGCTCTGCTTCTCAACAATATTTGTCTCATGATTCAGCTATTGACACTATCGTTCGCATGATAACACTCAATTTTGACTACTTCTGAGTTCGTGTATCTACCATCAGTGACCTGTACTCTTCTGTGAACTTTCACCAAAGTTCTAAAGAAGTGAACTGGCCTTTTTAAAAGAAGCTCTACAGTGCAGTTATTTCTAACTAGGGGGCTAATAGCAGTTTCTCCTTTGTGGCAGAGAAAATCTTTATCAATTTACAAAAGACTTGTTTGAGTCTCCTTTTCTATAGAAGTGAAAGAGAACTCTACGTGCTACACTAGGTACTGAAAATAAACTCCTCAACAAAAACAGTCCCTTGTGGGGCTTGCAGCCAAGTAGTAAACAATAAGAGTAATGAGAATATTCAAAGCAGCAGCTAACACTGACTGAAAGCATACTGTGTGCCAGGGATTGTTCCAAGCAGTTTAAATGTATCATCTTATTTAATCCTCAAATAAGTTGTCTTTACTCACTGTGTCTGCATCTTCACCTCCTCTTCTTCCTTGAAGCAACACAATTTGGACTTTTGTTCCCAAAATCCACTGAAATCACTGTGCTCAGGGTCACTAACTTTCACCCAAGTTGCCAAATCCAATTGAGCCTTTCTCAGTCCTCATCTTGTTCAACCTCTCAGGTGGATCTGACAAAGCTGACCTCTCGCTCTGCCTTGAAATACCTCCAATACTTGCCTTCCTGAATACCACTCTCTGCTTTCCTCTTCTCTTACAGGGCAGCTCCTCTTCCAACTCCTTTGCTAGTTCGTCGTCGCCCTAATGTCTTGATGTGGAGTGTATCAGGCCTCAGCTCTCAGACTTTTCTTCACCTCTGGCCTCATGCCTTCCTTGGTGACCTATTTGCCCTTAGTGATTTTAAACACCTTCCACATACCAATCACTCCAGCTTCATTTGTGTCCCCTCAACAGCAGACTGCCTACTTGGCTATTCAACTTGTATCAGTTTGCTGGGGCTGCCATAACAAAATAGCGAAACAGACTGGGTGGTTTCAACAACAGAAATTTATTTTCTCGGACAGTCGTGGAGGCTAGAAGTCCAAGGGGTCAGCAGGATTCGTTTCTTTTAAGGCCTTGCTCCTTGGCTCCCCCTCTTCACATTGTTTTCCCTCTGGGCTTGTCTGTGTCCTAATCTCCTCTTCTTGTAAGAAACCATTTGCATTGGATTAGGAGCCACCCATTTTACCTTAATTACCTCTTTAAAAACCCTGTCTCCAAATAAAGTCACATTTTGAGGAACTGGCGTAAGGACTTTACCATGTGAATTTGGGAGGATACAATTCAGCTCATAACAAAACCAGATACTCAACTTCTCCACTCCAGTGAATAATGGGAATCTCAGACTCAACATGGCCAAGATGGATCTTTACGTCCCATTCTACCCTCCTTCCAAAAACCTGGCTGTTCTCTCAGTGCTCTCCATCCTCACTCAGTTTCTATTCACTGTCCCCTCCTATGTAATGTATACTCTTAATTACTCTCTAGCCCCACATCATGCTACATCTTTATATATTTATGTCTCTCTCCTACTAAAATAAAAGCAGGGCAGGGACTTTATTCTGTCCCTTGCCTTATCCCAGCACTAGGAATGGTGGACTGATACATAGAAGTTTCTCAAAAACTACCTGCTAAATAAGTAAATGTAATTATCACAACTCCATTACATAGGTAAGTTATTGTTTCCATTTACAGATAAAGAAATAAAAACTCAGAGAAAATATGTAACTTCCCTTGGGTCATAGAGCTAGTAAGGAATAGAGCTAGGGTTTGGAACCAGGTAATCTGAATCCAGATCGCTTACAAGTTGTAACATTCCAGTGTGGCAAATGCTATTCCTAGAGAAGCACAGAGTGTACTGGAGCCCTTAGGAGGCGTACCTAACTCAGGAGTATATAAAAGGAGATAACTGGTAAAAAAGCAATATGGAAGAAAGTCCCAGGCCTCCTGAGGCAACCACACACACACAGGTGAGGTAAGATCCTAAACCAGGTTGGTGCTCAGTAATTAGTCAAGTGAATGAGTAAACTAAACAAATAATTATTATACAAACCCAGACAAATCAGAGTACAATCATGGAAGAAGACTGTAGTACTCAGCACTCTATTTATTCATGAAAACATTAAATTTAAAGAGAAGAAGGAAGAAATGACTATCACAACAACAAGCTGCAGCTCCCAAGCCTATAATGAAGCTGTCAGAACGGACCACTCTAGGCCAAATATATTATGATACCAGTACTGGTCAACAAGGTCACAACAGTAATTAAGATCTAGTTCTAACTTCATCAGGGCCTTGGGGAAATGGTAAACTTAGCAGAAACTTGCAAAGTGTAGCAGACCTCGAAGATTCTGCGAGGAAGTTTATAGCTCCCCAGTGGAAGCAAGCCAAGCCAAGTCTTTCATAATACACAACAGAAAAGCAACAGGAATATTCAACTGCATGCATAGAGAAAGAGAGATGGTTCTCTAAAACCAAAATGAAAAATTTAACTTTTATTTCACCAAGGAGAGCCCATTTTAGTATTTATCATGCTAATGTGATAATAAAAACCCATTTCTGATATTAAACATAATATTTAGTAAAATTTCAAGAGTTAATGAAGATATGGACGGCTAGGAAAGTTGAGAAATTAACTTCTGAGGTGTGCTTCTTTCTGAAATAATGCTATCTAGAATCTGGATTCTCATTTAGGGCACCACTTGTCCCTAGAGTTGAAGTTACCTAGCCTTTGGATCCTATCACCAGTCCACACTGAAGTGTCAACATGTTAATTATAGGCATTGTAGCTTAGAGGAGCTGGAAAGGCTGCAAGTGTTATGGCCAAGTCCGTATAAGTACTTTAAAAAAAAGAAAGCATGGCACCAACTGGGTCAAATGATACTACCCCAAATCCAGTCTGAGAAAAATTCTTAATTGAAAAACATACTATTGGAAGATAATCAGACTCCCTTTGTGTGTTCCAAATTTATGAATCTGAACCATCAGCAGTGTGCTTTAGACCCACTGATAGTGCTAGGAAGACTAAAAAATATACTTACGGAACATGTTTGTCAAATTCTGTGTAAAACCCTATGGGGATATTGACGAGAACTAGACAGAATTTATAGATTAATTTGAGAGGAACTGCTACCTTTAGGCTACTGAATCCAATATCCATGATCACAGTATGTCTATTTAGTTTTTCTAGCTACATATCCTAGAGCAGAATTTCTCAACTTTAGCAATATTGACAGTTAGGGCCAGATAATTCTTTCTTGCCCAGTGCACTGTAGGATGTTTAGCAGTATTCCTGGCCTCTATCCATCTGATAACAGTAGCATCGCCTGCCCAGATGTGACAATCTAAAATGTCTCCAGATAGGGGCGCCTGAGTGGTTCAGTCGCTTAAGCATCTGCCTTGGGCTCAGGTCATGATCCCAGAGTCCTGGGATGGAGCCCCACATCGAGCCCCACATTGGGCTCTCTGCTCAGTGGGGAGACTGCTTCTCCCTTTGCCTGCCAATCCCCCTGCTCATGCTCTCTCACTCTTTCTCTCAAATAAATAAAATCTTAAAAAAATAAGCAAATTAAATAAATAAATAAATAAAATGTCCCTAGACATTGCTAAATGTCCCCTAGGGGCAAAAATCACCTTCTGTTGGGAACCACTCCCCTAAAGAACCTTTACACATATTACCAATGAGGCATGGGCAAATATATTTATTGCAGAACTATTTGTAATAGCAAATCATTAGAAATAACTTAGTTGTCCATAAGTAAGAGTATAGATCGATATATTTGGCTTACCCCTGCAGTAAAATTTTATTAAGCAGCAAGAAATAAAATAGAAAAACTAGATCTATAAAAGTGAATAAATCTAAAAAAATAAAGTGAATAAAAACAGTTACATAAGACTAGTACAATGTAATATCATTTATACACAATTTAAGTACTTAAAACAATTCAGTACTTAAAACCACTCTAAATACCCAAACCATACTTTAAATCGGTAAATATTTTAAAATTCACATGGGAATGATTTCTATAAATTTCGGGATAGTTGAAGAGACAAAGAATGGAAATGTGGTGGGGCTTTAGCTTTCGTTCTCTCAATTTTATTTCTTTAAAAACAAAAGTGATATGAAAAAGCTATGGCAAATATATATGCTTTGGGTCTGGATGGTAGACTTCTGAGTGAGTATCTGTTGTATTATTTTCTGTACAATTCTACACACCTGAACTACTTCACAATAAAATATATAAAATTTAATTATATTTTAGAATAAATCCATAAGCTATCTTTTGAAAGACTGCCTAAATTGGAAAGCTTATACTTTCTCAAGAGTAATTTGTTTTTAAGTATTTCATTAGACTTTTTAAACAGTTTCTGAATTTCCCTCAACACTCATTTGAAAATGAGAGCTAAACACTTGTTTCAAGTCAGTATTATTCATCAGGCAATAATGCAAATCCCGCAGGATTCCCTCACAGATTAGATGCTAGATCATGCCAAAGGAGCCTTTAAATTATCCAAATATAAAACACTCGTATTTGAGCTTACTAACATTAGAAGATTCAGACTTTGACAGAGTATTGAGTATTTAAATTATACCAGGTAGTGTGCTGGATCCTTATTTTGGAATGCTTCCATTGGCAGTGAAGACCATCTATATCCCTGGAATTAAGGGAACTGGATACACTGGCTGATTTACAAATCAGTTTTGCAATTACTTTTTACAGAGTAATACAGTTTTACAAATGCCTTTCTCTAACTTCAACAAACACAATGAATTCACAGCTATAATTAGAACTTGGCCCTTCATCTTTTCATAAGAGCTATTAAGTTTCATTTTTTATGAAATAGCTTTCTAAAGAAAAAGTTTTCAAAGGAAAAAATATATTGTCTCACACTGAGATTGACAATCCCTAAAAAGTCTGCAGCTATATTTAAGGCAAAGGTCAGTTAGGATGGAAGTTTCAACTTATTTTTCCAATTTCTGCTCTTTTAAAAGGCCATGTGACTTAAAAAGCTATTCCTTTCATACAGCAAGGAAATGGATGGTCCCAAATGATGAGAGTAGGTGATAATAATCATAATTATGATAAAAGCACCATCAATGTACTCTCCAGGAAGATATTTTATATGACATCAAGAGCTTGGTACAAGAAATGAAAAGAGAAAAAAAATGTGCTGGTACGGCCAGTGTTCAGGCATTTAAAGCCAATCATATGTCACTGATAGAAAACAGCACGTTAACAGGTGTCAAATTCAGAAATCAATAAGAATCTCCCCCCTTTACTTTAATGGTACAAATTGAATACATGTACCAAATTCTAGCAACAAGGGATGTATTCCTTTCTAATCAATAAGTGCTTTAGTTAGTAATGTGGGTTTTTTTTTTTTTTTCAAGATAGATAAATTATTTTCCAATTTGAGTTGTTTACTTATCTGTGCCTGGATGACTCTTCTGTACTTAACATCCAGAGCACACAAGGTAGAATGTTCTTGAATTTATGACTCATAATAAATATAAAAGAGACATTTTTAACATCTGTGTTTAAGAGATTTTGAAGAGATTACCACAGGGAGTAATTCCTTCATGGCCAAAGACTCTGTGGAGTGGCTCTCACTGTGTAGAGGTCATCTGAAACACATGAACACCTTGGACATGGCCTCAAACTGGTCCTACTGGAGAGAGTCAAACAGTGTCTCTGGCTGAGGAATCTCCATGCCCATTGTGCTTCACTGAAAACAGGGGGATTAAATAGAAGCTTACCAACTGAATGTTGAGAACTCCAGCCATTGTCCCTTGCTTGATTCCCAAAATGCTAGTATTCAGGCTAATATTCTCTGAATTTGATTTTCTGAGGAGTCTAAACTGCCCAAGGGAAAAGACCTAATAAAATACTAACAGTGGAGATAAGAAGGAAAAGCTTACTAAATGATTATGCGCATGGATTCTGTGGGTCAGGAATTGGGAAAAGTAGAGCAGGGATGACCCTTCTCTGCTCCACAATGTCTGGGGTTCCTAGCTGGAAAGGTTCAATGGCAGGTGATGACTCATGCACTGGGAGGAGAAATCACCTGGAAGCATCTTTATTTATATATCTCACTATCAGTACCAGGTATGAGCTGGGACCTCAGCTGAAATTACAGCCCTGAACACCCACACAGGGCCTCTCTATGGTGGCCTGGCCACACAGGGCCACAGTATGTGGCCTCCAGCTTTTCTCATGGTGGCTTATGGCTCCAAAGAAAAATGTTCTGAGAGAACCAGAGCTGCAATACATGCACACTATTTGGGTATATGCCATATACCCCTGTCTTACTTGGGTATGTGGAACTAAACAGTAGAAGAATCAACTAAATATATTGAAATAATTGTTTCTGGGTAATCATGAATGGTAGGGGAGGGAAACTATAATAAACATTATGGAATAATAATTCATAATAAACATTACATAATATTCAAGACACATTATGGAAATACATTGCTTTAAAATCACATACATGTTACGGAAGCTGAATTCTAAGATGGCCTCCGTGTTCTTTACTCCCTGGTGCTAACACTATGTAATCCCCTCCTCTGAGTGTGGACAGAACCTGTGACTTGCTATTAGCCAACAGAATATGGCAAAGGTGATGGCCTGTCACTTTCTTGACTATGTAACATGATTTAAGACTCAGTCTCACGACTAGAGAAAGAGCCCCTGTTGTTGGCCTGGAAGAAGGAAGCAGGTTGGAGAAGTTCCTGTGACAAGAAACCACAGGCCACTTCTAGGACCTGAGGGCAGCCTCCAGCCAACAACCAGCAAAAAGCTGGGGCTCAGTCATACAGCTGCAAGGAAATTAATTCTGTTAACAACCCAAATGAGCTTGTTTTACTCAACTGTGATTGGGTTATTTGTGTTTTGTCTCTCAGTGGAAACAACCAACACAACTAACCACAGCCATCATTTTCAAAAAGTGCAATTGAATGTATCCTCTTGATCTGGACCCAGAGCATTAGCTCTTCTAGGACTGCTCCTAGACCCTGAAGACAAAGTCTTCTGTTTTCATTCTTTGTTTTGTGACTGATACGATTAGTAAAAGATTTTTCTTTATTCAGATATCAGAGACTATTCCTTTGATAGTAAACATAGGATGTTTCAACTAATCATCACATATTTTTAACTATCAATTATGTTCTATCTTTGCAACATTAAAAAGAATAAAAAATATGTATGTTCTTCTTTTCCAAAACATATAATCATAGTGGAGACACAGTGTGAAACGTGAACAAATAAAAGGCAATGCTCAATAGTAAATGAAGCCAATTGACTGAGTAAAGTCAACTGTTGGTAATTACAGAAGTTTGGAGAAAGGAGAGCTATGAGGCCCAGAGCAGCTTCATGGAAGGCTTCACAGATGAGTGGAATTGGATCAGACCTTCCAAGAGGAATAGGAGGTTAGCAGGCAACACGAGGAGCAGGCACACCAGGTGGGGATAAGAAGTGAGCAAAAATTGGAGGTGAAAAACTCAAAAGGTGTGTTCAGGACAGAGTGAACAGACAAATTGCTTGGAAAAAGTAGAAGACAGAGTTGAAAACAGAAATGGGAGCAATGCTTCAGGGTCTAGAACTATCACTTGCATACTGCAGACACTCATGAGTTTCTAAATGAAAGGCGTGAGTGCCAAATTTGAGCAGGAAAGTGATTTGATCAGTTGCAGTTTTAGAAAGACTTAAACCAGTCCTTTGGTGAAGAAATAGAGAAGACCAGGGGGTAGTTACCCAGTTTTCCAGGCATGAGAATTTATTACCTGCAGTGAAATAGCAGCATTGTGACATGGGCAAAAAGAAACAGAATAGAGAATTAATTCTAAGAAATGAATTGTTAGAATTTGGTTAAATAAAAAAGAATAAGAAAAATGTTCATTAAAATTAATGTCAAGGATAAGAAGAGAGGTTCTCACTCCCAGATGTTTTGCCTCTCCCATCTCCTTCCCATCTCACAGACTGTTGATAAAAAAGGAATGGATTTAGACAAATAAAGGCAATATTATACTTTGTAATTTTAGGTTGGCTGGGGGGAAGCGTTGAGCTCTGTCTGCACAGAGATGCACTTACTATTAATGCATTTTAAGAGACAAAAGGCATCCTACAGGGCATCTCTGAAAATTCTTTCCCTCCTGATTTCCAGGCAAAGGAATTTATATGCGGATGGTTCCCTTGAGCATTCTTTCTTTCTAGTGATGAAAATTCAGTCCCTAGTCTCATTCAAAGCAGACTTTCCCCAAGGCCACACACATCCAGCCTGCCAGCCTGAACTGCCACCAACCATTCTCTCCCTACCACCTAGATGCTTCCTCTAAATAAATTACAACAGGAAGGGAGAGAGCAGTACTTGGGCAAAAAGCTTCACAGTGTAAATACCACTTATAGCTGACAACGTTGTTTTGCATATGTGCATCTGCCCCAAACTAGAAATACTTGTGAATGGAATACCACAAGTGTCTTTGAAGTTCATTACCATTGAGAGTTAGGCACAGAGGGGGCCTTTTCCTTGTTTACATAGCATGTTAAGGTCTCACAGAGACTAAGGGAAGTGGAGTAACCACTCTGGTTTACATTATAAGATGGTTCACAGAGATGAAAAGATTGTGTGCAGTGAGTCATGCTGCCTCTGTTATTACCACCAGGGCAGATATGGCAAACAGAAAATCAAGTTAATCTGTTAGAAACGTGGGTTACATACATGAAACTAACTTAATTTTCTTGGAAAGGACTTGATGACCCCCTATTCCAAATCTATAGCCTATTCCAAATCTACAGCTTTTATAAGGTTTTGCCACATTTTCCTCTCTCTTTCTCTCCTTGTAAGAGTGTAATATGTTTATTTAATGAACGATTTTCTTACATGTAGTATAAAACCTGAACCTGTAATTGGGAGAATCTCAGAGGAGAAGGAGTCTAGGAGAGAATGACCAACTCATGTGTCAGATAAGGTGGCAAAGAGCAAATTAAAAGACACTCAAAAATGACTTGTTTTAAATGGAATCCAGGTCAAACAAAACAGTGTACGGGTGACGTTGTGTTTAATGTGTTTATAGGTATAGAAACCACAAAACCACAGCAGAGAGCACATGGAGGAAAAGTCGTGAGATAAACGTAGCTGGATGCGAAGGGATTTTGTACATGCTCCCGCCCGTACTTAGATCTGCCATCTCTTTTCTGTTTATCGTGGGGCTTGGAGACAACACATTTTGAAAGGCATTTGTAGTAATGACTGACTCTTAGGTTTCTTCAGTCCAATATCATCTTTAAGACCTTCCACTCTAGTTTTTATGCTCTGCCCTTTAAATCTGTCTGTGGCTCCCTATTGAGCCCCCTCAGTGACCAATTTTATCTGAGCAAATAGAAAATTTTGTAATTTAGTAGAAAGTCTCCTCCACTTGAAAGCATAGCAGAATTGTTCCTCAGAACTCCCAGGTACATTTTCTGAGCCCAGAAAGCGGCCTTAAATACAGTGTGTGGGTGGCTCAGTCTGTTAAGTGTCTGAGCCTTAGGTTCAGGTCATGATCCCAGGGTCCTGGGATCAAGCCCCACACTGGGCTCCCTGCTCAGCAGGAAGTCTGCTTCTCCCTCTCCCTCTGCCTGCTGCTCCCCCTGCTTGTGTGCTCGCTCGCTCTCTCTCTCTCTGTCAAATAAATAAATAAAATCTTTTAAAAAATAATAAAAAATGAAAATAAATTTTAAAAAATACAGTGTGTGTTTCCCTTGAGGGTTTGGCAGAAGTTGACAAAGACAGAAAGTCTTCTTAGGACCCCCTTTCTGTCTTAAAATTTTTTCCACCAAGCTACCCACAAAGGTTAAAAACTAATAAGCATCCTTAGGGTATTTATATGAAGCTCCAAGCAGAGCATAATTAAAAACCTCTGAGGTTTATTTTTATTTTATCATAAAAATTCAACTCAGTTTTTCTCTCTAGTCATTAATGTGTTTTCACCACTGATATTCTCAATTGGCAGATGTGAGGATTGGCATAGATCTCTAGAGAGACAAAGCAAAATTGGATGTTTGTGGTGGTATGGTGGCAGCAGAGAGGGGCAAGAAGTGGGGACAGGAAGAAAGAAATGAATAGCATGAGAATCCATCCAGAGACAACCATGGGGAGAAATGGATAATATTCAAGTTAACTCATACTTGTAAGAAAAGCTTAGAATAAAGCCTGATTTATGGTAGCCTATTGATGTGGGAAACAAAGGCCAAAGTAAAATTATTAAATTTCCTTACTACCTGCAGCCCATTGACAAGTCCTTGAAATAGGCAGAGTGACATTCCTCTAGGAACTCAGCTGCCTCCATGTTAATACTTTGCCAAGAGCAAAAGGACCCCCAGGATCCTGTAAGTGTACTTTAACATATAAAAATTCTTTTGGAAACTTCCTTTATCGCCACCTTTTTCTCTTCCTTTATCTCCCAAGATACATGTTCACAATCATCCCCCAAGCATATGACCCACTGATATATATCTGAAGGGTCTCAAGACTAAGGTTTTATTAGAAAGTAACAAATGACCTTTTCCTAACAATAGCTAGCCCCCTCAAGGTCCTGGAAACCTTGCTTCCAAAATTCCTTTGAGACTTACGCTATCCCTAAACCCCTGCCAACTTGAAAGTATATCATGGGCCACTCCTCATGATCCCACTGCAGCTCTTTCTGCCCACAGGTCCTGTCCCCATGCTTTAATAAAATCACTTTTTTGCACCAAAGGCATCTCAAGAATTCTTTCTTGGCTGTGGGCTTTGAACGCTAACAGCTTTCCTACATCACTATCATCCAAAAAAGGTCCAAACAGATCCAGTACAACATGCTGACCTTTAATGATGATAATAATCTGTAACTGCTTCAGTTGCACTGCATTCCCTTTAATAAGTCAGATTACCTCTTACTTAAGTTACATTATGTCAAAATGTATTTTTCATGAAGTTAAAGATGGTTCCCAGATATTTAGTGAGCACTTCTCACAAATGTATTTACCTCATTAACAAGGAAATCAGCAGGATGACAAAGCTGGTTCAAAGACAGGGGAAACTATATAGTCAATGAAAAATAGAATGCTGAAATACAATTTCTAGGAAAAGAAGCAAAAATCACAGCCTTTGCTACTATCTTGTCTACAAAGCAGAAATCATTTGCATCTCTACCAAATAAGAATCATTTGCAACTTTTCAATCTCCTACAAGGTAATATCTAACTTGAATGAGTTTGGACCCTAACCAATAATAAATGTTAGATCATCTATCAGTGCTTCACAAACTTGGGTGTACATTAGAATAACACTCAAGGGCTTGTTAAGCCAGAGTTTCCGGTCTGGGGTGGGTCCTAAGAATTGGTGAGTCTAACAGGTTCCATGCGATACTTCTGTTGCTGGTCCAGGGACCACACTTAGAGAACCACAGCTCTAGTTGGACATTGAAAAGGCATATGGTAATATTTCTGCCATATTTTCAAGTGTCACATATGTCAGGATACACTGTGAAAGATTTTTAAACAGACCAACAAGATTATTGGATAACTTCAATGGAAAACTAGGCCTTATCTAATTCCAGATCTTCTGACTCCTTGGGGTTTGCATCTTTCATTGTCTTTGAGCTATTATAGAACTCTGTAATCTGTAGATAGCTAACAGCAATGCAAATGATTCTTGTCCACAGACATGCAAATTAATTAGTTTGTGGAAATACAATTGACTCCCCCCCACCCTCCACACTCACCCTCTGCAAAAAGCCACTTTTGCATTTATTTGTAAATTCATTTTCAGTATTCCTTGTGTGTGTGTGTGTGTGTGTGTGTGTAGTATATGGTTCTTTGAATTTTCCTTTGAATTGTTTGTTACATTCTGTTGGTTTCCTCAATTAACGAGTTAACTGAAATCTTCGGCACATGTTTATTTTATATTTGCATGAGTCATAATTATACCCTTTAAAAATTACCTTTTAACAGTTACTTTCCTTTAAAAATAATCCCCAAGTTTAGAATTTCATGTTTTGTTGATACTGCTTTCACTGCAAACAAGTGAATGTCTTCTTCTAGTAGAACTGCTTTGTGGTTTTCATATTTCCTAACATTTAACAATCAGTTTTAAAATTTAGTCTACTGAGCCACTGACCAGACTGGGATCCTATAGATTCCAGCTGCTTCTTTTCTTTAAGAATAACACAGCTGCTCTTACTTTTTAAATCCTTCTTTGTCATAATTTATCTAACCCAGTGAATTCATATTTGTTCCTTTCAACTTGTATTATTTTGGGGTGTAGTTTGGCTATTTCTATCATTTAAGGTGTTGACCTCAGCCTTTAATTAACAACAGCGAAATCACAAAACATTTGCTACCTGTTTCCAAGCCTGGAAACTCGTAGACATCTGGATTGTGAAGAGGAGGCTCATTTTTGTGCCAACTTAGAATCCTTTGAATTTCTAGGGTCAGCAGGAAATCTTAACTGGCTGGTGGGGTCATGGACAGATATTTTAAACTCTAAGTTCATGACCCTGGATGCTGCCCAGCTTTTACTCTGAGTTGCTTCCTTCCAATAGAGCATCTGTGTTCTATAAGAGGAGCTCAGATTCTCTGCATATGCACCCCAGCCGGAAGAAGCCCTTCCTGGGCCCCCGGCTCTGGAATCCCTAACAGACTCCAGTCACTCTCAAAGCTCAGCTCCTCCTCATCCCCTCTCTCGGCAAGTTCATTTGGGAGACCATAACACCCAGTTTTACCCAGAAACCATTGTCTGTGGTTCTGCTGTTTCCCTGATGACTGCAAAATGCTGTAGTGTGTACTGGGAGGAATATGGAAGTCAGGCTGGGTTCACTCCAGGCAATAACTTTGTACCAAAGAATAAATGATAGCACTCCTTTCTCCTGGGTTTGGAAAAATAAGACCCAGAATTTTTTGGTTAATTGTCTTCTCAAAGTTGTTGCTATATATGTAGGGTTTTCCAGATTAACATTTAGCCTTTTTATCCCAGGTACTTACATTTGCATAGAAAATACTCTTAAGGGGTGCCTGGATGGCTCAGTCAGTTAAGAGTCTGCCTTCAGCTGAGGTCATGATCTCAGGATCCTGGGATTGAGCCCCACATCGGGCTCCATGCTCAGTGGGGAGCCTGCTTCTCCCTCTCTCTCTGCCCCTCCCCCTGCTCATGCTCGCTCTTTCTCTCTCTCTCAAATAAATAAACTGTTAAAAAAAAAAAAGAAAATACTCTTAGGATGCCATATTTTAAACTAATATCTTAACATATTTTTCAAAAAGAGGGCATGGGTCACCTTAAAATGTCCTTTATGCAAAACTCTTCTCTCAACATTTCCCTACTGTCCAAAAGTTCTTAACTATAGGCAGGAGGCCCATGTTCTGACGGTCCTAGCTCATCTGTCCCGGACCCCAGATTCCTATACTTTTCTTACTGCAGAACAGTTTGGAACTAAGCTAATTCCAGGCTTATTAGGTTTGCTCAAAGGCTCTCAACTATAATTATAAATGTGTGTCTAAATGAAGAGCAGTCATTCCTGAAGTGCAAGTTTGTTATCAGCACTTAGTTTTCTGTACTCCCTTCTATATAAGGGAAGCAATAACATTTTTATAAAGTTCAGGAAAACAAGGCTCAGGAGAAAAGAGAAAGTTAGGATTAAGCATCCCCCAAAAGAACTAAGTCAGTCTTCAGATGTGTGAAATGGTAAAATAAATGTTAGCAACTAGTTCTCTATCTCCACTAAGCCTGTAGCTAGGGGGAAATAGTCAAATTACTGCAGGTAGGATGTTGGTCATCTGTACAAATGAGCCTGTTGAGCCTGTGTGTACCAAAGGGATCACATTAAGAGCAATAACTCAGGTATCATAAACATATGCCTCCCGTCATTATAAATCCTCCCGTGAGTAGTCAGCGCATTGTAGTCCCCCTTCTGAGACTCTCTTGGGATGCCTCATGATCACATACCCTGCCCCGAAAGACATTGAGAGTGGCATCTCCCCAGGGCCACTGATGCCAGTGCCTTTCATGAGAACTTAGACGTTGTATTAATCATATTTTTGAATTTTTCTATATTTTATAGTGCTTTAATATCTTGGGATTTTGTGGTACTTGAAAAGGACTGCTCCTCTCAGACTTAGCTACTCCCTAGAGAGAAGAAACGTGACGGTGACCAAACCGATCAATCCAGAATCCATGGCCCACATCACCTCCTTTTATCAGACAACTCCCTGTGATCCAGGACATTATGCCTCTGCCCCAAATCATCCTGGAACCAGGTACTGACAACGAGAGACTACCCTTATACCCCAGAGACCAGGAAAATTGTTCAAGCTATCCAATCCTAAAGGCTTAGATGTTTTCCTTGTCTCACCTATCCCTTCCTATGAAAATCACAATGAAGGCTTTGTCCATGCTTTCCCCTTGCTCCTTTCTGCCCCTAACCAACCCTGGAGCTTCCCATGTAGCCCTGTGTGGCGTGGTATTCCCCCTCCTCTTAGGAACTATGGGTAACAAGCTATCTTTTCAAAGGTAATCATCTCCTAATCTGCGGGCCTTACCATACCTGAATAAAAACAAAATCCCAGATACATTATAAAACAAATGTCTGGGCCAGAGATAGTCTCTACCAGGAGTCCCAGACTGATCAACTCTCAAGGTGCCCTAGCTAGAAGGAGACTATCTGAATTAAGATACATTCCCAGAAAACTTGCAGCAATTGTTATTTCTTCCCTCTCTTGGGACATCAGCCTGACTCTACCCCAGATGTAACTCTCTTAAGGCAGAGCCACAGGCAAACCCTTTCCAAATGTCCTTCTCCAAAAGAAATTGTCCAACGAGGGGGCGCCTGGGTGGCTCAGTCAGTTGAGTGTCCAACTCTTGCTTTCAGTTCAGGTCATGATCTCAGGGTAGTGAGATTGAGCCCTGCATCAGGCTCTCTGCTGGGTGTGGAATCGGCTTGAGATTCTCTGTCCCTCTTCCTCTGCTCCTCGCCCCACTCATATACTCTCTCCATATAAACAAATAAATAAATACATAAATATATAAAATCTTTTTTTAAAAAAAAGAAGTTGTCCAACAGGAATCATACTTATGCTTAGCTATTCAACAAATTCCTATTTTCTTATACTTCAGACTTCTGGCACAGTTATATTTCCCAGCTCCCCATGAGTCAGGTGTGCCCATGTGACTCAATTCTAATTAGTGGAATGTAAGCAGAAATGATGTGTTCCACTTTCTGGCTAACTCTTGTAACAAGCGGAGCTGCAGGCTGGATGCTAAAGGTGACAATGATGGTGAAGCCATAGAGAGAAGGTGCCTGGGTCCTAATGACACTACCTGGATGACAGCCAACCACTACCCAGAAACACCTGCTAAGAGTTTCGGTGAGCAAGAACGAAAATTCTACTACATCTGAGCCATTTTTAAAGTGGGGATCTACTTGTTGCCACAGCTCAGACTTCCCAACTAAGACAGATAGCAACAGTTCCAGCAGCTTGAACCATACTTGATATTTTCAGCAAACACCAAGTCAGTTTCTGTTTCCTCTGACCCTCCTTCATTGGAATGGCTGAAATCCCATAGGCTAGAGAAGTTGCTGAGGATCAAAGATGTTCCATGCCAGGTAATGCTTCTGCAAACCAATGTTTATAGAGTCTACTTCAGGGAATATGGAAAGAATATGCTTTGTGATTGCTTTTAATTGGTGCCCGTCATCTGCTTGATAGAATTTATTAACAGAAGTGTAAACACACATTGCAATCTGCAGAACACAGGAATCTAAAGCAGCTTATGAAATTCAATCAAAGTTCTTTTTATCTTTGGTGTTTGCTGATAACTCATTAAATGTTTCTCAGTGTTACAAGTTGTGCAGCAGAGATTTCCTTGCAAATAAAAGTGATGATGTAGAGACGTTAACACAGCAAAAGGGCTGAGGGTTGCTCAACGTGGAACAAAATTAGGAACAATCTTCCACTACCAAAGACTTTACTACAAACAAGAGAATAAATTAATAGTCCTTAGATTTTACTACTTTTTTAAATGAATATAATCTGGGGCGCTTGGGTGGTGCAGTCGTTAAGCGTCTGCCTTCGGCTCAGGGCGTGATCCCAGTGTTCTGGGATCCAGCCCCACATCAGGCTCCTCCGCTGGGAGCCTGCTTCTTCCTCTCCCACTCCCCCTGCTTGTGTTCCCTCTCTTGCTGGCTGTCTCTCTCTGTCAAATAAATAAATAAAATCTTTAATAAATAAATAAATAAATAAATAAATAAATAAATAAATAAAATCTGCCAAATAATTCTTCTTGCCCACCATCCCAATGTTATCAAAGTCCTGTACTCTTCCCAGACACAAGCTCACACACACTTTCACACACACACACACTCACTCACACACTTTTATAGACTTTAAGTCTTGTATATAATTCTAGGGGATTTTACACTTAATCTAAATTCAACTAGAGATGGAAGTATTCTCAAGGTCTGTAGTCCATCTGATTCCCTGCAATGCAGTTGTATTGTAACATTCTCATGCTAGCAAATCTGCCCCAAATATGGCAGTAACACAGATCTCATTATTTGGATACCCTCAGCAGCTTAGGCACTGATGTTTTTAGTGACAATATGGCCAATAAACTTCAGTTTCTTCCTTGGTTAACAGGCATCCGTATAAGAGAATCAGGGGAATAGGCTGTGGCTATTAGCTGAATTAGGCTGACAGAGTGGAAATGCTCACACCTAGGCCAATTTTGCACGGCCCACACTGCCCTGTATGCATGCTTCCCATTTAAATGGGAGACGGCTTCCCTAAGCAAACAACCGGAAGACATCAGAAGTCTTCTTGGAAGCAGGTGACTCAGTTTCACTTCTGCCAGTTTGGCAGATATGTAGCATAGGAGGTGACATACTCTGCAAGAAATCTCTGCTACACAGCCCCTAACGGACACCAAGGGAGTCTGTCTCTCAGAAATTAGTCACAGCAACCTTCCAACCATTGGAAAAATTCCTTTACTCAACGTCGCAGAAGTCAATGTTATCAGAGACCAACAAAATGATATGGAGATTCTGTAGCTCTCAACCCCCATCATGATTGAGTTTTCATATCTAGCCACATTAAAATCTGAATAAATTGTTCTGTTAAAATAATATTCATCACATTGGAATGGAAGCACAAATCTGCATGCCTGGTATGTGTCTGTTGAAGCTAGAGATAGACATCACCGATGGGTCCTTCTGGGTTCATTACTATGTTGTTCTCTTAAATCTTCTGGGATGGTTGTAGTAAGGAAAATCCCAATTCCTGCAGTTCAGGGCAGGATACTCTACCCTGAAGCCCCTTCCTCATCCACCACTATAATTGTCATCCATCCTGTCAATTTTCTATTACCATGGGAACTAAGATTTTATTGCCAAGTGCTGTTGAGGTCAACTCTTTGGAATACAAAAGGATTCTTCTACCTTTCCAGGAGATAAAACTGAGCCCTTAGAAATCCAGCAGATTCATGTCCCATCCCCCATGCCTGCTTCTTCAAAGCAATCCTTAGTCACGCTTTCATGTCCCACTACATCAAATATCCAAAAACACACTCTGCTCAAATAGGTAATGTAGCTTTTCATTTTTAAGGGCTCCACAACTAGATGGATGGTACCCCTCACTGGGGAATATTATTCACCTTTTCTTCTCCAGCACATAGTAAGCAGTGCCTGCCACAGAGTAGATACCCAGTAAATGCTCTGTGAGTGACTTTTTAAAATCATTTTAGAAGGACACATTCTTTTTTTATTATAATAATTTTGTATTATGTTAGTCACCATATAGTACGTTCTTAAGCACAACACCACTAATATTATCTCTTGCCTTCATATCACGTTCTCCTTTTCCTTCCTTCCTGTATGCACTTCAGAAGAGCAACCACACTGGAAACTGACACCCTCTTTCACCTGTAATAAATTTCACTCTAATCTGACTTGCCAGCAAAATGACTTGGGGCTGGAGCACAACCCCATAATCTAATGGGTAATGTGCATTTAGCAGGTAATAGATGCTTCAAAAATCCACTTTAGCTTCCTTTAGCATTGGTCACAGCAAAATAAATAAGAGCCTTTGGCTACTCTTCCTTCTCAAATAAATACAATGAGAATCAAGAAGAAGGTAAATTAAGTTTCAAAACCAGCTGGCTGACCTTATTCTCCTATCAGGCAAGTGGTCGCCAAAGTAAATAACACTCATTTCTCTCCGTGTCAAGACTTGGTAAGTTTAGACTGTTCTGAGTGTGGCTGTGTGTTCTCCCTTCCTCTTGCGCTGGGGACCTCACCAACAGCTTGGGCTCTGGGTCTCGGGAAACAGACCTCATCTGGTTTACATTTCCTTTGAGCCCCACTCTGAAAGCTAATGGGGAGATTTCAGATTTCTTTGCTAACACTATGGACTAAGTGATGAAAATCCCAATGGAATTCAGACTTCCTCAGTATTTATATATGCCTGTAGGGCAATTGTGAGTTAATAATCTTTTCCTGAAACCACTTTATATTTAACAATTATTTCTGGCATTATTCCCTCTTTCCCAAAGGAAATTTCCTTAAGTTTTTTGCTAGCCCATATATAAAATGGTCTTTGAAAAATGCTACAATATCGTTTGGCTTTTGAGTTAATTTAAACTAATTTTAAAACAGTAAGGTCTTCCTCTATATACTAATATAAAAATATCTGTAAAGAATAGCTGGAAATAGGGAATTTTTCAGAAGTACTTAGCATTAACTATCAGATTCTTTAATGAAAACAAAGATATAGATGTCTCTATTTCTTTCTCCTTTTAGTTTCAATGATAAATATATTTATTGAATGGGATTGAATATAGTTCAGTTTA
This sequence comes from Ursus maritimus, assembly GCF_017311325.1. Taxonomy (NCBI): domain Eukaryota; kingdom Metazoa; phylum Chordata; class Mammalia; order Carnivora; family Ursidae; genus Ursus; species Ursus maritimus. The sequence goes on along the minus strand of NW_024423343.1, from coordinate 76,839,928 downwards.
GAACCATCTTCTGCCACGTAACCGTCAAATTCTTCAAGATATATACAACTTTGGATACCTTGGGTATTCTACATTACTTAGAAATTAGGACTGCAAAAGTTTTCTAAATAATCCATTGCATTTACATATTTTTTTTCTACTGCAGATTGACATAGTTGTAAATTACTACCTAGACCTCTTTCATTTCTTTTCTTTGGCTTTGGAATTTTACCTGAACAGCTCACATACGACACTACAAAGTGTGGATGTTAACAACACAGACCATGAAGATGCCTAGTTTATCAGATGCACTTTGAGGGCCTGATTTCTTCCAACCTTTTCAAATCTCCTGTCCCTTCTGATGCTTCACAGCTGCTCGGTAAATTGCATCTGTAGGAACTGGGCCACATTTCATTTGAAGTCACCCATATCGTCTTATCTTGTTTTATGGGATACTCTTCATGTTCAATTACTGCTATTGCTAATGGGTGTGCTGGTCGCCAGGGTAGCTGAGAGAAGGAAGGGCAAAGGGGGAAGCAAAGGAAGTGGATAAGACCAGGATTCTGTGAATGCCTCCACCATTAGCTTGTTAGAAGAACACAGCTTCTCTATATTTCCAATAAAAGCAATAAAATTTATCTTAACTACTCCAGAGAGTCATTGTAAGGTTAAAAAGGATTTGATAGTAAAGTATAGTAAAATAAGTATAGCAGTGAAAAGTCATTATCATTTTCACCATATAGAAATGATATGATGGTCAGAATCCCTTTTGAGTGCATTTAAAGCAAACTGGGAAAACACTAAATTGCCAAATGGACTTATATTTTTTTTCTGGAAGTAATATGTGAGAGGAAAATATAGACAGCCTAACCATACTCAGGAAATATATGAGTTTGAACCACATTTTCAAGACACACCTCCTCCTAGTCATTCCAGTACACTCACATTACCCCTTCCCCACTGCTGACATGTATATGCACATATATTGCCCTAATATTTTAACTATGAATACAAAATTCAAAAGACCATGATTTAACTATAAGTACAAAACCCAAGGAAAAATATCAAAGAAGATTTTTTTTTACTTTGGGTTAATGGCAAAACAAGATGTCTTGCTGCAGACTGAGTCTCACTCAGGAGGGATCATCTTGTACAGTGATCTTTCCTCTAGATGTGAGCCTTGGGCACTAGACCTGTTCTTATTTTCTTTCTTAGTTATTTTTCCTTTTTCATTTCAATTATTCATAAGTGAGGCAGAAGAGACTGGTTTGTTGGGAAAACATCAGAAGTAAAGGAGACTGGAATTATCTTTCAGTACATCAATATACTTCAGTATTTTTAGGAGTACCTAAAACATAGTAGATGCTCAAGAAATATTTGCTGAGTGAGTAAATATTCTATCCCAAGCTAGAGATCCAAACCACGAACACAGACCTTGCTGAGAGCCCCATACATCCAACAAGACTGATTCAGAGTTGAATACACAATGGCAAGAAAATAGCAGAGGGTGGCTGCCTTTGCTTGTTTCGTTCTTTCTTTTCTTTTTCTTTTTTCTTTCTTTCTTTTTTTTTTTTTCTTTCTTTCTTTCTTTCTTTCTTTCTTTTTTCTTTTTTTCCTTTTTGCAAGAAATTCCTCCTACTTCTTAATAACTGAATGAGGACTTAAAGCCTTATAGAATCTCTACTCTGTGGAGAGTTCCACATCATGGCTCAGATGCACCAAAGACAGATTGTTAAACAAATCTTTCCTTTTCCTGAGAAACACTGATTAAAATGGAAGAATATTAGTATTGTTTCCATCAGTTCTTTGTTTCCTTGACATATTGAGACACTGTCTGGTCATAAAGGGCTTCAGCCTGTGTTAGTTACCTTAAAGGGAGAGAAGAGGAAGTCTGTGACAGTTCACGTGTCACAAAATTGCAGTCTTTTTTTCACCTCTTCCTCACTCCTGGTAACTCTTAAAATTTTCCCAACAAGTCAGTGTAACTAAACTTATCATGATTCATGGAGGTGACTAACTCTGTTCTTCAGTTTATGAAGCTATTTTCCTCAGTGAGTCGATGGCAGTGGGAAAAACCCAGTAATTTATGTGTCTACCGCTGCTACTTTCCACAGAGACTTATTTCTTCTAAATATAAGGAGAAATGAGATTTTCACAGAGCAGCCAACAAATACCACTTTGTACATAAAAGGGGGGGGACCTTAGATGAGGTCTTCTCACCCAAATAAAACATAATATTGAGTTAATTATGAAGTTATTCTAAAATGGTTGTATTTTAATATGATGTCTTTATTATATCTATTTTCCTTCAAATCACCAGTTTTATAGTTAATCTGTAAACAAGAAAATCTGCATGTTGTCGGTTTGTCAGCATCATAGTCTATATAATAACCTGTACTCTTACAACTGCTATGATCTTCCTCACGCACTATCCTCCAGGGCAGCAGGGAGACCTAACCTGGTTTACTAATGAGAACTCAGTTTACAACTGCCTCTTTCAGATAATTGTTGGGTCCGCCACAGTTGTGCTCCCTATTCCTTCTCCTTTTTGCCACCTTCAGTGGTTATATTCTTCTGTTGTGTCATGTGTTTGCTTGCCATGTTGGCATTTGTAGCTAGTGACCTTGAGGTCTGTTTCCCTAGATCTGGCTGTCTCTGCCATCCTGTTCTACCCTCAGTTCTTGGTGCCATTCTTATTCACCCTGCAGACTAGTGGTGACTCCCTGTCTTGTCCCAGAAGGCTTTTCATCAAATGAAAGGTAGTTTGATGCCCATATTATAAATTGCACCCCCTGTTGCTCAAATTCACCCATCAGTGCCATTAGGTATTTTCTGCATCTACCAATTTTACTTTGTTATGGCTGCCCATAGTAGTGTCGAGACCACCCTTCAAGGTGAATCCCAAATGGCAAATGAAGCAAACTCTTCTCTGATCTCAATTTTCCCTTCAGCGCATCCAATGCGCCCTTCACCCTGGCACATGGCCTGGAAAAGGGGCTGGGTAAGGAAAGCATACTTGCCTCACTCTCTGCCCCCCAAACCTCTATGCTCTCTATCTCCTCATCATCCACCAGGGTTATTTCCATCTCCTCTTAGAGGCATAAATGATGGAAAAAGTTCTGGGAATAAGAAGCTGAGAAGACAATATGAATCAAGACCTTCTGAAAGGTACTTAATAAACTAAAAATAAAATTACCATTGATCCAGCAATTCCACTTCTGGATATACATTCCAAGGAATTGAAAGCAAGGACTCAAAGAGATGTTTGTATGCCCATATTCATAGCAGCATTACTCACAGAAGCCAAATGGTGAAAGCAATCCAGTATCCATCAACAGATCAAAGCATAAACAAAATATGGTGGATATATATTGTATACATACAATGGAATATTATTCAGCCTTAAAAATGGAAGGAACTTTTCACACATGCAACAACATCGATGAACCCTGAGGACATTAGGCTAAGTGAAATAATGCAGTCACAAAAGGACAAATACTGTATAATTCCACTTATATGGGGTAGCTAAAGTAGTCAAATTCACAGGTGCAGAAAGTAGAATGGTTGTTACCAGAGACTACGGAGAAGGGAGCATAGGGAATTATTGTGTAATGGGTATGGTGTTTGTTTTACAAGATAAAAAGAGTTCTGGAGACAGATGATGGTGATTGTTGCACAACAATGTAAATGTACTTAATGCCCCTGAACTATACCCTTAAAAGTGGTTAAGATGGTAAATTTTATGTTATGTATGTTCTACCACAATAAAAAACTGTAATGTATTTATTATGCCTCTTTACATCGGCACAAAGAATTGAACAGAAAACACTTTGTGAGGTGGCACGTTAAGGAAACAAATGTGTATTCATTCTAAGAGAAGGAAAATAAGCATGGAGGAGAAGTATCTTTAGCAAGGGAGAGTTTTCTGGAAAGTCCTCAAACCAGAAGATATCCAGGTTTATTTCACAAAACTAAAACACTGCTACTAGTGAAGAAGGAATTGTTCTGCAGAAGTTATTTGCTGAGATCATTTATAACCAGAGAAAAGCATAATATTCACTTTTCCTGAAATTTCTGCTTTGCATTTGTTACCCAAAGCTTGGCTCAGAAAGATTTTCAAATTGCTTCGTTCAAATTTTCGTCTCTATAAAAGCTCCTCCCTGGAGTTGTGGAATCTTCATTGTATCCTCAGTTCTGAGGACAGCACATGGTACATAAGATACCATGTACAACAGTGTATAGATACACAGAAGGAAGAGGAGAAGGAAGGAAGAGAGGGAAAAATTCCTTTCATCACATGCATATAATTCTTCTAGGCCAATAGAACTTGTGACGGTTAATTTTATGTGTCAGCTTGGCTGGGCTATGGTAGCCAGATATTTGGTCAAATATCAGTCTAGATGTTGCTGTAAAAGTATTTTTTATCATGTGATGAACATCAAAGTTAGTAGACTTTGAATAAATCAGATCACCCTACAAAATGAGAGTTGACATCATCCAATCAATTGCAGGCATTAAGAGAAAAGACTGAGGACACCTGAGGAAAAAGGAATTCTATCTTCAGACTGGACTTGAAACTGCAACATCAACTCTCCCCTGGGTCTCCAGCTGCCAGCCTGCCCCACAGATTTCAGATTTGGAAGCCCTTATAATCACACGGGCCAATTTTCTTGAAATAAATCTTTCTCTTTCTTTCTGAATATTTATGTGTGTGTGTGTGTGTGTGTGTGTATACACACGTGTATATATGTATACACATGAGTAAAATTAGGATAACCCAACCAATGGATAGATAGGTAAACATACCCATTAGAACAAGACTTGATTGCTAGATTGATTTTATCTTACTCGGCAACTCTAATATATTATTGGGAATCATTCTCAGGCCCAATCCAGGCTCAGAAGGAAAACATACTGTCATGGAGGACTGAGATCTGTACATCCAGGGCCATCTGTTTATCATTCTTGCTTTCAATAATGGAACTCAAAATACTTTTCTATAGATAGAAATAAGCATAGAGAGATACCTCAATGACATTACACTCATCTTTAATAGGCCTCAAATATTTTCACTTCTTGGGGATATATAACCACGTTTTTTTGAAGTTGAACATGGAATTCCTTCTCCTTTCTTACCCTACTCTGTGCATGTTTCCTTTCCCCCTCTCAAAGAAGACCCAACCCAAGGCCCTCAGTTTTAGATAAGACAGAGAGGGGGAAATTGACTTTCACCCTGCCTTTCACACCAATATACTCCCCCCACTCTAAGAAAGCTACACTCTTGCCCTGGTCCACCCAGCCAATGGGAAATACCCTCAAAAGCTGAAATTTGCCATTTGTAGATTTAGAAATTATACTTTATAGAATTTGTTTAAATACAACTATTTTCTTTTCCATGCCTAAATTTCATAATTCTGTAACAACTCTGATTTATATTATTATACTGTTGACTTCGTTCAGAAGGGAGTCCTTTCAAGGAAATGCCAAACATGGTTAGCTTGCCAAATTAAGAGCCTATATGGAAGTTCTAATTCTTGACATTTTAGAAATTCTCATAAATAATGACATATCTTTTGGTCCATTCCATTAACTGACTCATTCGCTTATTCATTCACTTATTAAGCTATGAGCATCACATATCAAATGGCAAAAAATGTATGGGCCCTTTCTCAAGGTCGTCAAGCCTAGTGGCAGAAGACAAATAAGGAAACATGTATCATACTCAACAGTAAGGGCTATGACAGTGTGGCGCATCATTCCAGTTTTCTTTGGAAGCACAGAAGAGGGGTACCTGACTATCTAGGAGTGAGGAGTGTTCGAGAGGTCTTCCTGGGAGGAGGCAGCATTTCATCTGAGCTCTGAAAAGCAAGTAGAAGTGATCCAGTTGAAGAAGACAGCATAAGTAGCTTTAAATAGAGGAAATGGCACAAATCTCTAGTTCAGACAGAATGTGACCTTTCCTGGGACTATTAGAGCTGAGGGTATGTGTGAGGAAGCGATGAGAGATGAGATGGGGGAAGAAGGCAAAGGCATCTTCAGTGTCTCTCTGAAGGATCTTTGTGTCACGAGGAGAGGGACCTTATTTTTAAAGAGAAAGGAAGCCATTGAACTGAATGAAGTATGAAGGTGGCAAAATCAGTCCTGCTCATTAGTTTCTCTTTGACTTGCATTTTAGAAGGATTGCCCTGCTTTCAGGGAGGAGTATGTATCAGATGGGGACTAATCTGACACAAGTTAACAGTGATTCCCATGAGAGAAGTATGGAGGGACTGAAGTAAGGGGGTGGAAAGGTTACCGGCCAGCAGGGAAGAGAGTCAGGAAATACGAATAAAAGGACTTAGCATACAATCAACGGAAAAGGTAGCATGGCTTAAGTGAAAGATGAAGGTATGCCTGTTGCTGAAAATTATGCATCCCCAAATCGGACACCACATAGGGTATGTTTCTTGAAAGATGGCAATAGCAAGACTGCTATTTATACTTTCAAATGAATAAAAAATCTGGCGCCTGTTAGTTTGCTGCATATTAGCCATACCACAAGTAGGCAGATGGGAAGGATGTCCGGGAGAAAGAGGAGGCACCTTCACACCGGGATGCTGGGGAGCCCTGTCTCCAGTTACTCTGGCTCTTGCACAACAGGTCCGCCATCAAGCTGTGATTATCTGAGCTTATGGAGGAGCAGGAATAAAGAACCAAGAACTTCGAAAAGCATCAGCATTTGACTTTGGAAAGCATTTTTCAAATGGTGCGATTATCAGTCTATCTCTATTCAGGGAATTCATATTATAAACCCCATAATTAAGCCTGATGCAAAGATGTGACTTGAAAGTTGGAAAACTACTTCCACGTCCTGCTCCCGTGCTCCACTCTCACTAATCATTTCTCTTGTGTCTGTGTCTGCTCACAGCATGCAAGTCCCTGGGATTATGAAATTGCCAACTTCTCTTCTCACTCTCTCCAACCATTTCCTTTTGGTGATTTGAAAGTAGATAATCCAGGCAAGTTCAGCTACATAATTTAAAAATGCTGGGCCTCTTGTCAGAGAATTCTTAAGTGTCAAGACGGCAACCACAGAGCCTTAAACCAAGTTTGGGGTTCTGAATATGGATCCCAGTGGGACTGCACAGATTGCACTTCCAAAAGGCTGACCTTGAACCTAAAACGTTGTTTTATTAATGTAAAACAGCTGAGCCAAGATGTTTCATAGGTGGTGCAGAGGGTGGGAAAGAAGAACACTGAGACTTAATACCTTATATTCTTAAAATAAGGGAAACACCTCTTTCATTGTCTGGTAAAATCGTATCTACCTAAATCCACCCATTTGTGCCATCACTAGCAGTCTACCCATTAAGCAGGTGAGTTAACCATGAGTAATCAACGGGAACAGCTGCAAATATCATTAGCTAAAGTAAATAACAATTCTCGTTTGAAACTGAAATGATCAGTGGATATATCTGCTGTCTAGAAGACAAATTAATTACAGTAAACATGCTCTCAACATGCCTCCCATTGTGTGGGATGCTCAGAGGAGGGAAATCAAGGGCATTAGCTTTGAATTACATTCTCTATGGAGCTGGGGGTGAGGATCAATAATGAGCCAGAATCTTGACTTCAGAGAGGCATCTTCTCCACTTCAGTTCCTGAATTGGGACCTCTGACATTGCAAAGTGGGAGAGACAGAAAAGAGACACAAGGAAGGCTCTAACCCTAACCTGAACACTAACTTAACCTACAAATTGGCTGGCCTAGGAAATTCCCTCTAAGAAGGCAGAAGCTGCAAGAATCCACACCTTCATTCACTGCTCAATGTATTTCATGCCATCCACTAACTTACTCATTAAGTTTAAAACATTCAGACTCATATTTTGGGGGGCTCCTTCTGAACCTGGAGCACACTGAGACCTTGTGATCTACACTATAAAACCAAATTACCCTAGATAGGAAAATTCTAACAGTACGATAGTAACATGGGGTAAGATATGTAAAGTCATAGGCAACTGGGATTACACTTACCATTCAGGTCAGGTCATTCCTTCAGCTCCTGAGCAGTCTGCTCAGCCACCCAAGGGGTTCTTTGCCTACTTGATACAAATTAGTGTAAACCCAGAGTGCCACAGTGCAAGAGCAACTGGTTTGCTCAGATTTAATATCAATTTAATACTACCCTGAAACCGTATTTTGTATATTCACACTGCAAATGCTCTTGATCCAAACAGCTAATCTATTGCAATGTGTCTACGAACTGGTTTTCTGGTCCTGGGACTAAGACAGATAAGAGAAATGGTCTGGAGGGATTTGATGCTAGCCAGTCTTTATTCCCATTCCTGAGAGTTTAATTCCTAGAGATGGCATTTGGAAGCATTATCACCCTCTTACAGACTGAATCAAAATGAAAGGAAAGGAAGTGGGAACTGGCCAGAGTTGGGAAGGATATGTTTGAACTGGTAGATTAGGTTGTGTATCTAACACATTTTCCACACTAACAGCTAGTTGTAGTGTTTTGGGGGATAGTTTACCAGTTATAGAGGGCAATATGGGCAACAAGCACAGACTCTGAGGTTAGAAAGATCTGACCCTCCAACTCACTACTATGGGACCTTAGGAAATGCACTTAATCTCTCTAAAGTTCAGGTTTCCTATCTATAAAATCAGAATATAAATACTTGCTTGTAGGATTGTTCTCTGGATTTAGTGAGTTAATAATTCAAGACCCCAACACAGTTCCCAGCATACAGCTGACACTTAATAAATTTTATTAGCCTTCTCCATTCTCCTTCCTTTGGTCTTTATCCTCCACGCTTCCTGGGATTACCAACAAGATGTAGTTTCTCCTCCCCAGAAAGTCATTACAATCTTTTTCAAGATAAAGCAAGGATGAGATGTGAAGTATGCTGTCTTCCAAACACCAAGCTCCTGAATTTAATCCCTGCTAGCCCTCATCATGTGTTTCTGGTACTGAAAGTTTATGTCTGATGATGTTTACTCCTTACCCTGCTGAATCATGTGCCTTCTTTAGCAGGAAGCAAATCAACAAAAAAATTCTTGGTATCCTGAGGGCTGTACCTTAATACATTCCTTCACTTCAGTGACATGAAGACATTCCATACTGGAGCACATACTGTTCTAACAACAGTACTCGTTAACCCCACTGCATGGCTAGTACCAGAAACATCCTGTGAAGAGGAAGTGATTCACAGTGTAAAATGCTCATTATCTTTGTACTATTAAATTACATTTTAGAAAATGCATAGAAATACAGCCCTATGTACAAGCACATGTACACACAAAGAGTAGATGATCCATAGCTTATCCTTTGAAAGAGTTGCTATGGGCAGTGGTGCTTCTAGAAAACAGAAACCAAATGGGATTACCCTAAGTAGATAAAGACAACTACAAAGTAAGGTTTTTATTATTTTTCTATGTATGATACTACAACCCCACTCCCACCGCAGTTCCCCAAATGACCTGCACCTGTGTACGTATCTGTGGCAGACACTGCTAGCTGACTACCCATGTAGATGCTCTTCTTTTTCCATGTTAATACCATCTTAGCTTTATTGGAGACAGCTGGATACACATTTTCTAACCTAGAGGTGCAGCTAGAGGTGACCATGTGACACAGTTCTAGCCAGAGCAAACAGAAATTTTCTGGGGATTACTCAGAAAGTTTTCTCCCTGACAGAGGTGCCATCATGTTTCCCTTTCAGTTTTCTCCTTCCGCTGCCTCAACAGCTGAAGCCACAGTGGCCATCTTGCCACCATGAGGGAAATCAGAAGGGCAGGGACCACAGCCCCCTTGACCTTGAGCCACTGCATCCTTGAAGACTGCCCTAACTTGTTTAAGTCTTTGTGACTTGGGTGTTCTTCTGAAACCATTCCCAAACTGACATACTGATCTTCTTACTTGGCCAGAGATTTCCATTAGATTAGTTTCTTTGAAGTATCTATGCATAATAATATTTGCCATATTCTGACTATCACACCTATTAAGAAGACCAAAAGAGAGTCTGTAAGTATGTTTTGAAAACTGTCAGCACTTAAAAATGGTAATTAGAATAACAAGGATAATGTCATTTCTCTATCCCCCAATACTAGGTACAGTGTCTGACCTTGGTTGTTTGTTTTGCATTTAAGATACAGGAATAATTTTGTTTTTTTTTTTTTATCAGATTAGCTGGAGAATACATCAGAAAGCAGAACCTACCCCCTGCCTATCCTGTATAAGAATGGCAAATACATAGCATGCCTGCCTAAACTCCCATTTCTCCTCTAATCACAGACATGATCAATCAATCCTCCCAATGAGAAAAAAAATTATCCTAAACATAGTACCTTAGACAGTCACTACAAATCCAGCAATGTCTTAAAAAACAAGTGATTATTGGGGTGCCTGGGTGGCTCAGTCAGTTAAGCGGCTGCCTTCAGCTCAGGTCATGATCCCAGGGTCTCGGGATTGAGCCCTGTGTTGGGCTCCCTGCTCAGAGGGGAGTCTGCTTCTCCCTCTGCCCCTCCCCACCCCGCTCCCAGCTGGTGTTCTCTCTCACTATCTCTCTCAAGTAAATAAATAAAAGCTTTAAAAAAAAACACACACAAGTGATTGTTTTGTAACCTACAAGAAAAAGGCAGGTGCTGTAATAATAGGTCAAGTTCAACCAGGACTCAGCACAAGATCATTAAAGGCAGCACCATAATGAAAAGAACAAAGTGAAGTACCAGGTCCCTTATGAAGGAGAAATAACAGAAAGCATCATCCAGGAACACAGCATCAGTACTGGTGCTCAGGTCGGGCAGTGGATGGAGGATGGCTAAGGTCCAGCAACAAGGAAACACCTAGCCAGCCAGGAGGTAGCTGAGTAGCTTTATTTCTACATGTCTGCTATCTACCACCACCACTTCACACGATTGTTCTACCCTCTCCTTGTATGCAGGCATTCTTTTCAATATTATTTATTTTCTTTTCTTCATCACTTTATCATTCTCTCCAATGAGGGGTAGGATGACCCAGTAGAAATGCTTTGCAACCAGACAGACCTGGATTCAAATACTAGTCCTTACAAGCAGGGGGAAAGTTGAGTGAGTTGCTAAATCTCTCCATCTCCACATCTGACTAAGGAGGATAATAATAAAACCTCACAGGCTTGTGGTGATAAGCATGGAACATGCTTATCTATATAAACTATTTAACACAGGGTCAGGCTTATTTTAACAGCTTTTCCTCAGCTGGAGTAGGAGTCCATTTGTTTTCCCAGATCCTGGACACATTGCCATCTCTCAAGAATAAGAAGTTTCTAAACATTCATTTTGATTCCAGACATTTTACAAGGACTCAGTGAATATTCTAACACATGAAGGAAGAGAAGCCTACTTTGAGCAAGTAAAGTCATAGTTCTAGTTTGAGCAAGGTACTTTGAATAAATGCCCACAATGGTAATTTCACCCTATTCTCAGAAAAGCAATGGCCATCAGACATGTTATAGTTTAATAAACTTTTTAATGAAAAGATCTCCAAATTCCACTTATATTTTCCAGTGAAATTCTATCTACTCCAATAATTTTTAAACATATGGAATTTATTTTCCCTCACACCTGGCTATATTTAATTTGTTATGAGAGGTTCCTGACTGTGTTATGTGACCTATTCCCATGATGCTTAAGAGTTAAATACGTTTCCTGCTTTTCCAAATTCCAAATAAACTGAATAAAATAACCAATGCTTGGATACACAAATGTAATATCCTGAGCCTGCAAACACATACACACACACACACACACCGTGTTCCTGTTTTCTATTAACTTGCAGTTTGTGGGGATGGGGGACAGAAGAAGTAATAAGGACAAGGAAATTATGAACCACTTAAAGAGAATTACTTGAATTTTTCATATTGTGGTTATTCTTAAATGCTCTCATCCATCCTAATAATTTAGTATGTTACTGACACCTTAATAACTTATTCATTTGATTTGTCTGGGTTTTTTTTTTTCCCTTATGAGCTAAATACCACGAATATTTAGAATAGTATTTCAAATCTGAAAAGGAGAAATAGTTTTTAAGATATTAACAATAATAATATAGTACCCTATTCAAATATAACAGTATATTCTGGAAACTCAGATCTATCTTAAAAATAAAGGCTCAAGTGTAGCTATTTGATAGCCATTTTTTAAAAATCATGACTATTCTGCATTCATTACTATGAAATATCAATTCCATCTCATGAAGATAGTCTTATATTCTATTTCAGCTATTAAATGATATTTTGTAATACTGGATAAACATACAAATTATGTTTCATATCTACTTTTGCAGCAGTACAGAACAGTGAAAAAGTACCATCTGAGCAGCCAGGCTATGAAATGTGTCTTCTACCACTTACATATTTTAGACAAGTCACATTGTCTCTCTGGGCCCCAACTGGTTTACATATAAAATGAGGCTAATATTTTACCCACCTCAAACCAAGCAGCTGCACTATATGATCCAATGAAGAGCTTAAATGTATGATCTTTGTCGTGTCAATTACTGGCTGTGTAGCCTTGGGCAAGTCACTTAATCTCTGGATCTCTTATCTTCACTGAGAGGTGAAGGTTAAATTCAGTGATGCCTATAAGCAGTTCATATGGTGTCTGGCACACCATAATACGAGTATGGTATGTGGGTCAAGTACCATGGTTTTGTTCATTGACACAACCTTGAGAACCTAAAAGACCATCTGACACATGGAAAGTGCTTAGTAAATATTGTTGAATTCATTTTAATCCACATAACATCTGGGGTCTCTCTGATCCTTAAAATCTAAGATTGACTCAAAATCCCGTCTCACATTCTTTAGAAAGTTCAGTGCCTCATTCAAGACACTTACAAATATATGGAGTCTCACTCTTTTCTCTGTCGTATCTGGTTCAGATTTTCATCTGCTGTGGTGCCTTCTTTTGTTCTCAAACATAAGGCTTGGTTCTATTTCTTTATTTCATGGTGACTTTCCTTTGGTTAGCTCTAACAAACATATACCCACACTCCTCAACACAAATAAGCAGATTCCACTCTCATGATGAAGCTGTTGTATCTGACTCATAGGGAGGTTTTAGAAAATGGTAAGATGGGCTCAGTAACAGAGCTATATACAAGACAATTTGCACTTGAATGTTAAGCTTTCATTTAAGAAAGTCCCTGAGCCATAGAACTTTGCTACCCTAAAGGAACAACAACAACAACAACAAAAATATTCGCAAGAAATAATTATGAAAACCCCTATAGCAACTGTTCTTCTGATAAAAAAAATTCTGCCATCAGAATCCTTCTCAGATGTATGACATTTGTTTATTTACAAATGTTTATTTATTTACCACGATTGGGTATAAAAACAAACAAAAAAAAGCTTCAATATTTTTCAACCCTCCTTTAGTTGATCTCACAAACACACATTTTCCATCAGCCAGGGCATATCAGAACCCATCTGACGATGAGTATTGGGATCCCTTTTATGTGTATTCTGTACAACCTGTGCTAGACATCACAGGTTTCATTTCTGAGGCATTCAGCAGTTTGTTTAGGAAAATCCATTCAGAGAACCAAGAGACTGTCCGTCTGGATCCAAAATTAGTCTCTTCTCTCCATATGTATTGCCACCAGGAAAACAGTCTGGAGGAATGTAACAGAGTATTTTTCAAAGTCTTCTTTCATAATGTAGAAACTGTTAAGCTTTAAAATGGGACTGTAAGGATATGGAAATGAAGTATTATGGTAAATGTCCTTTTCATCAAAATGGATCATTTACTATAAGAGACATATTCTATTTCATGTTATTTCCCCTACTCTCAGGAATATTAATGATATGTCAGGAGTTCTTACTCCATGTGGTGAATAAGAACAATCTCCTTGCCAAGGGAGACCCACAGAGGTTACCTACAAGGGGAGTCTTTTGGGGTTAGAGCCTGGAGAGGCTATGTCAGGAGTTTTTCCAAGCTCACAGAAGCAGGTTCAGTATTGGATGTTCCCTCTTTCTATTAGAAAGATCCAGAGACCCAGAGCAGCATTGCTGGGGATGGAAGGACCAAAAAGATGTGACACACCTCCAGAGCTGTAAGAACTGGCAGATTCCTGGAACACATCTGCCCCATTTCCCAAGAAACAGTTTTTGTTCACAGGAATACCATCTTACGCGTATATACCATCTTTGTGAGTGAAGTGATTCATTCAACAAACCATGTCTACAGTGCCATGCTAGCTGTTCACAAGAGAAGCAGCAGCGTGTGGTTAAGATTATGGCCTCTGGAGCAAAACTGCCTGGGCTCCCATCTTGGCTCTGTGCCTGCCAGCTCTGCAACCTTGGACACATGGACTTCTCTGAGTTTCAGTTTCCGCTTGTGTCAATTGGGAGTAATAACTTACCCCATGAGGTAAACAAACAAACAAACAAACAAACCAAAAAAAAAAAAACGAAAACAAAACCAAAAATAAAATAAAAAAACCCAGAGAGCCTAAAGGGACTTACAGTCTAGCAGAGAAAACGAACGAGTATACAGCCGATTCAAGTAACAACCAAACAACGATATGTTAAAATAGATGTGCAAAAGCAAGTACCTACAAATCCCGAGAAGGTGGAGGTTAAGGCACGTTCACATCTAGAGCACCAGAGCGGTGGTAATAAACCGTTCTATGATAGTATAGCAAAACGATCGTCCAAAATGACACTGGGAAGAGGAGAACAGGAATATTTATAAGTCTACACAGAGACTCTACTGTACTTATCTTCTGAGTTACCTCCAGAAATTTTAAATACACACTATATAAAATCAACTTATTACATACTATTGGATTCAGAACCCCAGGTAACTTTATTTTGTTAAACTTCGTTGGTCAGTCAGTCAGTCCATACCACCAAAGACAGATCCAAACCACTAGCAAAATAATCATTATTTGCAAAGTACAGACTCTTCCCCAAGTATCACACAAATCACTTTGAAAAAAACTTGTATTCAAAGTCCCCCAAATCCTAAAGTCCCCCAATCTCTGGGAGATACTGAACTCCCCCCCATAATAATCACATCAAGCTCCATTAACATTACTGTTTTTTATCCATTTCCCTCTCTTAGGGACCTAAAAATTCAACTCTGGACTCTGAGACAACCCATAAAAACTGCAGCAATAAAAAGCAAAAAGTGCAGACTTTTAAAACAGGTCTGAGAATGTCATTGTTTCCTGAAGGTAGAAATACAATGATATAAAACCCTGGTTAGAAGCAAGGAAACCGTTAGCAGCTGGCATGGAAATTACCCCATTATTTATTACTGTTATTAGGTGAGATTCTTATGCCACATAACTCAATAGAGAATAACATCTATTTGATTGCATGGGATGAAAGTCTGGTCCATTATTATTAATTTGCCTACTCTCTAGCCATTAAGTGACTGCTCCTTTGAACCATAAAAAGTAGTACATGGATAACAGAAAAAGGTTTTTGCCTTTCTCAATAAGATAATGAATGCCAGCCACTGTACCAATCAAAGATTCAGCCACCTGCTTGGATATCCTTCTGCAACTGGGCTTAAGAGCAAACAGAATTGGGTCGAACTGGTGCTCACTGAAAGAATGTTACCCCTTGCCCAGCTTGTTAATCAGTTCAGAACTCTGGATTGCAATTTGTGATTTTTTACGTTTGTTCTTGAAGCTTTTCATAATTTAAGGATGATCAGCCTTTGGTATAATTCTTTTACTCCTCACTCACCTACCATTATTGACTCTTTAAATACCATTCACTCTTTAAATAACTTTTTAGATAATCAACGATTTCTACTTTCAGCCCCAAGTTTTTTGTATTTTAAACATCTCTATAATCAACCTTTCTATAATGACAGGCATACCTTTCCCTGTTTGTTTGTTTTTATTTAATTGAATGTGTTGAATCTAAGTTAACATTTTCTTGATGACTACTCCTTAGACTGGTTACTGTTTTAAGCCAAAGCTACAAAGGCAAGGCTTCTTTTTAGTGCTTCAGTCCTTGTGTTAGGGTTCTCCAGAGTAACAGAACCAATAAAATAGATAATAGATAGATGATAGATAGATAGATAGATAGATAGATAGTTATAAGAGAGGATTTATTATGAGAGATTGGCTCATGCAAATATGGAGAATGAGAAGTCTCATGATCTTCCATCTGAAAACTGAAGGCCCAAGGAAGCCAGTGGTATAGTTCTAGTCCAAACCCTAAGGCCTGAGAACGAGGGAGCAATGATTTAAGTTCCAATCCAAGTCCAAAAGTTCAAGAACAAGAGCACCAATGTCCAAAGACAAGACAGGATGGAAGTCCCACCTCCAGTAGAGAACAAATCTGTCCTTCCTCCACCTTTTTTATTCAAGCCTTTCAGCGTATTGAATAATGAATGACCACATGCATTTGGTAAGGGGGATTTTCTTTACTCCTTTAAATGCTAATCTATTCCAGAAACACCCTCACACACCCAGTTACAATGTTTTATCAGCTATCTGGCACCCCCTTAGCCTAGTCAAGTTGACATATAAAATATGCCATACTTGTGCCCATCTCCTATTGATTCCTCTGTCACAGGCAGCTTTTGAAATCCTCTATGGGCACTCCCAACACCCAGGGGTCTGGGCAACTTGGATTTACCCTCATGATCTATAAAGAGCTGTCTCAGGACACAGTGTGCTAACCAATATCACGTCTCAAGACCTCTTGGTCATGTACTGCAGGACATTTCCACTGGATTCCACATTCTCCCCATACACATCAGTGGGATTCCTCACTACCAGTGGTCAGAATTCCTTACTGACTCCTGGCCAAGCCCATCTTCAAACTTGACCAGCAAGCAGAAGTGACTTGCATATGCTTTTCTTGTTCTTTCCAGCTGTAGGGGTCTCCGTAGCCTCAGGGCTATCCAACTCTGACATACTCTGCCTGGAACAGAATATAAGTTAATAGCATTTGGCTTCTGGATGTATGTCAGTGAAACTCAACATTAAGTCCAAATATGCAGGCCCAGATGCCATTGCTGACCTCCTTTAAGGCCTCCTGAATCTTTTCCACCTAATTACACCAGGGATTAATATTCCAAGAAAAGCTTTAGGTTCCATGCAGTACTTAGATTACAGACTTCCAAGCTCATTGGTGCTCTCTGTTTCTCTCTCTCTCTCTCTTCTTCTGTGTCTCTCTAGTCTTGCTTCTGTCCCTCGCTCATCACACACATACCCATACATACAACACACACACACACACACACACACACACATATACACACATGAAGAAAATCAACCAGACCATCACTAGCATAAGGCTTTATTAGAAAATTCCCAGAACAAGACAACCACAAAGGAGCTCATTCTAATGTAGGGAAGGGGAACAGAATATTTTATGGATTTTAGCAGGAGCGGTATTTGTGAAACTATAGCTAGTTTTGAGGATAGAGACATTATAGATTAGCAGCCATTATTTGAGAGCTCTGTACGTCATCAAGAAGAATGGAATGGAACAGTTAGTGGTAAGGGACAAGGACATGTGAAGGCCACAGTGAAAGAGTTTTAAGTCCTTAGGGACATCTATATGTATTTTCATTGTGATAAAATATAAATAACACAAAATGTGTCATCTTAACCATTTTTAAGTGTACAATTCAGTGACATTAAATACACTCACACAGTTGTGCAACCATCACCATCATCCATCTCCAGGAATTTTTCATCATCCCAAACTGAAATGCCATACCCATTAAGCAATAATTCCCCATTCTCCCCTCCCTTGGTACCTGGCAGCCACCATTTTACCTTTTGTCTCTATGAATTTGATTACTCTAGGTACCTCACATAAGTGGAATCATATAATATTTGTCTTTCTGTGACTGGCTTATTTCACTTAGCATAACGTCTTCAAGGTTCATCCATGTCGTTGTGTGTGCCAAAATTTTCTTTCTTTTTCCAGGCTGAATAATATTCCATTGTATGTATACACTACTATGTATAACATTTTGTTTATCCATACATCCATTAATAGACATTTATGGTGCTAGCACCTTTTGGGTATTGTGAATAATGCTACAAGGCATCAATACACTTAACTTCATAGAGTACTTATGATGAGAAGAGCATCAAGCTGAGAGCTTTCGATATGCTGACTTTCGAAAATATTACCAAAATAATGTGTTGATAAGACAAAGCTGACTCACTGCTATAAGGCAGAGCACTACCTTGACTGGGTCTTAGTTGTATCTCAGAAAGAGAAAAGCAATGTTGGGATAGTACTGAAATTTTGATTTAACGTAGGTCTTTTATTTTATTTTTTTTTTAACTTTTTTTTTTTTAAGATTTTATTTATTTATGTGACAGAGAGACAGCCAGCGAGAGAGGGAACACAACAGGGGAGAGGGAGAGGAAGAAGCAGGCTCCCAGCAGAGGAGCCCGATGTGGGACTCGATCCCGGAACGCCAGGATCACGCCCTGAGCCGAAGGCAGACGCTTAACGACTGCGCTACCCAGGCACCCCTAACGTAGGTCTTTTAAACAGAGGACTTGACTGGGGCTGGGTACAGATCATGACATCATAGTTCAGAATTATTGGGCACAGCAAAGAGAGCAAAGAGTCTAAGAGTCCTGGGGTATAAACTATCATCTGACGCTTTCTGTTGAAAAGTTATTTGGTCTTTCAGAAAGTTCATAGAATAAATAAAGTTACTTGCAACTTTTACATTCCAACCAACAGTTAGCTGAAATAGTAAAGTTATGTTGAAGAAAAGAGTGGAATGGTAAAATCTGTCTAATGCAGTAAGTGATTAAGTAAGTAAGTAGATGGTTTTGATTTTCACACCAATAACTTCCTCAACAACACTGGATGGAGGGATAGGTATCTCCTTATTCCCCAGCAACGGGCCCAAGGTCACCAAGCTAGAAAGTGCGCTGATAAGATTAATACCTAGGCAGTCTAACACCAGAGCCCCTGATCTTAACCACTACTCAATACTGCCTCCAGAGCTTGCTTCTGCACCCTAGACACATGTGATAAGGCTAAGTCCTTGCCAGGTGACTTACCTTTGTTATGATTAGCTACTATACAAACCTAGGTCCAACCTTGGGATTGTAGTCTCTGACTAAGAGCTCTAACAACATCCTGTCCATCATCCAGGACCTGGCCCTCACCCCCCACCCTGCTGATTTCCTGCTGTGACATAGCAACTCTCCTGCAGGAGCACCTCCTCACCTTCTTGTATTGAACTCCACTTCAGTAACCCTGTTTTGGTCTGGCTACTGGACTGGATACCCTCATCCCCTTTATTTCCAGAATTGCAGCTGATATTTTTATGCCTCCTTTGACAAAATATATCTGGATCTAATGGTCATCTCTTGAGCCATTTTCTAGAAACATCTTCCCTCCCACTCTTGTGATGCTATACGCGGTGGCTTTCTGTTGGTATAAGGCTATAATCCCCAAACAATGGCCCGTGGACTAAATTTGGCCCACGGACTGTTTTTCTACGGCCTGCAAGCTAACAATGGTTTTCACATTGTTAAATGAGGGAAAAAATAAAAAGAAGAATAGTCTTTCGTGACATATAAAAAGTATATTAAATTCAAATTTTGGTGTCTATAGAATTTACTGCAGTACAACCACATTAATTTGCATATTTGCACACTTACTTGCACAACTTGCCAAATGTTTGTATCTGCTTTCAAGCCACAGTGGTGGTATTGAATATTGGAATGAAAAAAGGCCTTAAAATATTTACTACTCGGTCCTTTACAGAAAAAGCCTGTGAATCCCTGGTTTAAGGCCTTTGCTGCCAAAGGCCTGAATTTAAGATAACATGAACTCCTAGCTTCTCCACCTTTGCCAGAGCAGAACCAGTTCTGTAGGAGTTCCAAGATCACAGGCAAGGATGTAGTCTTCTCCCTAGGGTCCTTTAGAATATCACCACTGCCATAGCATACCTCTGCGGCTATTTCATGTGGCTAGAAGGTTCCCATGGCAACTTACAATAGCCCTGGTCAAGTCACTCCTGTCCCCTGCTCTAATCCTAGGGGGTTTTTTGTTTTTTGTGTTTTGTTCGTTTGTTTTTGTTTTTTTTTGCCATAGTACAACTAGTTCAAGGACAGTGCAGTTAAAATAATAAAGTTGTTTTCCTGCTTTGCACCTTACAGGCTGTCACCCATGCAATAACAAAGTTACCTGTAGCTTCCCTGACTAGGAATTTAGACCAGACCTCTCCAGATTTGGGTGAGAGAATACTGGTGTTTCTACAGCATTCTACTTTCTCCAGATTTGCAACCCACCAGCAGTTCAGTGTCTGAACTGCCAATAGCAACTCTTTTGCATTAAAGTGTGGAAATAAACCAAGACCAAGTAAATGAGAAAGGCAGAGGCTATTATTCAGAGCTTACTATACCAAAAGAGTCAGCCACCATCACTTGTTTTGGCAGAGACTCAAAGGCATGCAGGGGAGTGGAAGAGCTTTCTAGTGGAAAAAAAGGGAAGGCTGCAAGTATTCCCTGATTAGAGGCTATTGGCTTGGGGGAGATACAGGGAACAAACCAGAAGAGGGCATCCCATGTGATTGGTCAAGGGTGCATGTTAGGCTTTCTCTGGATCTAAGCTTGAAGTGGGAACAAAATTCAGGGAAGCTGTCAGTTATTCATCAAGTCTTGACCATTTTGCACCAATTGTTACAAAAGTTATTGTTTAGCTTCTTGGATTATTATTAGAGATTGCAGTCAGGCTTACTCTAAGTCTGATGTACAGCAGGCTGGCTTTCTGGGTTGTTTATTGTAGATAAGGGGGTTGCTTCCCTGGACAGGTCAGCATTCTATTTTTATATATGACCTGGCAATTATCCATTTGTATATTCAATTTCTCAAAGTGAGATCTGTATAGGAGCTTGCTTTGTCTTCTTCTTGGCATTCCAAGCCATGGTTCCCAACATAGTCTAGATGCTCCATAAGTTTGCAATAATTAATGACTTCATGGAGGATATACGGGGAGTGTGGGAATCAGACTCAGTTTATTGACTAAGCCAGATGTCACCTTGCAGGGAAAAAGCTGATGGACTTCGAGTTGAAAACAGAAGGTCTGGGGCAGAAGAGGAGATATGGCAAAATCTCTTGTTACTCCTTCTCCAGTAATACCTTTGATGCCTAAGTTTAGGTTCTGGCCCCAGAAAACTCTTCTTGGTAAAAATTTGCCTCAAATTTTCTGGTCTTCTGGGTTTGCCCCAGAAAATGTGCAGTAAAATGAAATCTGACTACTAGTTTTAAGTATATATATATAGACATAGAACAAGAGGTATGAAACATGGAGTTCTGCACAGGGTGGACAATACTATGTAGAGGGGCAAAGACCTAGGGGTATAGATAGTAGAAACGCAAAGGGATAGGGTGAAAGGGTGCCTTTGGGGACAGTTTTGAGGATGCATGCTCCTCTATCTACAACCAAACCCCTCCCCTGGAATCTGGCTTAATCTTTATTCCCTGCCTCATTTCTTTATCCCTGTATAGAAAACTGGCAGGAAGACAAAATGACTACAAAAATATGGTATTTTACATTTTGTGTGTGTGTGTGTGTTTTTAAAGATTTTATGTATTTATTTTAGAGAGAGAAAGTGGGGGAGGGGCAGAAGGGGAGGGAGAGCGCAGAGTCTAGTGCGGGGCTCAATCTCACGACCTTGAAATCATGACCTGAGCCGAAATGAAGAATCGGTGTTTAACTAACTGAGACACGCAAGAGCCCCCCATTTTTTTGTTTTTATCTTCCTCACTTTTCTTCACATCATCCCTGTCTTGCCAGCCTTAAGTTCATCTTTTCTTTTCAAGTCTGTTCCTATTCTATTATCTTTAGTGACCCAGTCCAAAGCCAACCTCTAAGATGCTTTCCCTGACCAGCTGAGCTAAAAACTTATTCACGCATCCTCAACATTTTGATGACCCTCACTGCCATTACCATTTACTCACTGCTTACACGAAAGCCTATCTCTATAACTAGACCCAAGGATGAAAGGGGTGATGGCTTATAGTTCCTTGCATTGCTACAGTCGCTACTCGAGAGTCTCACACATGTGAGGCAGAGAAGAAATGATGACTTATTGTGGCAATTATTAAGAGCCCTTGGCACTTGATGGATGAGTTTTAATGTTAAGGCCTAGCTCAAATTATAAACACACCACATGGCTTCCCCCAAATAAACTCATAACCTGTTTATTTATTACATATTAAATGAATTGTTCCTATTAAAGCAGTATTTATTTTCCTTGTTTGTATTGGCTATTATTTCAGTGGTTAAATATTGAAAATAATATTACTAGAAGTTTCCTAGTTCCTCGTCAATTTGGCCTAATCCAATCTGCTTTATAACAAAAAGTAACTGAAATAGGTTACTTAAGTGAATGTTTCCCATATTTTCACTGATTACAGTAAGACCCTTCACAGCCATTAAGTTTCCTATGTTTTTCCAAATATAGCAATATTAGTTTTATTTTAACAGTAAGTATCATTTAGACATCCCTCTGCCAGCACATGTTTTCTCATAACCTTTCTCCAATGATTCCAGTGGGTTTTGCCAAACTGTTCACAAAAGTCGTCTGTTATTGTAATTCAGTTTTAACTAGATGGTTGTCATAACTTTGATGTCTTTCTCATTACAACTGCTTTACTAACATAGGGAAAATTATATTCATTGTTCCCAAAATTCTTATTTCTAATATATAATCACTTTTCCTACCCAAAGGCTAAACCCTATTCTCTGCTTTTTTTTATGTAAAACTTGGCTCATGATGTCACGTTACTGAAACTGATTCTATAAAATTTAGTCCATTTTTATTATTTTTATATGAACAATTCTTTATATGTCTATTTATAGGTATATATTTATCACTGAAACCAAACATTTAAATAAATTGGTTGATCTAGTCTACCTAAAAATTTTACTTTAATTGTTTGGCATTTCATAATGGTTGGTTTAATTATTAAGCAAATGAACCAATTATTTTGGTACATGGTTTACGTGTATGAACACTCACACATGATGGTGTTTTAAAGGGTAGGAAAACATAAGAGTCTCTAAAGGTTGTAGTGGCTGAACACCATAGCAAATTATTTTATCATTTTTGAGCTGAGGAATGAGAGCCAGAGAAGGAAGTGCTCACTCAGCCTTAGGTATCATATAGTCCGGCTGGACCGCTGTCATGCCTATAATTAGAAATCTTCTTCATCAATCACGAATTATAGCAAATGAGAAGATCGACACTAATGAGGTCAGTCCTGGCTATTGCTGAACACATTTAGATAAGGTGCAGCATCTGAGTGATGCCAGATAATTTTGAGAATATCAATAAATTTCTTTTTCACTTTATTTTTTTTTTAAGATTTTATTTATTTATTTGACAGAGATAGAGACAGCCAGCGAGAGAGGGAACACAAGCAGGGGAGTGGGAGAGGAAGAAGCAGGCTCACAGCAGAGGAGCCCGATGCGGGGCTCGATCCCACAACTCCGGGATCACACCCTGAGCTGAAGGCAGACGCTTAACTGCTGTGCCACCCAGGCGCCCCATCTTTTCCACTTTAAAAATAAAAGTGGAAAGAAATCATTCAAAAACTATCACAACAGATGTAATTGTAAATAAATACTTGAAGTAGAGTTTTATTATAGGGATCAGGAAATAAAGGTTTGTTTTTGTTTCTTTTTAACTTGAACATACAAACCAAAGCTAGTAGAAGCAAGTGAAAATAATGTGACTATATTATGGAACTTGAAAAATGGAGCAAAGGATGGATAGCCAGGAAATTTGCATGGAAAACAAATTTCATTGTCTGAATGAAAAATTAGACTTGCATAACAATGAAAACAAATCCTAGTGGATAAAACCACAGTAGAATTGTTTTGTGTCAGGTCACATCTGCAGATTCCAGAAAGCCTGCTGAGGACACTAGTTCATATTAAACATTTTTTTTGGTGGGGCTGTCATGAGGACCACATAGGTGAACTCTCCTTAATACAACTGGTGACTTAGTTTTAAAAAAGAAAAAGTCATTAAATCATATTTAAATTTCAAAAAGAGAATCAGCTTTTTAAAAGAAACCGACCAAAATTGCATAAAACTAGATTATTATGTATATCACAATGCATCTGCTTTAGATGATGCATGCCTGCATTTAGAATGTGTGTCACAAGTAAAAAATAACATTCTATGAATACAATAAAAGCCAAATATTGTCTAGATAAGGATGTTTTTATCCCTGAAGTGACATCTGAAATGTATGAAAAGCCAATATAAAAATAACAATAATAATAATACTGGTGTTAGAGCAGCTGACATTTTTCGCGTACCTGCTTTGTTTTAGTCCCTGAGCTGTGCTCTTTAAGATCATTATTGCATGGGCAGATAGTGTGCAAAGTGCTGCAGCAGGCATATTGCTAGTAAATTTAAGAAGCACTTGTTTGATGGGCAGAAGAAAAGACAAAGGAAGAGATGGGAGCAAACTTGAGGTCAAACAGAAAGACAAAGATCATGATTCGTCCCTCCAGTCTTATTTAAATAACTGGGAAGGGATGAAAAAGAGACAGTAAAGCAAAGTGTAATGGAGTCATTCGGAGCCAGGAATGCTTTAGTCATTAGGATGTAAGTTTTCGTATAATACTGGTTGCTTAAGCTATGCTAGCTAAGAAAAGTAACTGCACCCCATGAGAAGACCTTTCCTCTGTGATGTTACCCCCCTGTCACCATAAGGGCCATAGTCAGCCGTCGGGCTGTGGGGCCAACCAGCAACTCTGGCGCCTCCCTGGTGCCACAGAACCTGGAAGACCAGTAATGTATTAATTTTATTCATCCCAAGGCTGGCTTTATTTCTGTACTGCAGAAGAACAGGGAGGGGTTCTGTTCCTGACCAGGAATCAGAACCGCAGCTCTGGGGCTTTCAAAACGCAATTTAGAAAGCCATAGTTAAACATTCCTTTAACTCACCTCTTAACTGAATCCCTCAGCTCTCCTCACCAGGAATCAAGTAACATTGATTTTTATGTCTTTCTTGATCATATAAGCCACAAATGGTTACCTCCAGGTTAATTTTGCACCAACTCCTTCCTGTAACTTCCCAACAGTGGGATGTTGGAACTGTTTGTGTGTGGCAGGGGTCAAGAGAGTCAATAGTTGCAGGTTTAGACTTGAAGTACTCAAAAACTAACTGCCCAATCTTTTCTCTGATCTCTCTTCCCTAATGGAAATGAAAGTTTTATCTGAGGTCTTTTTTCCTCAGTTGTGACTTGTTTCTAATACAAACTTTAGACAAAGTTTCACATATAGCTATTCCACTGTGGGAAAAGTTTATTATAAGAATGTAAATGTATGTTTAGGAGTCCTTATGCAAGTGAGTAGCAACTTACTCATTCAACTAATTCAACAGCTGAGAAATAGAAAAGGGTTTTTTAATTAGCCATATCGATTAGAATTATTTTACTTACAAACAAAAAACGAAACAAAACAAATTCCCGGGGTGACTGGGTGGCTCAGTCGGTTAAGCCTCAGCCTTCAGCTCGGGTCGTGATCCCAGAGTCCTGGGATGGAGCACCATGTCAACAGGCAGTCTGCTTTTCCTTCTCCTCTACCCCTCCCATACCCCCCACCCCAGCTCGTGCTCTCTCTCTCTCACTCTTGCTCTCCCTCTTTCAAATAAATAACTAAAAAAATCTTTTTAAAAATTCCCAACTCAAACTACTTTTAACAATATAAGAATATATTCCCACGAGCAATCAAAAACTCCAGAACACTTTGGGTTTCCAGCAAGAGTTGATCCAGCTACCCTGCAATATCACAAAGGACCCAGTGTCTCTCCATCTCCGGGCTCCATCGTGCGTGGTGTCTGCCTCACCCTCCGACCTGCTCCCGATCCAGGGTGACTGTAGTTATCCACACATCAACACAGGCTATACGTGGGACCGGACTTGCTTTTCTCAAACGTGGGACAAAAGTCTTGAACTTCAGAGTGATCAAACCAGTTCTAGTCAGACAACTTCCCTAAATGAATCACTGTGGTCAAGGGGAAGGGACATGGCCAGAGAGTCCTGTCCTCGTCATCAGAGTCAGGACTGCATCACGGCTCAAGGATGTGTAGCGATAGCTGGAACTTGTATTCAAGCAACAAACTAGAAATAACAAACTAGAAATCACCAGAGTTTCTAGCCATAAATGTCTTCCTTAAGAGATCTGGGTAGGCCGCTTTCACTAGGTCAATTATCTTTCCATCCCACATGACTTTTTAGTGTTCACAAGAATTTAAACTCAATAATACATAGTTATAAAGGGAAAGGAAATAATATGACAGAGACTGAAAGAAAAAAGAAACTTTGGGGTGCCTGGGTGGCTCAGTCAGTTAAGCGTCTGCCTTCTGCTCAGGTCATGATCTCAGGGTCCTGGGATCAAGCCCTACATCAGTTTCCCTGCTCAGCGGAGAGCCTGTTTCTCCCCCACACTCCCTGCTTGTGCTCTCTTTAGATCTCTCTCAAATAAATACATAAAATCTTCAAAAAAAAAAAAAAAGAAAGAAAAAAGAACCTTTGAACAGGTTAGAATGAAAAGACTGAGAAAGTCTGAGGCATTTTTTTTTAAAGTCAAGGAATATTTATAATCAATGCCAGAATATGAATTGATTGTAACTATTGGTTATCGATATTGGATTTACACTGCTGTTGGGACAGTCACCCAGTGCTGGCTGTGTGTGACTAAGAGTCAGGGCAACAGTGTTTGCAGCGGCAGCACTTCATAGCACGGACAGGCAATGGCAACGTCTTTTCTTGCTGGTGTTTGAAAGCAGGCCTGAGTTTTGCCTTTGAGAGTAGACTGAGTTAGCTCCAAATTCTTTAAATTATTCAAGATGAGGGGAGAAACAAGCAAGTGGAGGGATAGTGCTTCCTGGGGGAGATTGTGAATTCCCCATGAATAGGATATGTGGGATGTCAAGTAATAGGTAAAAAAAGAAATAATAAGTTTTGGGGACCAATGTACAGCATGGTGACTACAGTTAATAATACTGTATTGTACACTTTAAATCTGCTAACAGAAGAGATCTTAAGTCCTCTCAACACACACAAAAAAGGTAACTTCTGTGAGGTGATGGATGGATTAACTAACTCGATTGTGGTAATCATTTCACAATGTATACATAC
This sequence comes from Ursus maritimus, assembly GCF_017311325.1. Lineage (NCBI taxonomy): Eukaryota > Metazoa > Chordata > Mammalia > Carnivora > Ursidae > Ursus > Ursus maritimus. Next base: position 76,812,800 of record NW_024423343.1, on the reverse strand, counting down.
ATCAAACCATCACGTTGTATGGCTTTTAAAATATACAATTTTGTCAAATATATCTCGATAAAAATGGGGAGATGGGGAATCTGCGATAAACAGAAAATATATTTATGTTAGCAACAATAAATTAAAACAGATTTTAGGTGTAACAAAGAGACAGAGAGAAAGAAAAAGAATCAAAGTAGCAAAAATACAGCCATAATTAGGGGCGCCTGGGTGGCACAGCGGTTAAGCGTCTGCCTTCGGCTCAGGGCGTGATCCCGGCATTATGGGATCGAGCCCCACATCAGGCTCCTCTGCTATGAGCCTGCTTCTTCCTCTCCCACTCCCCCTGCTTGTGTTCCCTCTCTCGCTGGCTGTCTCTATCTCTGTCGAATAAATAAATAAAATCTTTAAAAAAAAAAAATACAGCCATAATTATAATCTGGTTTTCTGAAGCAGGTCATAGAAGCTGAAGAGCAGACAGATTACATTTAGCATCAGTCAGGATTTGTGCTCACTATGCCCCATGCAGCCACCACGGGCCCTAAAAATTGTTGTTGGAGCAGATTAGGCTTGAATTAGGGATGAGAGAGAAAAATGCTTCATTGGAGACATGTTGACCTAGACAAAGTGTCCAGGGAGAGGAAAAAAGCCTGGCAGTTACTGGAAGAAAGGAGACTGCAGCAGAATGGAAAAAGATGGCGGGGGGGGGGGCATGCAAAGGTCCTGTCTGGAAGTGGGGAGATGTCTGGGGCAGTCTCTTCTGCTGCTGTGGTCCTACCGGTGGCCTCTATCACTCTGCCACCAGCCGTGCCAGCTCACGGAACAGGAATAAGGAAAGCGTCTTGAGCCCAGGGAGGATGCAAAGCTCTGTCTCCACTGCCAACTCTTCCTGGCCTTGATGTGCTGGTGTGTGGCCTGGGGAGCTGCCTACTGGCCATGAGGGAGCACAGGGGTCAGTATGTGTAGATGGCTCTGAGAAGACCAATCACTGCAGTCACCAGGGCAGCGTCCTGCACCGAGTCTCTGAGAGCACGACTGGCAGCAGGTAACACTATTAGCTTCCTAGGGCGGCTGTAACAAAATAGCACAAACTGAGTGGCTTAAAACAACAGAAATTTATCATTTCACAGTTCTGGAGGCTAGAAGTCCAAAATCAAGGGCCAGGCTCCCTCAGAAACCCGTGAGGGAATGGGAATGACTCCTTCCTTGCTTCTTCCTAGCTTCTGGTAGTAGCTGGCAATCTTTGGCTGTTCTTTGGTTTACAGCTCCCTGACTCCCATCTCCACCTCCATTGTCACATGCATTCTCTGGGTGTCTGTCATCACATAGCCATCTTTGTAGGACACCAGCCATATTGGATTAGGGGCTCACCCTACTTCAGTACAACCCCTTAACTATACCTACAGCAACGCTATTTCCAAAAACGGTCACACTCTGACATACTGGGGGCTGGGATTTCAACATATATTGCTTGGTGGAGAGGGGACACAACTCAACTTGTAACAGATGCTAACTAGGATGAGAAAAAATTAGCAAAGTAAAAAAAAAATGCCCATCATATAGAATCAAAGATACATATTTGTTCTCTAAATCTGGAAAGATACAAAAATTGTGTATACATATCATTTGAAGCTAGATCGTTCAGATAGGTTCAGTCTATCCTAGTTCAATCAATAGCACTATAGAGAATCCGCAAAGGCAAGCCAACTGATTGCTCTTGAGAATACAAAGGGTGAAGATAAACAAATTGTATCTTGCTGCCAAACATCTGAGCCATGTTCAGTTGGTCAAAGAAGAAACGAAAGAATAGCAGTAGCAAAATCAAATAGAAAATCACTACTCAGGAAGCCTTTCAAGTTTATTAACTATACAGTGAAAAAAAATCAAAATCAAAAGAACAATATTTACTGTTTAAACAGCAATCCTGGATTTCTAGGGAAAGGAAAGAAATAAGTGAAGGGAAAAGATGTGTAAAATTCCAGACCAAAATAAATTTTGTTTTTCTGCTTTTATATGTATTTGTATATTTTCTAATCAAAGTTTGTCTTCTTGAAAAAAGTCACATAGTATAAAAAAAAATTTATTTAAATAATCTTATTTAATGAGCAAATTCTCACATAATGCTTAGACTCATTTTAAGTTTTTATTTTCAAAATTAAATTAATGAGAGATTTAAAGTTTGTGTGTGTGTGCATAAAATCTATCAAGAAATGTAAAGAAGGACATTCTGTTTGTGAGATTAAACAGAGACAAAAATGTGACAGTAAGAAAGAAGGCCCATTAAATTTAGCCTTATTCAAAGGTGTTGCCTAGTTTTCAAAAAAAAACCTTTATGAGAATTTATAAGATAGTTGATTGTCACAAATCATCTATGACGAGTACTGTACTATAAGATACACCTAAATGGCTTGTACTGGCTTTTTACTCTGCTTTCTCACGACTCATTTAACTTTGTTTATATCTACACTGATGTAGATTTCTGCATAATCTATAGATTCTGAAGCTGGTTCCCCTAGTCATCAGCACTCAAGTATGCACAGCCAGCAATCTGGCCTTAAAAAAGCATAATGGCTTTAATGAGTAGGAAATCAATTAGGAATTTTGACACATGGTGATATGCTTAAGCAATTAGGCCTGTCCTTAGCTAGGAGGACAATGAAATTGACTATGTCACTTCAACCTTCTAATGGCTTGGAGCAACACCACTCAATGCCCATCACCAATCTGAATCTTCCTTTCTAGGGAAAGCACAAGGCTGCAGGCTGACTTGAATTCGTGTTCTGGATCAGCTGTAATTATATGGGTGTGATTTATTGGTTTTCTATCTGCTGCTTTCTGTTTACACTGGAAATAATGCAATTTGTTTTCCTTCTGAAACTCCCAAAGTGAATTGTTCTAAAGTGATATGTACTTAACTTGTATGGATGATTCAAACTGTCAATGATCAAAAGTCACTTAAATGCATAATGCATGGCAGATATCCCCCCTAATTATTTGGTCTAGACTATTGTTAACACTGTGTTTCTTTATCTGTGCCCCCTATCTGATGCCTGAGGAAGAGGCTCAGAAATGGGGCCAGAGGTAGAGCAACCAAAAATGATATACCATGGTCAAATCAGCCAGAATTCTATGGACATCTTTAGTTTCTAAAATTTTCAAGAGAAATAGTAATATGAAAAATGACCTGACCTACCACGAAGTGGAAATGCTGGCAGCCTACATACATGATGAACTCTGCCATATGATTCCCTATTTACCTGAGTCACAAACACTTACTGAGCACCTGTGTTAGGTACCCACAGTGGTAAGGCAGAACATACAATTCCTAGTTTTAGGAAGCACAAGATCTAAGAGGAAATCTTTAGTTCCTGCCTCCCCATCCACCCCACCCCATCCCTCTCCCAGTCATTGTGTTCTCATTCCATTTTCTAATTTACCAGTCTTCACCCCAGTTTGATTTGCCAGAAAGTTCAATATACATTTTTTATTTGAAAAGACTACTTTGTAGGTCAAATAGTATCTGCCTCACTCTATCAACATAAAACTATACCAATGAAAAAGTAATAATTTGGGAGGATTAAAAAAAACAATACCTAAATATTGAGAAAAACAGGAAAATACCTTGCAATCTCATCTCCGAGAAAATCACAGTAAACCTTTTGGTGTATTTGCTTTCAGACTTTTACTTTGCCACATTTGCTTTTTTTTCCTTCACTTAATGTAGAGAGATTATTTTTTGTGTTAAAATTATCTTTAAAAAGTCATCTTATAGGACGCCTGGGCAGCTCAGTTGGTTAAGCAGCCAGCTCTGGATTTCGGTTCAGGTGATGACCTCAGAGTCCTGGGATCAAGCCCCATGCTGGGCTCTGCACTCGGTGGGGAGTCTGCTTGAGGATTCTTTCTTTATCTCCCTCTCCCTCTGCCCTCCCCCCGCTCATGTGCATGCACACACTTGCTTCTCTCTCTCTCCTAAAATAAATAAATCTTAAAAAAAAGTCATTTTATTGATTGAAAATTAACCATCTATAATTTATTTAATCATTCTCCAAACATTACTCTAATGCAAAATGGTAGAGAAAATGACTGCACTTTTGTGCAATGGTCCTTTCATGAAAGGACGAAAAATGGAATACCTACTTTCTTTTTAAAGTGCTTTTTCTAAACTATCATATAAATCAAGATATATATATATATATATATATATATATATATATTTTTTTTTTTGCTTCTCTTACCTTGGCGTCGGTATAATGTCTGTTGAAGCCCACCTCTGACATTTATGTTTGTAGATATAACACAGATGGCAGGAAAAGACATGGGACAGAGGGCTAGTTCATATCTGCCCTGGGGAGCTAATATGCTCTGTCTTCATGAAGGTAGTCCAAAGTTGTATAGTAAACACTTGTTTAAGGTTTAAGGCATGGACTACAGAAAATGGTAAAATAAATATTCATTACTAAGTGGCAAAGGAAAAAAAGAAAGGGATGGAATCAGGACACACTACACTAAAATATAGCAAGTTGGCCACATCAAATGTTTTAGGCTGAAGGAACTGGAGAAAACAGCAGAAGCAGGAAGGTCACTCTGACATCCTTCCCCTCCCTCACCCTTCTTCCCTAAAAAAGGTTATAAAACCCTCCTGTGAGAGATGCCCACCCTATACCTGGAGGAAAAAAGTATCCTTACCTCCAAAAAAAAAAGGGATTCCGAGAAGAATCCCAAAAAAAGACCTGTTAAGTTTCCCCCGGTTCACTACACTTGCCCCACACTCCTTAACCAATCACATTCCTTCAACTGTCCACTCTTCATCAAACCTAGCATAAAAGACTCAGGTCTAACAGTTTCTTTGGGTCTTCATTTCATTATGAAGGCTCCCTTTTCACATAAAATTTACATTAAGTAAGCTTGTATGCTTTTCTCCTGATAATCTGTCTTTGTCAGTTTAATTTACAGACTTAGCCAGGGACCCTAATAAGGTTGAAGAAAACTTTTCCTCCTCTACAGATGAAAGTGTGACAGAAAAAGAGAGAGAGGGAGAGAGTATAAAGGAGGGAAGGAAAGGAGAGGAGAGGAGCCAGCAGGGGCAGGGGGGACAGGACTCCAGAACTCCCTGCTGTATGCCCTTCAGTAGGAATCACTCTCAATGACCCTCCACATACCTCACAACCTGCAGTCTACTCTATAAAATGGACACAATAATAGTTTCTATTGAATAGGATTATTTTGAGGATTAAATGAGTAAAGTCGAATGCCTGATGCACAATAAAAACAAGATATATGCTAATTATTATTATTGCCACTACGGAAATGTTTATTTTAAAAGGAAACTGTGAGTAGAATTGGTGTTTCCTCTCTAAGATGAACGTCCCTGTTCAATTTACATATACCTGACCAGAATTCTTTGACCAAACAATTAAATAAAACCTTTGAATGAACACCTCTCAGTTTCATCCATGATCCTCCTGAAATAGTTACTTAGGTATACTTATTAAGAATGACATTTCCTAGGATCCTTTGTCCATATTTCCTGGTGCAGAACTGGGAGAAAGACAGGGTGATCCAGAGTCACCATTTTTTAACCCATTTCTAGATGATGCTTATGCAAGCTAAAATAAGGGAAATACTGAGACACATTTACCTAGAAAAAGTTTAAACAAAAATCTTTTGGTGAACATTGTATGAGTGGCTACAGCACCTTCAGAGGGAGTAGTCTTTATAAAAATGTCAGTGGACAATGTGCATTCGTAATAGGCCCTGAGAATTATTTACAGAATAGCATAGACTCAAGAGTTTTTATATAAATCTTCTCTGTAGTCCAAAAAACTTTCTGAAATTACTGGGGAGAAGTTTCACCAATAACAAACTAACCACCTATCTCCACAACCACCACCACCCACTATATACACACACATACACGCAATCGAGATCATCGACCACAGCAACTTCTTTCATGACACATCTCCAAAGGCAGGAGAAACAAAAGAAAAAATGAACTTGTGGGACTTCATCAAGATAAAAAGCTTATGCACAACAAAGGAAATAGTCAAAAAAACTAAGAGGCAGCCCACGGAATGGGAGAATATATTTGCAAATGACACTACAGATAAAAGACTGGTATCCAAGATCTATAAAGAACTTCTCAAACTCAATACACGAGAAACAAATAATCAAATCAAAAAATGGGCAGAAGATATGAACACACACTTTTCCAATGAAGACATACGAATGACTAACAGACACATGAAAAAATGTTCAAAATCATTAGCCATCGGGGAAATTCAAATCAAAACCACATTGAGATACCACCTTACGCCAGTTAGAATGGCAAAAATGGACAAGGCAAGAAACAACAAATGTTGGAGAGAATGTGGAGAAAGAGGAACCCTCTTACACTGTTGTTGGGAATGCAAGTTGGTACAGCCTGTTTGGAAAACAGTGTGGAGGTCCCAGCAATTGCACTACTGGGTATTTACCCCAAAGATACGAACGTAGTGAAGAGAAGGGCCATATGCACCCCAATGTCCATAGCAGCATTGTCCACAACAGCTAAATTGTGGAAGGAGCCTAGATGCCCTTCAACAGACAAATGGATAAAGAAGATGTGGTCCATATATACAATGGAATGTTACTCAGCCGTCAGAAAGAACGGTTACCCAGCATTTGCAGCAACATGGATGGGACTGGAGGAGATTATGTTAAGTGAAATAAGTCAAGCAGAGAAAGACAATTATCATATGGTTTCACTCATTTATGGAACATAAGAAATAGCAGGGAGATTGGTAGGAGAAGGAAAGGATGAAGGTGGGGTAAACAGGGGGAATTAACCACAAGAGACTGTGGACTCTGGGAAACAAACTGAGGGCTTCAGAGGGGAGGGGGTGTGGGGGGATTGAGATAGGCCGGTGATGGGTATTAAAGAGGGCACATATTGCATGGAGCACTGGGTGTTATACGCAAACAATGAATCATGGAACACTACATCAAAAACTAAGGATGTACTGTATGGTGACTAACATAACCTAATTAAAAAAAAAAAAAGATAAGTTGCCTGGAAAACGCCAATTCATCCATTTTGGTGGGGAAAAAAATCTGTTGATATAATCCATTCTGGTTTTAAGGATAGGATGAGTTAATGTGTATAAAATGCTTTGAGTATTGCTGACAAATACTACGTACTTAGAAGATGTTTATTATTATCACTTTTCTTATCTAATCTTAAAAAATCTCGTTTTATAGCTGAAAAGACTAAGGACCAAGACACTGAACAATTTACTCAGGTGCCACAGAGGAAAGCCCAACATCTTTCCCCAATACCTTGCTGAATAGTCAGAAGATAATTCTGTTTTTATTGATTCATACCTGAACCTCACCCATGGATGGTCCTGAAACCTATGAACTACCAAACAATGAAAAATAATGTTGTTTCCCCATGATATGTTAAAAAACTGTCATCATAGTAGTTGCTCGTGAACAAGATGACCATTTCCTCAATAATGTAATTCAGAAGGGAGTTTTATACTTCTATTTTATAACGAAAGTACATATCAGTATTATTGAAATGTGGAATCTAAGAAATCAATTGTGGAAAATAAATAGTGGTGTTGCCTCGCTGTGGCTCATAATTGTGTTCTTTTCATGTATGCTAATTGCTTGATCACCTATTGCAGCATGGCCCTAATTTTATTCATAGTTTTTTGTCCTTCCTCTGGGAAATGTATGGATGGCTCTGGCACGCATCTTCCTCTCTTTTGAAATCCCCTAGGCCAATAATCCATTTAATTATTTTTAGTAATGACTTTGGTGAATGCATTAGGCATTCGCCTGTTTTACAGCTCACTCTGGATTTGGATGTTTTGCTCCTGCTAAGTTAAGACACCGCACCCAGAGGTCTCTTCTGGTAGTGCCTGAAAGACACAATGGGAATTTGCTGAGGTACATTTTAGTTTCCCTTCCCATTCTAAGCAGTTTGTATACCTTCTTCTCTATTTCAGCCTGGAGCTTATAACCTTGAGAGAACCAGAGGTTGACTTCCTGGCACAGAGTAATGCAAACAGAAATGTGTTTTAGCTACCTTTCCTCATCCTAATTCCCTCCTCTTCCTTCATTTTGGTTCCTCCTGTTTCAGTGACCCACCCCCCACCCAACCCTTTATTTCCTCAACAGATACCATAACCTCTCCCTTATTTCCTAATGCCCACGATAAAATTGTTCCCACCTCTGTAAATTATTCTCTTAAGAGTTAAAATAGGTAATAAAGCTAATTAAATAACAATATTACACAGCATTTAGAACAGTCCCTAACATACAGTAAGTGACATGTAATATTTACTAAATAAAAATTAACCAATTAAGCTAATTTAATTTATACAGACTCTTCCTTAAGAATATATTTGTATTAAAACAATGAGTTGTTTTGTTTGTTTGTTTCCAAATTTCAGCTTACAAGGTGTTTCAATGACATAGCCTAAAGGGTAGGAATATTAATACTGAGGCCATAAACTGGACATTTTGGTAATCTTAAAAACACATTTTACAGCATCTACTTATGCCACTTATTCTAGTCACAGGTTATCCCCTCAGAATGTGATCAGAAAGAATGTACAACCTTGGAGAAATACATCGATCGATCTGTCCACTCTGCATTTCCACTATCATAGACTCCACATTCCTCTAGTTTTAATTGAGTCTGATTACTAAAACATTATGAGGCTTGCCATCACCCCATCCTTGCTCTCTCAAATACAATAAGGATGGATTCAAAATAATTCCAATTACATTATGATGCTTGTCTGCATGCAACACGGGTGCAAACAGTGATAAAATCCTTGTGTCTGTGGGGTCATAACTTTCCTATAAAGCGATCTACAATCTCAGTGATAGTCATCTTATTAAAACATGTGCTCTCATGTACAGTTTTCTTTTCATTTTTTTAAAGATTTATTTATTTGAGGCAGGGGAGGGGCAAAGGGAGAAGGAGAGAGAGTCCTAAGCAGACTCCGTGCTGAACGCAGAGCCCAACCTAGGGCTTGATCCCATGACCCTGAGATCATGACCCTGGGATGAAACCAAGAGTCAGATGCTTAACCAACTGCACCACCCAGTTGCCCCGGTACGGTGTTGTTTTGAGATTTTAGATGGACTGTCTTATCCCTCTTCTCTTTCCCATCTCAGTAACAGAAGTAGAAAGAGTATCATCAACTATAGCCCATATACACTGAAGTTCTTGGAATCTGGTCACCAAAAGGGCTCACCAGTAAAGATATCACATTCCCAGTGCTCTTTTCTTTAGGTGAAGCAAGAAAGGAGGAAAAACTATTGACATAAACTCATGGAACATCTCCAACCTCTTCTCTGCCAATCCACATATTTCCCTTCTTCTCTCTAAGCAGGGATACTTGCCCTTGTCTGTGAACACTTCGATGAAGAGTCTCACCACACCCAGCACTCCTTTACTCTGCATCAGCTGCTCACTTGCACAAGCTGATTCAGAGGAATAGCTGAAGCCGACAGTAAGAAGGCTGGCTGCCAATAACTAGTTGTTCACTTAAGTACATACAGCTTTTCTGCAACTCCATGATTATCATCCTTATTTAAATGAGGATAAATTTAGTTCTAGGAGCTGTTTGTAAGAAACTTTCAAATGTCAATGTAAGATATAAAGTTAGTATTTCTTGACTGGATTGGAATTTAGTTCGTTTCTATTAGGTTCAATATTTAATTAAGTCACTGAATGTTAGAATTGGCAGGAACCTAAAAGACATCTAGAGAAATAACGTCTCCATTTTACAGGTGAGAAATATGAACCCTAAAAGATCAAATAAATGTCCTTGTATTCCAACATGAGCTAGTGGCAGAAGTGCTTTGTCCAATCTATTCAGGAGGGCATTTGTCTCAGTGTGTAAATACATACGAAGGTGAGAAAAACGCAGTTCCTCCCATAAAGAAGCTTTAGTTCTAGAGATATGGGTCTGTCGAGAGTTTAGCTAGTCAAGCAGTCTGCATGTCCTTAACCCAATAACAGCCCCTCATGCAAGCACATGCCCTAGCCAACAACCCACAGAGTTGCAGCAAGTTTAAGTCCCCAGTACGACTTCCCCAACAGCCCTTGTGACCAACAGTCTCCCTGATGCCCAGCACCTTCTCCTTGCTCACCCCTTAGGTAAGATCCCTGTGGGGCTTACCAAGCCCTGATCTTTTAGTTTGAACTGACCATTGTAGCCTTAGCCCAGGAATCCCAAAGCGCTTCACCCACAGACCCTAATAAAGGCATGTGTTCCAGGTCCTATCAATTTCTCTGTGTAAACCCCACCTTGACCTCCTCGTGTGGCCCCTCAAGGTGTGCTGGGGACTTTCTCCAGGACCTGTGAGTAACAAACTTCTCTATTTCATTTTCTCTGTGGTCTGTTGTTGAGCTATGGCTCATCATCTAGTACCTTGTGCTAACAAGTGTTAATGTGACACATTCATTACAAGGTCTTTCCTTGAATTTCCACCATCATTCAATTCAAGGAATAGTTGTGGATGTTGACCATCCTTCACTTCTTCACCTGTGAGCTAGGGATGCAAACATAATTATGACAATTCCTTTCTCTTAGTCTGTAAGTATATTAAGAAAGGAGAGAACAATATACAGTATATTAAGTGTCTGTGTATGTGTCCAAGTGCTTTTTTAAAAGCATATACAAAATATTGTAGAAGCAGTATAGAGGGAAGTATTATTTCTAGATGTTTGAATTCAAGATAGGATTTAAATGGAATATATTAGAGTTGAACCTTGAAGGCAGACCCTGTCGATGCCAGGTTGGGGACTTTCTAGCTAGAGGAAATTTTCAGTCTATAAGCTATAAGATTTCAGAAAGGACTAAGGGTAAGCAGAATAATGGCCACTCCAAAAATGTCTACATCCTAACCCCCAGAACCGTGAAAATGTTATGTTACATGGCAAATGGGAATGAAGGTTGCTAATCAGTAGATCTTAAGATGAGAGATTATCCTCAGTTATACTGGTGGGCCCAACGTAATTACAGGGATCCTTTAAAATGGAAGAGGAAGACAGAAGAGGCCAGAATAATGTGATGTGAAGACGACTCAGTCTGTCAGTACTGACTCTGAAGATACAAGAAAGCACCCAAACTAAAAAACACAGGAAGCCCCTAGAAGCTGGAAAAGGCAAGAAAACAATTCTCCCCTAGAGCTTTCAGAAAGGAACGCAGCTCTGTCAAAACCTTGATTTTGGCCAAGGAAAACCTGTGCCAGACTTCTGCCCTACAGAACCATAAGATCATGAACTTGCGTTGTTTTAATCCACTAAGTTTGTGGTGATCTGTTACAGCAGGAACAGAGAACTAATTCAGGACTCTACAGTTATTTGCTAACTGAAATAACAGCCACATCCTCCTTGCAATGCCACTAGAGTAGGATTTATACTTGTGCAGAGAAAATGAGAAGAAAAGCAAGGGTGTTCACGCATTTTTAAGTTTCCTCTCTTTTGCTCCAAGCATTTATCCCACTCAAGTCGAAGCTACGTGAGTAAACATCGTTATTTCCCTTTTCTTTGGCGATGGGAAGACTCTGCCAGGTGGAGAGACTAAATAATGTCTCTGTGGAATTTTCCACCCACAGGGTTTGCTCCCACCCAAGCAGCCTCTGCAAGGTCTCTAGTTCAGAGACTGAAAGGACCCTAAGAAACCACGTTAGAAGTCTACATTCCTTCATTCCTTCAGGCCCTGGGTACTGGCTGCACATTATGCACTACTTGGCTGGTTTCTATCTCCCTGAGATTTTCTTGCAGTCTGGGGTCCACGTTCGCCAACCCCTCACTCCTGTGTTTTTAGTCATTGCTTCAACTTGATTCCTGGAATAAACCGTCTTAGCCTAGGTTCCCCCAGCCTGAGACAAGAGCTTGAGTGTAGGCCATGATACTAGGGATGGGAACTGGGGACCCAGGGAGGTGAAGCTGGGAAAGTGGGAATGCCAGTGCAAGGGCACGGTGCCAGGCTGGTAATCACTGAGGAAGGCCAAGTCTCAGTCCCAAAGAGAACTCAAATACAGAAGCGGGTATCCCAGGGCTGTAAACTGCTGTGCACTCTCAGGCTTGTGAAGTCTGCCTGGACCCCGCAGAGGTCCCATGAGGGAACAGAAGCCCGTGAACAGAAGATGAGCTAGCCAGTAACACAGTGGAGGCTGGGAGCCCCCACGTCACACCCACTGCAGCCAGGGCCACAGCAAGGCTGGAATGAAGAGGGAGGCTGAAGGGAGGAGAGGCAGGCAGTGAGTTGTCTGATACAGACGTTCGAAGTTTCATGACTCCTGAGCACTGACCCATAGTGTCCCCAGACCCGAGTTTTTCATGTTGCCTGACTCCATCTTCAGCATCACGGCCCTCCACGGCCTCAAGGCCTCCCAAGAGACCCTCTCCAAACACGGCTCTCAACCAGGTCCCCAAAACAAAAAGAAACACAGGAGACAGGGTCTTGGACCATGAGAACCAAATATACTATTTGCTAGGTACTCAGTGTTGGTAATTCCCAAGAACAGATTCACATTTTTCTAAGCCAGCACCTCCTATAAACCATGAGAAGGATGAACATCATTGTCTCTTGGTACAGTAAACAGGGAAGCAAAGCTTGGCATTTTCCGGTGTGCATGCACTTTCACAACACAGCATTTTTCTCTGTTTCTTTAGAGTCCTTAACGAGAACTAGGTAACTGACGCCATGAGAGTGACAAGGCGGGGTGTATTTGCTCCAAGCCTGGCAGCCCCTCTGAGCCTTACTCAAGTGATCAAACAAGCCCAACCTCAAGGACCAATTTTAACACTTTTTTCCCCTAAACATTCTTTATAGCTAACCAACATTTAAGGGTCTTAGCAGAGGCTCGCTGTAGTGAACTGAGAGTTATTATAGGCTTGGTGATAGCGTTCTTCAAATGAGTAGCACATCTGAACTAGATTCCATGATCACTCTCTTATTTAAAAAAAAAAAAAAAAAAAAAAAAAAAAAAACTTTGTTCCCCTAAAGTCCCCTGCAAGGCTTTCTCTACACATGCCTTGAGCAGAAGCCACTTCCTCCAGCACCGAAATGGTGGCAGAGCTGCTGGCTCCCCTGGAGCAGGCTGCTGCCATCCCCCCCCCCTTTGATCTCTCAACTCATGCCAGACCATGTGCAAAGCTGCTATGCTAATTCCTCTCCTCAGAGCATTCTCTGTCCCCAGTGGCAGACACCATACAATGTTCAGAAGCCTTTTCTTAAACTGGCACGCAAAGCTCAGAAGATTACTGTTAATTGCATGGTACATATTGATTACCCTTCTCCTAGAGTTCATAATTTTGCATACTGCAAATCAAATTCAGCATATCCTGACTCCTCACAAAGGACCGGCCTCCTTTATATTTTTCATTCTTTCTTCCTTCCTCCCCTACCCCCTTCTCTCCTCTTCCTTCTCTTCGCCTACCCCCTCCTTCCCTACCCCTCTCTTTCTCCTTCTATTCCTTCTTTTCTTCCTAACTCCCTTGCTCCTTCTCTCCTTCCTTCCTCCCTCTCTTTCATCTTTTTTTCTCTCTCTCTTTCTCTCATGCACACCTCATGCACGGATACACAAAACTCAAAATGCTCTTTCCCTCTTTCTAATTCACACACGAATGAAAAACTTCCTAGTGATTAGGAGAAGCCTATTTAAAAGGCAGACATCAGGCTCATCTTACACCCTTAAATGTCACTTTTAAAAGTCATCAAGCATTAAACTGGGTTTTATTTTTAAATACATGTTTTAGAGAGAAGAAAGAATTATTACTTATCAATTAATTAGCTGCCTGGCGTGTTCAAGAAGAGTGGTGGAACATTCATGTGTAAATCTGTAAAGGAAAAATCCTTGGAGAAGTTCATGTGCTATGTAATTAGAGTTAATTAACACATTTGCTAATTGACTATTATTTAGCACTCCAGCTGCTGAGAAAAAATCCATAGGCCCATTAAATATTAATTAGCAAAAGTCTATTGTCTGATCCTGTCAGATCCTGTATTGATGAGACTTTTACAAGCACAGCTTTGTTAGGCTGTGTACAGAGCAACACACAGTACTTGGCTAGTGAGGAATAAAAAACTGAGAGCCTCATAATACACACATAAGGCCTGTATTTCAGCCAATTATTTTTCTCCTTCAACTGATTACATTGCCCAAAATACTAGAAATAAAGTGCCTTAACTGTGTTCACATAACCACGTACAGCCTTGAGATTTATGCAGCTCCTGTTACATCAAAGTCTTGGTGTTTACTGAGTAGCCTATGCGACAAAACCTTTAGAAAACTAAAGGAAAACTAACCCATAACTGTAGGAACAAAATGCTCTCCGTAGCTTTTTTAAGCAGCTTTATTGGTATCCAGTTCACATACCGTGCCATTTACCCTACGTGCACAATTCAATGGCCTCTGATACATTATGTTATTAAATGTTTTAAATTTCTAAATTAATTTAATTTAAAAAATACATGTAACATAAAATTTGCCATTTAAACCATGTAAGTATTCAATGGCATGACTTACATTCATAATGCTATGCAATCTCCTTAGCTTTTTTTTTAAAGATTTTATTTATTTATTTGAGCGCAAGCAAGCATGAGTTGGGGGGAGGGCAGAGGGAGAAGCAAGACTCCCCGCTGAGCAGGGCTCCATCCCAGGGTCCTTGGATCATGACCAGAGCCAAAGGCAAACGCTTAACTGACAGAGCCACCCAGGCACCCTCCTACAGCTTTTATTAGGTCAGCTTGTTTTATGCCTCTTGTGACTAAAAGCACAATCTGAGAACAGATCCGTCTGCCCGTCCTGCTCTAAAAAGCTTGTTTCCACATGGCTAAAATGTCTCACTGCTCACTCAGCAGTGGTGACCCCCGTGAAAATGGTTCTCTGATTAGAAACCACTCTGTACAATGCCTATCTTGTTTTCTCCTTTCTTGCTTAACTCTTCCTCAGTGTCCACACTTAGCCAAGCAACTGTACTGAACAAGAGCCACATACCCTTCTGTCTGCCTCTCACGTGGGAGTCCCTCTGGCAATTCCAGCTTAACCAAATAGAAGCAGCTCCAGGTATCCCAAGACTTCACTAACTTGTACCACTTTGTCTCCCCGTCACCTGACACACAACCAGACCCTCATCGTTTATGCAGAGGAACTCTGCTAAGGGAACAGTCCCATCAACGTGATCACAATGAATATAATAGTTTAATTTATGAGCAATGTAGCATCCCCTTCCCAGACGTCCTACCCAAGTTCACCAGGTAATTAACCTGATGGAAAACTGCTCTTTCTTCCTTTAGCAATCCTGGAAATACCAAAAACAGGGCACAGAAAAGCTGGCACTTTCTGCAGAATTCTATTAACACCTTTAATTTGTATTACAACAAAACAAAATCACTTCTTGCAGTATCAATTTGTAGTCATAATATGAGGCTAGAATAATAATAACTACAGTTGATCTTTGAACAATGGCAGGGCTAAGGGAGCCACCCCCTGCACAGTTGAATATCCATGTATAACCTCTGACCGCCCCCGCAAAACTTAATTACAAACAGCCTACTGTTGACTGGAAACCTTGACTGGATAACATAAACAGCCAATTAACACATATTCCGTATGTTATATGTACTATATACTGTACTCTTATGATAAAGTAAGCTAGAGAAAAGAAAGTTGTATTAAGAAAAACCTAAGGAAGAGAAAATACATTTACAATGCTGTGTTTATTGAAAAAAAAAATCTGTGTTATGTAAGTGGACCCATGCAGTTTAAACCTGTGCTATTCAAGGATCAACTGTAATAGTTATTTTTTAAATTGTGGAAAATTTCTGTCAGGTACTAAACTAAGTGCTTCATATTATATCTCACTTAATCCGCAAGAGCTCTAAAGGTTATGCATCATGACCTAGCTGTTAAGAAATGCTGGTGCCACACGGACCTGACTCTGATTTCTGGCTCCCCAGAAAAATAAAGCCATTGTCCTACAAAAGGTTTACTAGGAAATGTCATTTGGTGCCACCTACAAATTATAGGCAGAGTCTGTGGATGCACACAGTCTCCATTCTAGCAACATTAAACAGAGAGGCAGTGGGCAATCGCAGGGCTATGCATTGGAAGAGGGATTTATGGGGCAACATGAGAGTGACCTCACATGGGGGAATAAACATGCTGGTTCAAGTCCAAATAATCTGAGTGTAAGGCCATCTGTTTAGAGAAGTGCCAGGAAATGCCAGCTGCCCACTTCCCTAGTACCTGGAGTTCCTGGTCCCTGTGGGGAATTAAGTGTATGAAGAAGCCCTCCTACTTAGGAAAACAGAAGCTTCTAGTCCCAGCCAGCTTGCTGGGAAAACAAAAACAAAATCAAACACCACAAAGAGCTCCTGGGGTAACTTCTCAGACAGTCCTGTCTGTCACCACAGCTGGGTAACCTCAGGTCACACCTCAGTCTGCTCACAGTTCACATGGACAGAATAACAGTATTTTGCTATAAGTATTTTTGTCAAATAAAATTATTTAGTAGAGCACTTAGTCTTGAGCTTGGTACACTCTAAAGATGAAATAAATGTTGGTTACTTTATAATTCCCACTTGACTGTTGAGGAAATGAGGCTCTGAGAAATTTAATAAGGTGACCTCAGTCACACAACTAGTCAGTGGTGTCAAACCCAAGTCTGTCCAATAGTCGGCTCTTATCTCTATGCTCTGTTGTTTGCCTTTCTCACCAACCTGCCAAATTCCTGATCAAGTCACCCCATCCATGACCCTAGTATGTGAGGACTCTTCACTTGGTCATCCTGGATGCTGTGGTCAGACTTCCTGACCGTGACCCTACAGCTCCCAGAAAACCGCAGTTATATGCTCCTGTAACCAGACTGGAGGGCCAGTCAGTGACTCCTGGCCACCCTCAGCTATCTGCCATTTAACTGTGCCCTGTTTTATTTTTATCCATGGCTTCTAACATCATGTTATTTACATTTTATTATGATCTACCCTTACTAGGTGGTAAAATCTATGAGATCTCTACTCTACTTTGAACACCTAGAACAGAACCTGGCACATAGTAAATGCATAATAAATCCTTGTATAATGAATAAATGAATTTTATATCCCTTATACTGAAAAGTCAAAACTGTGAAATTATTTACCCTGTCATTATGTAAATATTTTCTAAATCAAATGCTCATTTTCCCTTAATTTTGTTGTCAAGATCAGATGGTGGTAGTAGAGAGGGATATGATGATACATTAATTCTGCATTCCGGCTACCTATATATCTTCAGTCGGCTTTGTTTATGGGAAAGATAAACTGAGGAAGTTAACTTCCATGGGGCAAGTTAGGGGTGAGTTTAAATTAGTAAGAGCTTAAGACCCTTAATAAAATTTCTGCAGGCCAATTCTAAAAATTCCTAATTAAGTTAAAAGAATAGAGCTCGGCGGGATGCCTGGATGGCTCAGTCAGTTAAGCGGCTGACTTGGGCTCAGGTGGTAATCTCGAGGTCCTTGGGTCAGGGCCCCTTCAGGCTCCTGATCAGCATGGACTACTTGTCCCTCTGCCCCTCCGCCCCTGCTCGTGCACTCTCTCTCTCTCTCTCAAATAAACAAATAAAAATCTTTAAAAAAAAAAAAAGAGCTGGGCCTCTCTTTTTTGGGCCCAATGGTGTAAGCTCATAGTTTATTCAAAAGTAATTGATATGCCCGTAATAAGAAAGATAATATTGAGAATCCCGGGCTTCATGTACCATAGGTCATTTAGCCCCTCCGCCCCTGCTCGTGCACTCTCTCTCTCTCTCTCAAATAAACAAATAAAAATCTTTAAAAAAAAAAAAAGAGCTGGGCTTGTCTTTTTTTTTTTGGGTGGTGTGGTGTCATCTTTTATTTTATTGTAATTGATATGCCCGTAATAAGAAAGATAATATTGAGAATCCCGGGCTTCGTGTACCATAGGTCATTTAATTGATTATTAAATGGGAACTCTAGTGGACAGATGTGGCAAAAACAAACAAACAAACAAAGAAAACCCTGGTTATGAAACTGGCTAGTGCTTAAGCTTGCAAAAAAAAATAATAATCAGGGGAAAAAAGCCAAAGACTGTTGGTTCTACCCTTCAGGGAAGAGTAAGACTGATCACAAGTATGGGCATAGTAAAAATGTTCATCTAAGGTGAATTTTGGTATATCAGAACGGATCACTGGCTAATCAGGACCCCTATTCTCCCACTGGTTCATGCACAAGATTCTACTTGAGAAAGTGTTATTATAATCCCCATATAATCATGCGTATAATGGTTAATCAGCAAAGCATCAAGAAGAACATTTGAAATCTCAAATTCTACTTGAGTTGGGGACAAGGAGGCAGGGTAAGTGGATGGAATGTGGAGCAGAATTGTTTTGGGGATAAGGCTCATTCACAAGAGACCTCTCTCCCTCTAACTATCTATCATGTTTTTTAAAGTCTTCATATCTGGTTCAGGACTGTTGTGAAAATAAGAAATATAAGTCTATATTATTGTGTCTGAATATCACAAATATACATTTATTAATCAAAATAATATATAATGAAAATATAAATCCCCTCAAAATTGATTTAGAATAAGCAAAAAAAAGGTTTGTGCCCAGAGGAAAAATATCTTCCATGCTAACGAAGATTTATACCTCAAATTAGGATACAAAACAGCATAGAAGGTAGGTGAGGTATTTCCATGGAGCAGACTCAGTCTAGAAACCTCAGCCTGGGTAAATACCTGACAGCTAGAACTCATCATCCCAGCTTCTGTTATCACTGTCTCGTCACAAATACCACCAGTTGAATGAGAAATGCTTCATGTAAGTTGTCCAAGCTGGAACAATGACCTACTCCATTCTCCATGTCAGAATTTCTCAAGGAGTGTCTCTGCTACTCCTTATACTCTCCCCAGCCTCAATACTTTGACATGTGATATGTTACTCAGAGGGCACTCATTTCTTTGTCAGTATCAAATGTACTAGAATCAAGTGAAGACTTCCCCATCCTTTCTTCCCTTCCTCCCCATCGCCCTCCCTTTCCTTGAGTCTAAAGTAGACAGAAGAGGGGACATTTCAATACCTGCTGGGACAGCTCCAAGCCACTGTTTCTATATGCTTTAAGTTTTATCTCAGAGAAACACAGATAACAATAACTCTGGAAAAAAGAAAATTAAGAAAACTTGAAAATGGATTGAACCTAGTTCTTTCCACACCCCATACAACACTGGTTACATAACAACCTTGTACAACCACAAACAAAGAAGGAAAAGAACAAAAATAGAGGTATTATTTGGGAAAATACAGTAGGGATAGAGAAACATGGATCCAGAGAACACTGCCTCGTAAAACCTAGCTACCTTCTGTGACTGTACTTTCAATTAACAATACCTTATTAATTTATAAATACAAATATCCTTTATGAGAGATGATGGATAAATAAACTGTGGTACATCCAGATCGTTGAATATTATTCAGCACTACAAAGAAATGAGCTATGAAGTCATGAAAAGACATGGAAGAACTTAAAATGCGTATTTCTAACTGGAGGAGCCCATCTAAAAAGGCTACAAAATGTATGATTTCAACTCTATAACATTCTGGGAAAGGCAAAACTATGGAGACAATAAAAAAAATCAGTGGTTGCCAGGGGCTGGGGGAAGGGAGGATTGAATAGGTAGATGACAGAGGATTTTTAGGGCAGTAAAAATATTCTGTATGATAATGGTGGATACATGTCATTATACATTTGTCCACACCCACAGAATGTACAACACCAAGAGTGAACCCTAATGTAAACTATAGACTTTGGGTGATAATCTTGTGTCAAGGTAGGTTCATCAATTATAACAAATGTACCACTGTAGGTCAGTGATTCATCAGTCTTATATAATACCCACGGCTCATTACATCGCGAGCCCTCCTTAATCTCCATCACCCAGCTACCCCTTTTTTTGTGCATTGAGTAACATAAGAAGCGATGATTATAGAAGTGGTCTCAGAAGGAACACTATTGGCCAGTGGACTAAGGCAACGCTCCCCTCTCCACGTGTCTAGTGAGTCACAGAATCCCTGTGGGTGCTGGGAAGGCTTCTGGGATAAACACACTGCACAGCTGGTGTTGAGACCTGTACAGCAGCCTCGGGAGACTACTGTCAAAGACAAACTGAAGGGACAGCAATGGGGTTTCCTTAAGGCAGGTTCACCAGAAAGAGAGATGAAACTGCAGAGTGAATAAAATGCAACAACTTAAATAGTGGGGGATGACAGATGCTTCTGGTAGCAGCTGGACAGGAGCTTGTTCCACGTCCACCCGGGGTACGCAGCGTGGAGGAGAGGGCAGCGTGTCCACTGAGAGGACGGTCTCACTAAACCCTGGAATGATTATGAGCAAAACCAGCTTCGCAATGGCATGTCCCTGCCCTCACTCCCTAGTGAGGGGGGACACAGGAGGGTCCTTCTCACCTCACTGAATTTCTGAGGCTGGGCACTGACGACCAGTTCCAATGGTATCAAGACAACAGTTATGGCAAGCGAAACAGGCTGGTGGCTCTGTTGGACCTTGGGCCAGGATGGCCAAGACTCAGGGTGACCTTCCATGGCAATGAGGCTTATATATGCTTTGTGCTTACCAGGAAACAAAACCCGTGACACAATCAAGGATGGAGTAAAACGGATGCTGAGACAACTGCCTTAATGAATGCACATTATCTTCAGGGACTCAGCAAGACAGCAGCAATGTATTTAGAAATGTTCAAAGGTGTAGGAAAAAAAAGAAAACCAACTTTGAAACTTACTGCTGTCTAAATTATTACTCCAAAGGCCAACTGTTGCTTCAGTTTCGGTCCCATGCTTAGCATCATGTGTGAGTTTACAAGCTGTAAACAAGCTGCAACTTATCAGGGCATTTTTTTTGTTATTTGTAAAGCTTATTGCCAAATGCCTTGCTATTATTTTATTCATCAAGCTTCCTTCTTCCTTTTGAAGTCTGAGTATACGCAGGGAGAGAGTTACCATTGTTGCAGTAATCTTCTATTCAAATAATCAGATAAATATTTCAATGATACAGAGTGATAAAGGAAGCACTTCATTACCTTCAGGCTGAAGATTCTCAGAGGGATAAAAGGAGCAGGAAAAAAAAGTGGTGAAGCATGCTGCTGTTGAAAATCCAACACTACCCACATGAATGGGCAGCTCTACTGCCGAGAGCCGTTCTTGCCCCTCATTATAGGAATGGTCATTAATGTTTAATACCTGCTGGAAGAGAGAGTGGCTTTGTGAGCTGTGGGCTGGGAGATTGGTGTTGCCTTCTTTCCTGGTATTTATGGAGCTTCAGGGCTCGAGTGACATTTCCATCCCACTGGTCGAGGTCTCCCCACAGCTGACTCCTTAGAGGCACAGGAGCAGGTTGCTTTTCCCATCTGCCTCTTCCTCTGATCTCCAGGCTTGGGAAATTAGTTTTCAGACAAATAAAAAATATTTTGATAGTAAATCCTTGTTTATAATATCCCCCTGGGGAGGGAGTAATCAGCCTTAGAATATCAGGCAGGCCATCAGTTTAACCGCAATTTGAGTCTTGCAATCTGGTGAAACATAATTTCCTCTCTCTTTGTTGCTGAATATTTTCTATCTTTTTTTTCTGCCCTTTGTTCTCTTCAAAATCCCGTTGTTCAAATAATGATATTTTGGAGGATTAATCATCATAAGGTAACCATAACCACTGGAAAAATCATGCTTTTGTTTTTTTCTCACTTATATCAGAAAATGAGTTTGAATTCATAAACCAATAGTGTTATCTTTGCAGCCCTGTCAAAACATGTGGTCTATATATATTTGGATAACTGTACCTTTGTGACTGTTATGTAAATATGTATGCAAAACTGCACAAATACAAAATCAGACCTCTTAAACCCTTATTAAGAAAGAACAGCTTGCAAATGGCAAAGAATTATTTAAAACCATCCTAAACCAACTTAAGTATCATTTTTTTTTTATAAAAGGGATTGTAGTAATGTTGACTTACCTCTGACTATACTTAAACAAACCAAACAAATAAACTATTCACAGTATACTAGTAGGTCTTTTACATTTTGGAGAACTTTGCTTTCAGAATTCTGGAAGGCAGATAAAGGCAGTGGAAGAAAAACTACTTACACAGAAACCCATGAAAAACAGGAATTTACGCATTAGGGAGCAAAAACATAGCAGTAAGAAAGAAAAAAAAGAAGATGGTAATGAGTCAAGCAATGAAATAAAAAGCATTACTGAGAAAAGAAAGTAAGAGTGTACCTCTCATTCTCCATTCATACTTTTCTCTTCCAAGCAATCCTGAAGTCATGAGCTACAGATTCGAAGAAAAAATCCAGGGATCTGTTTGACCAGTTGAGAGCACGGTGTGGATGGTGTAGTCACTGAGAAGAGCTGGTGATGATGCCAACAACTGAAACCAGGAGAGGTGACTCAGGGAAGTCATTGTTCTGTAAGAGGGAGATGCAGAGATCAGACTGAGTGGAGTTGGTTTCTTGTAGAGATACTAATCTATAAAAACATATTAATTTAAAATGTTGACTTAAAAAAGTAATAAAATGTTGACTTAATTAATATTCCAACAGCTTGTGATTAAGAAGGAAGAAAAGGAAACAAACAAACAAACAAAAACCCCACAAAATCTTACCTGTATCTTAAATTTACTATTGAGTGCTTGGGAGGAGGGCTGGGAGGGGGGAGAATAAATCATCAAAAACCAAATTCCATTAAAGTAATTACCCAAAGAATTCCTTGAGAAAACAACAGCAACAACAAAAAAGGAATTGAGGTAGGCATTATATAACAAGTGGGCTATTTTAAAATGATACATCGGCAAGAGAATGCACACAGGTTGGAATAAAAAGAACATTGGTACAGAGCAACCATTTTTGGAGAATGTAGCTGGTGGGAAAAGGAATATATGGGAAGAGGATACTTGTGAAAATCAATTTGAAGGACAAATCCTAAGAATTAAATATGATAATCAAGATATAAGGAAGCCAAGATTTTTCAGGGCTCTGATGTGTTATTTAGTGGCTCTTATGGAAATCACCCTTCCTTCTAGCATTTTTTGGGGGAAGCAACATTTCTGCAGAGGTCTAGGACAGCTCTATGGATATATATGACACATGGCCCCTTCCTTCCAAATATCTAGTTAGTTTGTATTTATTTACAAATGAAACCACTCTTCTTGGCCAATGCACTGGAGAGTGAAAAACTAAATTAGTAACTTTAGGTAGCAAAAAATAACCCAAGTGAGCTGTCAGATTTAGAAGCTTGCCAAAATTGAGGATGACTCTATTTTTAGGACTTGGCTTTATTTTCATTCTCTGAAAATAAGCAATGAACATGTATGAAGCAACATATGTAAAGGTTGTTCATCAAAAGCACTGTGTGTACTAGTAAAAATTGGAAGTAATCCAGCTTTCCATCATTAGGGAACTGGTTAAATAGATTAGTGTACATGCATGCCATGAGAACGGACTATGAAAAATGTAAGAAAAAAAGGCAAAGCCCTTGAACTACTGGTAAGGAAAGATCTCCAAGAGGTATCACTGGGTGAAAATAACAAAACACAGAACAGTCTATACTGTGCTACATTTTATGGAAGAAAGAGGGGAAATAACAATACGTATCTGCATTTCCTTGGTCTTGCATAAAGAAATTCTGGAAGAATACTCAGTAATTAATAATATGGTGACCTGCTGGTGACAGAGAAAAATGGGGCTGATGAGAGTAGACTGCGAGCTAAACTTTCTACTGTATACCACTTTGTATTGTGTATTAATCATGTAAAAGTATTCCCTATTCAATTTTTTAAATAAATAAGAAATGAAACAAAATGAAAAATTAAATACAAACTTCAGTGCACAGAGACTATTCAAAGGTATCATATTTTAAAATTTTGTGGTGATTATTTTCCTAGCACATTATCCTTAACTAAGAACATTACTATTTACTTTTTGGTTTTAGTTCTCTGCTTTCAAATGTCTACTCACATTTTGGGGATAGACACAGAAAATTTATAAGCTGATGACAGTTTCAAAGATGGAAAGTGTTCTGACCTTAGTAATTAACTACCTCTGCTGGAATAGAAAAATTGGCATGGTGAGGCCCAATTGTAAGTCCATTTTGCCATCTCAGGGAATTCAGTGGGAAGCTTCCTCTGCCCTCTTGAGTAGCAGCATTTGAGAACAGTGTGCTCACTCTTCTAAGGGAAATCTCACGATTCTTCAAGTGTTGTAAGTTCCACTTGTTGTTATCTGTAACCTATTTGTCATAGTTCGCTTAATTTCAATTTTTTTAATGAAAAAACTTCAATGATTTTTTTTATGTAAAATTATAAACTAATATTTTTCCATCTTAAGCAGATACATCAAGATATAAATTTTGCCAAATATAAAAATGAAAGAAATACACCTATGTATATTTTAAAAAAACAAACACTAAACACTGGTTATTGTAGCACACACAAAAAAAATTTAGTGTTAGGAATACATAAATATGAAAAATGAATATGAAGTATCAATTGAATTATATTGAGGAAAATAAAATCATTTCAAATTATGGTATCTTAGACTAAAATTATGTTAATCTAAGAATTATATTCAGAATGTTATGACAACTTACCTATGCCCTAGTTGCAGAATATGCATCTTTTTTTTAAAGATTGATTGACTGATTTGAAAGAGAGGGAGAGAAAGAGAGAGCACAAGCAGGGGGAGCAGCAGGCAGAGTGAGAAGGAGAAGCAGGCTCCCCACTGAGCAGGGAGCCCATTGTGGGGCTACTAGATCCCAGGACCCTGGGATCATTACCTGAGCGGAAGGCAGATGCTTAACCGACTAAGCCACTCAGGCACCCCTTTCAGTGACTAATCAGGGGAAAAAATCCAATGTTTGAGACTATTGTAACATGGGAAGGGTCTTTCACAACATCACTCTATGACCCCTTGTGCCCCCCCACCCTTCTCTTTAGAAATCTTTGTTTATACATTTGTAAATAGGCATTGTTTTGAAAAGCGTAAATTCTTCACTTATCCTTGAAGAAGTCATCTGAATCGTATTACTAGTATAGTAATCTTACATAATTCTTTTTTTTTTTAATGATTTTTTATTATATTATGTTAGTCACCATACAGTACATCCCCGGTTTCTGAT